>NC_048225.1:24953854-25035301 GCF_002007445.2 Ailuropoda melanoleuca | reverse complement strand
CGGCGGCGGCTCCCTCCCAACCTCCCCTTCCCCTCCCCTCACTCCCCTTCCCCTTCCCCACCCCGCCCCATCGAGAAAACGCGAGCCGTCGCCGCGCTCCCCAAACCGCCGCCTGCCCTCGGCCAACCGCCCCCAGGCGGCCGCCTGCGCGCGGCTCCCCGGGCCCCCTCGCTCCTCCCCTCAGGCCCCTCCGAGCGCCGCGGGTGCTTCCCTCCCGCCGCTTCGCACTCTCCCACCTCGCAGGCACGCTGCTGGTTGTGCCGCCATGCCCCAGCCACAGGCTGTCCACGGGCCTAGGCGCGGCGGCCCGAGATAGGGTCCCCTCAGCCTCCCGGGGGAGGAGAGAGGCAGCGAGCCGCGCGCTCCGCCCCCTCCCCCCGGGCTGTCGCCGCCGCCGCCGCCGCCACCTCGCCGCCTCAGCCTGGCGGGGAGGAGGAGGAGGAGCACCAGGCCTCCGGGCCCCGGCACCGCCGCCCTCAGGTAATGGGGAGGGGAGGGCGAGCGGGCCGCCTGGCCTCAGCGGGGGCAATGACCAGCCAGTCTTCGCCGCCCGTGCCCTCGGGATGAGCCCGCCGAGGGGCTGACACCACGCGTCCCCCATCTGGGCGCTGGACGGAAGGAAAGCCTGTTCCTGTCACCCCATCCGCTCCGGGAGACACCCCGTAGGGTCCCCTCAATGGCATTTAATCCATCAGGGAGGAGACTAGCCTTGGGTCCCCCAGTTTGGAGAAATCACCCCGATCGTCCAGGGTGCTCCCCATCATTTGCATGCCCATTTGCCCAACACCCTAACCCAACGAAGGCAGAGGTGTTACCTCCTCTCACCTGGTCGAGCCCGAGACCTGTTTCCCGCCCCCCCCCCCGCTCCCCTGCTGCTTTTTCTCTGGTACTGGAAAGAAAAGGATGGCACTCTTAAAAAATAATAACAAACACCTCTTGTTCTTCCCTACCTGAGGATCACTCTGCATCTAGTCATTTTCTGCTGGCCTAGCCAGAAAAAGGGGTTACCTGCAAGTGAAATGACAAGTACATTAGAACTGATGAAAGGAAATCGCATCCTCGTGAGTTCTATGAATCTTTAACCAGAATTTAGAATAACGACTAGTAATTGTGTACTTTATTGGAACTTATAGAAATGAAAACAAAAACTTAAGTATTTTCAACATGTAAGTAGATTAAATCTGTTGAGGTCAGGAAAAAATTCTCTTCCACTTATTTTCTTACAGGTTTTTTCAGATACAGACTAATACCATAAGCACATTAAACAATTTGATAGGGTGGCAAATAGTTTGGCTAGGTAGAATTTTTGTGATTTCCTTTTGCCTAGACTTTCAGTTAGAATTATTGAATTAAAAAAGTATTATATAAATCTTCATTTCTCTCATTACTTCACATTGACTGCCAGTGGATTAATAATATTTAATTGTAGCTAATGTAGTTTCCTTATCACGCAATGTGCAAATAATGAAAGGAATGTTTTCCTGTAGTATTGTATTTTAGGATGATAACATTCATTAAGTATGGAAACCAGATTTACTTATTTTGTGCAACACAGGCATTTTTACCTATGTGATCTTATTAATTCCTCAGAACAACCTAATGACTTAGATACTCTTAATTGAGACAAATCACACAGCTAGAAGTGAAATTTATACCTAGATATAATTCCCATATAGGTATATTTCTACTTTGCCTCTCAGTATAGGAACGCTTTTAACTTTATTATGAAAAATTTGTCTTATGAAATTGAGAAATAGTGAATACTCTATTGTGTAGATTCAGTGAGTAACATTTATTGTTGCCTCCTCACTTCTCCCTTTCAGCTTCTCCGTGTGTGTAACCATTTGAAAGTAAGTTGCAAACATCAGGACCCTCAACTATTTCAATATGCATTTCCTAAAAATAAAGGACATTCTCCTACGTATCCCCAACATCATTATCAATACCTTTCTAAATTAACAATCCGTATGCACATTTCCTCTCTGTTTTAAAATCTCCTTGAGAAATTTTTCCCTTCTGTATTCAGTCAAGATTAATATATTGCATTTGATGATTACGCCTTTAGTCCCCTTTTAAAAAGAATAATACCCATCTCCTTTTTTTCTGACACTTAATTGACCAAACCAGTTGTCTTATAGAATGCTCCCACGTTCGAGACTTGTCTATTTCCTCATAGTGGCATTTAATATATTACCCTAGCCCCTTGAATTTTCTGTTACTGAAAGTTAGATCTAAAGAAAAACTTGATTAGCTTGAGGTAAAACTTTCTTTGACAAGAATATTTAATAGGTGATACTGTGTACTTCATACTGCTTCATAAACGGTATATAATGTCAGATTGCTACACTGTTAGTAATGCCAAATGACCACTGAAGTGGTGACTACCAAATCTGTTGTAAGGGTGTGGTTTGCTGTTTGTGATTTGTATATAATCTTGGGATACTTTGACACCAACCAAATACCGTGTTTCTGGCTACCTTTTGCTTAGTGATTTTAACACTCCTTGGTGACTCTTGATTAAATTAGTTTTACTGGAGATTAAAATGTAAAAAAGATTTCCTTCATTAATTAGGGGTGAACTAAAGTTCCTCCTAAAAATGCAGAGTAAATGTTTGATTTCTTCCCTTTGATTATCAATATTCAGAGAAAGGATTGGAGAAATAGTTACCCCCAGTGGTGGCAAATGAGATTTTTTCTTGTTCTCTTTTTTCTTTTTCTTTTTCTTCTTCTTCTTTTTTTTTTTTTTTTTTTTTTTTTTTTTTTTTTTTTTTTTTTTTTTTTTTTTTTTTTTTTTTTTGCAGGATACAGTATGGACTCATGGGTTTTAATATATTTATTCATTTTTTTGTAGCCATTACAGTCATTTTTCTTTTTGATCAAATTGTCCCAGATTTGGATAGTAGGAACCCTTTCAACCTGGCTCCTGTGTCTTTTCTTTTTTAACACTCCGGCTTGCCATTGGAGCATTCTTGGAGTGCTTTCTGGCTCAAGGTACCCTAGGCTTACCTTGTTACTTTCTTTGCTCTAGATCTGGAATGGGCTGTTTATCTAAGAAGTCTTGGTTCTTTTTGATGAGGAATGGTATATAGAAACCAAAATCAGAATGTTGACATAGTCACTGCTGCTGGAGTGTCACTGCTTCGAGGCCCTTTCAGAGGAAAGAACTCAAAAATGATTTTTTGCTTGTTTGTTGAATCCTAAGTTCATGGTGATATATCCAACTCAAATTTAACATAGCACATTTTTCCTTAACT
The DNA here is from genome assembly GCF_002007445.2 of Ailuropoda melanoleuca. Lineage (NCBI taxonomy): Eukaryota > Metazoa > Chordata > Mammalia > Carnivora > Ursidae > Ailuropoda > Ailuropoda melanoleuca. The sequence continues at coordinate 25,032,047 of NC_048225.1, read as the reverse complement.
TCTTTGATTTTTTTATTTGCCTCTTAAATGAAAATCTTGGTGCCTAATAAAATTAACATACTTACATTATCTTACTATATATACATACAGTCGTTTCAAAATCACCGTAACAATATTCTACTATTAATAAACTTCCGGTAAAGTTTAAGAGTTCTTTGCATTTATATTGTCCTTAGAATATATTATATAAAGGGTGTATAATCAGAGAATTTATGGTGTTCAGAAGTCACTTGAAATACTTTTCTGTTTAGTTAAGCTACCAATTTGATACAGTTCATTGGTTTTATTTATTATTTTTGGATTTTCTTTATTTTGAATATGTCAATATGGTTCAGTACATGGCTCAAAAGACAAAATTATTTTTAAAATATGGTTAAAGAAGCCTCACCCAAATTAATTTTTAAGATGAAGTATACCCTTTGCTATCTAATATATTCTCGTATGTCTTAACTGCAGAAGGCTTAACAGTATGTTACTTCCTTGAAGTGATGTAGAAGTAATTTTAAATTTTGCAATTAGATTGATTCCTCTGGCAAAGAGAAAGCATTAAGACTAATCCTTCAAGGTGAGCAGGAAAGTAGATTTCAAGCTTTCTTCTGCAAGCTTTACTTGAAAATCAAGTCTTTAAAAAGGTATGTAGATGGTGGAAGTTTTATGAATCCATCTACTTGTATGCCACAAACAAAACTGACATACATATGCTGTCTGCAGATATAAAGGGCATTTGGACATGTGATCAGTGGCAACAGCACGTTTTGTTTGGATTGGGCAAAATTTGATAGAAATTGTCATTATGTGTTCAGAGGGTTTTGGAGGGAGCAGCGGTTGTCCAAAGTGGGCAGAGCACAATTAGTTTATCTCAGTCACCTATCACCCAGGTGCTATAAAAAGCAAAAGATGCACCCAGTGTGTTTTCCTCTGTGTATACTATCACTGCTTTTGATAACAGGGTGAACATACATTTCCTTCAGGAAGTGGAGTGAGAAAATGGAGAATGCCTGTGTTTTGGACCCATTCACTTATTCTGTCTTTAATCTCCGTAAAATAGATTTCCTAATATTATTACAACACATAAAGTAAGGGGGAAAATCCCACAAACAATTGCATAGGTATGTGTAACCACATAACAGATAGAACGGTGGTAGAATGAATGGGAAAATACACTAACAATAATTGCTAACATTTGTTGTGCCCTTTCAAAAAGCTAGCATTGTGCTAAACATTGCCTACAGGATCTCATTTGAATTTCGCATTAACTCTTTGATATTGTTGCTAATATCTTATTTTGCAAGTAAGGAAACTGATAATCCAGCTTTCAAACTCAAGTCTGTCTTCAGAATTAGCATTTTACTACTTTGGTACACCTCATACCTTGAATTAAAGGAAGTACATGACTGATACTTGTCCTGTAGCAACACTGAAGATTATATGCCAAGAGCCCCAAGTGTTTGTCACATCTATTACACATCCTTAGTATATCAGACTTTGCTTCAGAAACTGCATTTAGATACCATTTTATGGGCATTTAAATAAGTAGAGCATCAGGGCACCTGGGTGGCTCATTTGGTAGAGTGTCAGGCTCTCGATTTCACCTCAGGTCATGATCTTGGGGTCATGGGATTGAGCTCCACTTCGGGCTCTGTGCTTGGCAGAGAAACTGCTTGGGATTCTTTCTCTCCCTCTCTCCTCCACCCGCCCCCCCCACATATTCTCTCAATAAATGGATAAATCTTTACATAAATAAATAAACATCAAAAATCAAGATGGATTGGTGGATGGATAGATACGTGATAAACAAGTATAATAACGTTAACAATAGAATCTAGGTATGGTTATGCGGGTATTCGCCTGTAAAATTCTTTAAATTTTGCTCCATCTGAGATTTTTCATAATAAAATGTCAGAGGGAGTAATTAACAATATATTGTTATTATAAAACATTATTGATAGCTGTATAAAAACCATGCTATATCCTCTGTGCCTATAATGATTCTCTTAAATTTTTAGTAAGTCTTCCTAGCCCTGCAAAGGATAAAAATTGTCACTGAAAATTGTCAAGAGTCTTGTAAAGGGGTTTACTTCATTAGTTAGGGGGGCCCCTAATTAATTAGGCTCCTTCCAGCTATAATTTTTAATACCTTTATAAATATTACATATATCAAATGTATATATATATATACTTCCCCCCCCCCTTTGTGGTGGTCTGGTATTTTGTAGACTGCTATTGAGCATACTTTTCACATAAGCTTTATGGGGTGTATTTACTTTAAATGCCTCACGTTGACAACCGAAAACAGTTCTCCATGTACCTAAGAATGACTGGGGGAAATTTATCCCCTGGTAAACTGAAAGCCACATTCGTTTTCTTTGTTCTTTATATTAGAAATGTGTCGCCCTGTTTCAGGCAATGAGCTGGAAATCTCTAGATTCTTAGTCACAGGATCTAAAATAGTGACTGTGTACATTAGGTTTATATTATACTCCTGCTTGAAAGGCATATTGACTTATTACATTAATTTCTTTGCTAACATTTTTAGTGTCAAGGGTGACCTTAGCACATTTTTACATAACTGATGCTGGAGTAAATCACTTGACATGTATCATCATGGTATTTCATATTGATAACTGTCTTAGACTAGTGAAAGTTGATGGATGAAACTTATTAATGTCTCACTCTTGGAGAACAATATCATCCTTGTTTCCACATTGAATGTTCTTCTATTTTAGTGATTTTTTGGTATAACTTTAAAAACTTAAAAATAACTAATCAGTTTGTAATTTTGGTATTCTGTATTGCTGTCCTACAGCTATGAAAATATATGTATTTCTACATGTTGAGGGAATTTGCTGTTCATTTGATTTCGATTGTTTTTGATGCATTCAGCATAACTACAGATATCTTAGGGTAGCATATAACCCAGACCATGAATCTCTGGAATCAGGGTTTTGTGGAACTTCTACCCCTCTGACTGCTGAAACAACTTTAGATAATTCCTATTTAAATGGTTTCCTCTTAATTCAGATCTTAACCTAAGTGTCTGATCCTCACCTACTCGTAGCAAGCAAAAGCAAACATATTTAGGACTAGTCTTTATTAAATATTGTATTTGTGCTCTTTCGTAAAATTGAAAAATATTTGGTCTAAAAAAAATATATTAGAGTTTTCAGGACTCAGACATACTTGCTTTGCTTCCATTTCATTTTTCTCTTTTACTGGTGTTGTTTACTGGGGTGTGTTGTGTGTGTTGTATATTTTCTTCCACTTTTATCTTCTCCTTTTTACATTTTGACTACCTCTATTTTCCCCCTTTGTGTGTGTGTGTGTGTCTCTTTGCTTCTTTCCTTTCTGCTTTGGATTTTCCAACACTGCTCATTTCCTTTTTTGTGACTTTCTTTTACTTTATGAGCACAGTTGCTTTTATTTTTGATGCCTTTTACATGCTTTGTAAAACTATACAAACCATACCTGTATGAGAATTATTTCTGTTTACAGGAATCACTGCCTTTCTTTGTTTTTTATTGTTTCTTCCTCATTTCTTTCTACTTCCTTCAACTAGGTTTACTTAGCTTTACTTTGAGAGCCAGTACAGCATAGTGTTAAGAGCACAGACTGGGTTCAGATCTTGACTCTTAAACTTACTGGTTGTGTGGTCTTAGGCCAATTCCCTTCACTTCTTTGTGCTTCGTTTTCCTTACTGGTAAAATGAAGATACCAAATGATACCTATCCCAAGATTCTGTGAAAATTAAATTACTTAATATGTAAAAAGTACTTAGAACAATGTTTGGTATATATTGAGTACTATATAAGTATTAAGTAATGATTATTCTTTTAAAAAAACTAGTTCAAAGCCATTGATTATTTTTTGGCAGTTTATTGAGATAAAACTCAAAAGCCATAGATTAGCCATTACAAATTTGTGGTCTCCCAATTTTATTTGGGTCTCCAGTGCCTCCTAGCCATCCTTCTGGGGTTTTTTTTCTCCACACTTTTCTCATGTTTCATTTTCCTCAAAATTGTACTTTATCTCCTCTCTTCTCAGCAGTCTACCTCTACCTGTAGTTTCAAAGAGAAATAACATAAAAGCCAAACTATCAGACAAGAATTCTCACTACTTGTCACCACCCACCTATAAACTTAACTGTAACTGCACCCTTCCTTTTCTCTTTTTTCCTGTCACTGGGTTTCCTTCTGTTTAAGGCTAAATTTTTTACTCATGCACTGAATTCAGTTTCTCCCTATCCAGGGACCTTGTGCTATTATCGCTGTTTCCTCTGTCTTCAACTTTTCCTTCTTCTCCGAGGCTTTTCCAAACACTGTCAAAACATTTTCTCTTTATTTTACTATAATAAAAACAATATATATGGGGGAAAAAACATTCTCTAGTTTCTCCCATTCTATAAAAATACCAGTATCCTCCCTTGAGCCCTTATTTCCCTCCAGCTAACTCCCTTGCTCTATCTTTAGAAACAGACTTCTTCAGATTGAATTGTCTCTACTTACAGTTTTCACTTCCTCATTTCTGTACACTCTTTATCTTTGTCTATTGCAGTCTGACTCTACTATGTGCTATTATAAGGTCATCAGTAATTCCTTGTGGCTAAGTCAAATAGACTGCTTTATATCTTATTTGACCTATCAGCAGCATTTGACACTGACAACCACTCCTTGAAATACTCTGCACTCTTGGTTTCTGGAGCATTCTTCCATCTTGGTCCTTCTGAATATCTTTTTTCCAGATTTTCTTCTTTCTACCTCCCACCCTCTTTTTTCTCCTCTTGTTTTCCTTAATCATTCTAGCTAAAAGTTTATCAGTTTTGCGTTCTAGCTAAAGATTCTCTTTAAAGGACCGTTTTGGCTTTAATTTGTTCTGTGGTCTGTTTCCTATTCACTTTATGTCTGTGCTTTTTATTTCCTTCTATTTATTTTGAGTTTGCCTTGCTCTCTTTCTGGCTTCTTAAAGTAGAAGCCTAGGCCATTGATTTTTTTTTTAATTATAATGAAATACACCTTTATTTTTTATTTTTATTTTTTTTAAGATTTTATTTATTTATTTGACAGAGAGGGAGACAGCCAGCGAGGGAGGGAACACAAGCAGGGGGAGTGGGAGAGGAAGAAGCAGGCTCCCAGCGGAGGAGCCTGATGTGGGGCTCTATCCCAGAACCCCAGGATCACGCCCTGAGCCAAAGGCAGATGCTTAATGACTGAGCCACCCAGGCGCCCCCGAAATACACCTTTAAAAACTTATTACCTTAACTATTTTTAAGTGTCCATTTCAGTGGCATAAAATACATTCACACTTATGCAGGCATACTACCATTCATCTCTGGAACTCTCCTCATCTTGCAAAACTGTAACTCTTTACCCATTAAACAATAACTCCCCATTCTCTTCTCTTCCCAGGTCCCTGGCAGCCACCCTTCTACTTTGTTTTCTATGAATTTGTCTACTCTAGAAACCTCATATTGTAACTAGACAATGTCCTTTTGTGACTGGTTTATTTCATTTAGCATAGTTGTCCTCAGCATTTATGCATATCATAGTGCATATCAGAATTTCCTTCATTTTTAAGGCTAAATAATATTCCATTGTATATGTATACCACATTTTGTTTATCTTCTGTTGATGGACACTTGGAGTATCTCTACCTTTTGGCTATTGTGAATAATGGTCATATGGATATTTGTGTACAAATATAAGTTCATGTGCCTGCTTTCAATTCTCTGGGGCATATACCCAGAGGTAGAATTGCTGGATCATACGATACTGTATTTTTTAAGTTTTTGAGGAACCTCAATACTGTTTTCCACAGTGGCTGCACTTAATATTCCCACCAACAGTGCACAAGGATTTTTTTCTTCCACATCCTCACCAACACTTGCTATTTTTTGTGTGTTTTGTTGTTTTTTTGTTTTATTTAATAAGAGCCATCCTGATGGGTCGGAGGTGGTAAGTATGTGGTTATAGGCCATTGATTTTTAGACTTTTTTTTCTAGTATGTGTATTGAAAACTATAAATTTTACCCTAAGCACTGCTTTAGCAACATCCCACAAATGTTAGTAATGTATTTTAATTATTACTCAGTTAAAAGTACTTTCCAGGGGCATCTGGGTGGCTCAGTCGTTAAGTGTCTGCCTTCTGCTCAAGTCATTATCCCAGGGTCCTGGGATAGAGCCCCGCATCAGGCTCCCTGCTCAGCAGGAAGCCTGCTTCTCCCTCTCTCACTCCCCCTGCTGGTGTTCCCTCTCTCACTGTGTCTCTCTCTGTCAAATAAATAAATAAAAATCTAAAACAAACAAACAAACCTTTCCAGTTTCCTTTGTTGATTCCTTCAGCCAACATGTGGATTATTTCAATATTTTATTTCCAAATATTTGGGGTTTTCTTGATAACTCATGGATTTCTAATTGTGTGTGTCTGGTGAGAGAACATTTTCTGTGTGCATTCATTCCTTTAAAATTTGTCAAGATTTGTCTTAATGGCCCAACATATCTGTCTTGATGAGCATACTGTGTTGCACTTGAAAAGAATGTGTATTATGCACTATAAATATCAGGTCAAGGTGGTTGATGGTATTATTCAGATCTTTTGTCTTTAGTGACTTTGGGATGGGGGCTAGTTCTATCATTTATTGAGAGCCATATTAAAAGTTCCAAGTATGGGGTGGCTCAGTCATTTAGCATCTGCCTTCAGCTCAGGGCGTGATCCCAGAGTCCTGGGATCGAGCCCCACATCAGGCTCCTCTGCTATGAGCCTGTTTCTTCCTCTTCACTCCCCCTGCTTGTGTTCCCTCTCTCACTGGCTGTCTCTGTCAAATAAATAAATAAAATCTTTTAAAAAAAAAAGTTCCAAGTATTATTGTGTGTCATCTTTCTCCTTAATTCTGTCAGTGTTTACTGCTTGTATTTTAAAGCATTGTTATTAGGTGCACACACATTTCTTATTATTATACACTTCTGTATCTCTGGTAATATTTTTGTCTTGAAGTCTATCTGATATTAAAAATAGGGAACTCCAGCCTGCCTATCATTATTGCTTGCATGGTATATCTTCTAACATACCTGTGTCCTCTTACTTATTTCTTAAAAAGAGCATACAGTTGGGCTTGCTTTTTTATTCCTGTTCTGCCTTTTTGTTGAAATGTTGAGTACATTAAAATTTAGTGTAGTTAAATCAAGTCCAAAATCAAATTGTTGGCGGGGTTGTTTCCTTCTGAGGGAAGGAACCTATGAGGGAAGGGTCCATTCTGTGCCATTGTCTTTGCTTCTGTTAGTGCTATGGCTAGTGGCAGTAGGTCTCCAGTCTTCACTTGGTGTTCTCCCTGTGTGTCTGTCTTCTAATATCTCCTTTATGTAAGGACATTGTAATTACCTCATTTTTTTAAGAGATTTTATTTATTTATTTGAGGGAAAGAGAGAACGAGCTGGGGAGAGAGGCAGAGAGAGGGAGAGGGAGAAGCTGAGTCCGCTGCAGGGCTCTATCCCAGGACCCAGGATCAACATCTGAGCTAAGGGCAGGCGCTTAACCTACTGAGCCACCCAGGCACCTCCCTAATTACCTCATTTTAACTTGATTACCTTTGTAAAGAGCCTGTTTCCAAATAAGGAAACATTTTCAGGTACTGGGGGTTAATACTTTAACATATTGGGGAAGGGGGAGACACAGTTTAATTCATAATAAGACACGTTAAAGTTGGCAGCAGTGCAAAGGCCTGTTGGGTAAAGCCACTGCAGTTGTGTACAAATTCTAAAGGAAACATGTTGGAACTCTTGAGTACTTGATGTGAGCACTTAAAAACTCTTCAGGAAAGAAAAAAAAACTCTTTAAATGCTAATTGGCTAAAACTGACTTGAATTAGCTTGCTCATGTAAGGATCCAAAAGAGTGAATATCTGTCCTTTCTTTAAGCTTGCTTTCTAGTAATAATGAATTGATATTAACAGCTGATATTCCTTATGTACTGTGATTGAATCCTTCTGAATGGCAACATGATGGGATAGGGAGAAAAGACTAGGAATTTGAATCAAATTGAACAGAGTCAAATAGACCTCTGTTCAAATCCTGATTTTATTATTTATTTATGGGACTAAGGGCAAGTTAATTTAACCTTTGATTTCCTCATTTATAACTGGATTTTAAAAACCCCTTTCTCAGAATTATGAGCCCAGAGTGAGATAAAGACACCTGGTGAATCACTCAAAAAATATTAACTTATCTTCCCTTAATGTAGAAATTAACAATCAGCATGACTTGCTACCAGCATTGAGAGGAAATTCTAATATTTCTGTTACTGGTTTAACTGATTTATTAAATCCAGGTAAATTTCGGTCTCTTTCTTAAACTCTAAACTAGAAAGAACTTCTTTATGTAGTGAAATGATTATAATCTTTGATTAAAAAATGGCTAGTTATAAAAGTTAAATGATTTTTTTTATAGCTCAGATACAGCAATCCATTTGAAATTCTTCCTGAAAACTTAATAAACACTTAAGGAAGACCCGTGGGAAATAAACTATCATCAAATTAAAGATCACATATACTTTTATTAGTGTTCAGAGAAAGTAAAAGCATGTTCTCAAATATGAGTACTCAATGTGAATCTATTCTAAAAAGTATACTTCCTTTCAAAGAAAAATATAAGTATTTGTTTTTGCTTTAAAACAAAATTTAGAATTGTGGTACTATAATATTTGTAAAGAAAATTTGATTCTAAAAAAATAGTGAAAAACATTTTAACTTAATAACTTTCTAGAGAGAGAAGTAATTGAGTTATAATTTTCACTAGTTCACTTATATACATTTTCTATGTAGTTTTAGTGTGAATTTTTTTTTTTAAGATTTTATTTATTTATTGGACAGAGAGAGACACAGCAAGAGAGGGAACACCAGCAGGGGGAGTGGGAGAGGGAGAAGCAGGCCTCCCGCTGAGCAGGGAGCCTAATGCCAGGCTCAATCACAGGACCCTGGGATCATGACCTGAGCGGAAGGCAGACGTTTAACGACTGAGCCACCCAGGTGCCCCTAGCGTGAAATTTTTATTTTGAATTATGGCTCTTCTGTTTTTTTGTTTTATGGCTCTTCTGTTCTTAAACCAGTTATAGTAACAGGTTTTCTATAAAATATTTGCATGTTGTATATGTTAAACTCTTTACTTCATATATTTTTTTTCTAAGTTTTGTTCATCATTTGCAATTATACTTTTATTAATAATGTAATTCAATATAAAAGAGTATGCTTATTCCAGAAATAAGCACCATAAACCACAAACATTTATTCAGCGTTTTTTAAATGCCCTCCCTGTGTTAGGCAGTATACACACAGATTGCACATAGCCCAGCCTCATAAGTAGCATGTAGACCTATAACACCACAAGATCTGTAAACAGTTGATTGCCTATTATACATAAACTACTGAGGTAGAGCAGTGGTCCTTTTATGGCCATAGAGGGATGCCCAGTGAGAATCACTGCACTTAAAATAACCAGTGTTACTAGTAAGAATATAATAGGGAAATGGTGTAGAAGCAGAAATGATTAGGAACCTGCATGTGTATCCAAATGAAGACTTTACATAAATGTTCATAGCAGCTTTATTTGTAATAGCCTCAAACTGGAAATAACTCAAAAGTCTATCAACAGTAAAATGATAAACAGATTCTGGTACATCTATACAATGGAATAGTACTCAGCAATAAAAAGGAATAAAAATTCTTGAGCCCAACAACATGGATGAATCTCAAAATAATTATATCCAGTGAAAGAACCCGGATAAGTAAGAAAGTCTGTATTGTATAATTCTGTTATATAAAATTCTAGAAAATGCAGCTAATCTAAAATGAAAAGGATATCATTAGTTGCTAGAGAGGGGTAGGAGGGAGAAATTGCAAAAAGACACAAAAAATTCTAGGGGTCACAGAAATTTTCCTTATCTTGATTGTGATAATGATGTATATGTCAAAACTGATCAAATTGTACACTTTATATGCAATTTATTGTACATCAGTTATATCTCAAGTACTTATAAAATGAGTTAAAGAACACAGGTATGATTGATTTCATAAATATATTGGAATTGTCCCTGGAGAGATAGGGAATAAGCCCTGGTAAACCTAAATTGGTATTATGTCAAATGCCAAAGTAGGGGTCAAGACAGAAAATACTGTAGGAGTTAGGTGGAGGGAAAGGTAGCATTCATTAATATAAAGTGAGGACAGGATTTAATTAAAGTCAGAGTTCCTGATTTGGAGCCCCTGTTAGGCTTCTTATTTTCTCTGATACTATTTTTCTTCATCTTTAAAGGTTTTTCCTCATCTATTTCACAAGGTTTTTAAGATCCAAAGAAAACATGTTTGAAAACATATTGTAATCCAAAAAGTACCGTACAAATGAGAGGTATTGCAGACATCTAAGGTAGAAGGAAGAACAAGTATAGTATTTGACCTGTTGAGAGTGATAAGGTGGGGATTCTAAGAAGGGACCAGAGGTAGGGGAAGTGGAAATGTGTATGATATATTTGGAGAAAAATCAAAATCAGTTTGGAGCAAAGAGTTGATGTTGGAGAGTAGAGAGGGAAAGACAGCAGCCTAAAGCATCTAAAAAATGTAATAGAGTGGAGAGAATACGAGACAGAAAAATTAGCATCAGGATATAAAATATTATTTACTAGCTCTATGACTTTGGATAAGTCCTTTATTCTCTCTGCTTCAGTTTCCTCATCAACATAATGGGAAGAGGATAATCCACCTGATCTCAAGGATTTTATATATTGAAATCAATATCACATGTATATAAAAGTGCTGAAAAGAACAAAGTGTACTGTTCAGGAGTTGTTTCCTGTGATAAGGCATGAGGTAGTAAGTGCTGGACTCAGATGATTATATTTTAGAGAATATTTGAATAATGGTGAAGAATTAATTCAGGGTTGGTGAGACTAAAGGCAAGGAGACCAGGATATTTAAGTAGTCTAAAGCAATGGTTAATGGAGAAAGGAAAAGATGGATATGAAGTAGGTCTTAGAGACCAAGGCTGTTAGGAAGAAAAGAGAAAGAAGTTGTTTTTGTTTTCTGTGGCTGTTGTGTAGTAAATATCATGAGCTGGATGGCTTAAAACAACAAACATATTCTCTCAGGGTTTGGAGGTCAGAAGTTTGAAGTCAGTATCGTTGCCTTGAAATCAAGGTGTTGGCAGGTACCCACTCCTTCTGAGTGGCTTGCATATGGCTCTAGGGGAGAATCCATTCCTTGTCTCTTCCAGCTTCTGGTGGCCGCAGGCATTGTATAGTTTGTGGCCACATCACTCTGCTGCTCCATCTTCGCATCACCTTCTCTGATGCGGGTGTCAGATTTCCTTCACTTCTCTTTTGTAAGGATGCTGATGTTTGTATTTAGGGCCCACCTGGATATTCCAGCCAGTCTCCCCATTTCAAGATACTTAATCATACCTGCAGAGTCTTTGTCATAAAAGTAACATTTGCAAACTCCAGGGATTAGGACATAGACCAATTGGGGGGCAGTGACCTTTTTAAGTCTATTACAGAAGTCATAGATGACTGCCAGGTTTTTTGCTTCTTGGTTCGGTGGTATCATTCATCACAGAACTTCAAGAGGAAGAGTACATAGGTGAGGAATGACGATGAATTCAGTTGGACCTGTTGAAGTACCTATGGGATATCTGTATGTGGATATTCATTTTGTGTTTCAGAAAACCTTGAATCCCATGACTTAAACATTAAAGACATTTATTATTTCACATAAAAACAAAACAAGGAATCCTGGAGTAAGGTAGCTCTAGTTGGTTATTCAGCAATTCAGTGACATCATCAAGAACCCAAGTTCTCAACTTTTTGCTTTGCCATCCATAGGCTGTCTCCTTATGGTTCCAAGATGGCCCCCATAATTCTAGGCTTGTGTCCTTGTTTTTTGTGGTATATTTGATTGTTTTAATCAGCTAGGAAACCTAACTTTAACCCCCAAGACTCCCAGCGGGTTCTATTCCTCTTAGCTAGGTAAACCTTTTTCTTGACTTTTACCTTAATGCAGCTATAACGTCTACATTGCAGATTTGTTGAAGCAGGTCCTCCGGGTCCTCCCCTCCACACACACATGACATAGGGCACTCCTCTATGATTATCTTCAGTGACCGTGGATTTTGCTTTTGATGTGCATATTTGAAGATAAGGAAGCATCTTTTTGTGTCTGGGTCAGAAGCTTAAGCAGCTCATTCACTGCTTAGCCTTTAAGTTCTAGTTGGCACACTTCTAACCATCTCTTGACTTAACGTTAAACATTAAAGTAGTGGTTAATGTGGTGTGGGGGCTCTCCTGGCAATCCCCAGAACCTTTTAGAGGATTTACAAGGTCAAAACAATTTTATAACAGTATTAAGATATTATTGTCATTTTCATTCTTATTCTCACAGTATGCAGTGGAGTTTTCAGAAGCTGCTTGAAATGTGAGATCACAACAGAGTGAATGCAGATGCAGAAATAAGAATTCAGTTTATCTTATAAGCCAGACTTTAAGATATTTACAAAAGCAGTGCCACTCTTCCATTTTCTTTTTTTGGTCTGAGAAATGTAGTTTTTAGAAAAATATGTTGTGTCAGCATTTAATGGGCTTATTTTTAAATATCAGTAATTATTTTTTACATATTTAACTTCTGATTTATAATATGATAACTATGAAAAAAAGCTGTTTGGGATTCTCCGTAGATTTTAAGAGTCTAAAGGGGGTCCTGACACTAAAGAGTTTGAAACCTTGCCCTCTAGTGTTGATGCTACTTTAACCACTTACTCAAAAGTTTTTCCATTTCTCCAATCATATTTTTTGTCACTTGCTGAGTATTATCAATTAATCACATGGATATAGCATCTTCATATGTTGCAGGATTTGTTGTGGGTATTTCAGAATCATTCATACTGTTCAGTGATTTATCCTGTTCTTGGGGCAGCATGCTTTCTTGTGGCATTTTATTTCCACAATAATCACATGCCTCTGTTTATAATTTTTTTAAAGATTTTATTATTTTTTTTAAGTAGCCTCTATACCCAGTGTGGGGCTCAAACTTACAACCCCAAGAATCAAGAGTCACATGCTCTACCAACTGAGCCAGCCATGTACCCCACATACTTCTTTTTATTAATATACCTTCAGCATTCTTCTGCTTTTTGTGCTTATTAACCATGCTGGATTTAATAGTATCCATAACCACCTCAGAATTAAGCACTGAGAGAGCAAAGACTTAAATGGCCACGCAAGACCATTTTTTATCAAATTTTGGAAGCAGGCATAGTTAACACTCTTGCTCTGGAGTATGACTTTGATTTATCAATAAATGTTCCTAAGTAGAAAGTATCTGTAATTTTCTAAGTTTGCCTATGAAGGGACAATAGCTGAGAGAAGATTTCCAGGTTTTGACAGAAGGTGAGTAGATGAATCAAAAATGAGCACTAGATTTTAACCTCTGGGTGACTAGGCAATTGGAAGTATCCATTATTAACAAAATTAGAAATTTTGCAACGGGATATCAGTTGAGAATTTAAGTTCAGTTTTAAATAGTAAATTTGAAACAGGGCAGACACATTCAGAGGGAATTGTCTAGCACTCTAGCTGGTCATTAGAGGCCCAGAATTGAGGTTCAGGAAGGATGATGGAGTTAGAGATTAAGGTTAGTTCAGCCAGAGTTGATAGAGCCGGAGATCTATCAATAAGGATAGTTTGTCTTACTCAGTTCTGTACATATGGTAATAATACTGTGTGCTAGGCATTGGGTGCTTTCCATATTCTTATTTAATCTCATTTAACCGTGATTAAGATCTAGATCTGTCTGAACTACAAAGCTTCCTAGTATACATTCTGTCTCCAGGCAACATTAACATATTTATTGGTAACAATTAAATATAGTGAAATAAATAAAGTTTAATTATATATGAGGTGGAGAAATTTGTTTAATTATATATGAGGTGGAGAAATTTGTTACTGGGTTTGGGCAATGTGAAAAACTATAATTCTTTTAATTAATGCATTGTACTGTGTCAAATGATGCAACATAGATCCTTATAGCAGTCTTCTGTAGTTCAAAGAGACAGGGGTACTAAGAGTATTTATGACCTATCTAGAATTAAAAACCTCAGTAGAAATTGAGTTAGCGGGACGCCTGAGTGACTCAGTCAGTTAAGTGTCTGCCTTCAGCTCAGGTCGTGATCCCGGGGTTCTGGGATCAAGTCCCACATCAGGCTCTGCTCAGCAGGGAGTCGTCTTCTCTCTCTCACTCTTCCTCTTTGCTCCCCCCCCAAATAAATAAATAAAATCTTTAAAAAATATATTTTAAAAAAATGAGTTAGAATGTGAGATATATATGTGTGTGTGTATATATATAGTTCATATAGTTCATATATATGCATGTATATATATGTTGGTTCATGAGGAAGATTTGAGCTAGTAAGTTGATTAAAAAATTCAAATTAGTGTTTTTAAAAGGCTTTATTGTGGATTTTTATATTTATAGATTGAAAGATGTAACTATAGACATTATCCTGAGACATTCAGATCATCAGAGGAGGCTAATTTCACAGTTACTTTTTTCTCTTTAGGTTGTTTTACAGGAAATACTACAACTAAGATTCAGCTTTCAAAATTCTGGCTCAGTAGCAATTTCTTTTTTTCAAACATCATTTTGTTATAGAATTTGTCTGACTGTGTATCAGTTGACAATTTAGAAAGGTATTTACTGCAATGAGTCTTAACTTTTTCCCACCCCAGTCTGGTTTTTTTTTTTAGTTGTATAAAAGCAGTTTCTCACTTTCAGGGTAGTTGATTACTAATTTGAACAGATCGAATATGAATTCTAGAAGTAGTAAGATAAAAGTTTCATTCTATTAACAATAGTTCTTACACTGTTATTCTTACACTATTAATCAAATCAGTGGAAAATGTACTTGTCATACTTTAGTGGTACTGGCTCCCAGTCCTGTTTTTAAATGTGATTTTTGTACAAAGTAGTGGATTCCCAAGAATCACGTAATCTGGGCTGTACTCCCGTCTTCCATTAAGTTATTGACTTGGTTAATCTTTCTGGACTTTCTTTTAAAAAGAACAGTATCTGGCATCTGATAAATGTTTTGAACTAAAAAACCTCTTAAACAAATAATCTAATATCCCTTTCATCTTCAAAGTTCAAATTCCTTCATTATATTTCTGAGGGTTTTTTCTCAGCTGAGGGGAAAAAATTGCCTCATTTCAATCTATTCCTCCATCTTTTATCTCTTTAACTTCTAAGATAACATTCAGGCCACAAATAATAATATGTTATTATAGATATTATATATTATTGTATATGTAGCATATATTGTAGATATTGTAGTCTAAGAGAATATGTCTATAGTATAGTATCAGTCACAGAGTCAAACCCTGTCTGGCATATGGTTCCTTTGTTGACAATATAGTAGTCTCTGTATAGTCTCTGTATCAAAAGACAGTATTTCTCTATAGTCTGTCTATAAAGACTGGTAATCTCTAGAGTTGCTATAGGAAGTCCTGTTCTTGACCAGCTGTAGTCAGGGTACTCAAAGGAGCAGATCTTACCGGAGGTTTTGTGATTGTTATCTCTATCAGTTGGGAGTTAAAGCTAGAGCTTAAGGAATGGGGCTTCCGTGGCTTAACTGCCCCACCCAATGTAAAGAACTTTTACTGAGGTATAATACCATTGATAGTTGTGACAATTATGAATTACCAGTTTGTGATTATTATAGTTCAATTTTATTTTATACCTGAACATATTTTTAATGAGAGGGATGAGTGAACAAAGTATGAGCTGTACATCCATACTGCCTATAAGCAGGAATGATACAATGAAAAAATTTGCAATAACATAACATACAGTATAATTCGGTAAGTTTTATCTACATATGTGCTTGCCTTTTAAATATCTGTGGAGAGAGTCAGAAAAAAAGTCAAGATTTCTTAGTGCCAGAGCTCAATTTTTATAAGTGAGATTGAACATACTCATTTTCTTTATATAAAAATGAAATTTTTAAAATATATTTAAATAGATGAACTTATTTCTTACACACTTTGTAAAATCTGTTTGGGAATATCCTCCCAAAATTGAGTCTGTGATGCTATTTGCCTTTGTTCCCTGCAGCTCTTTTTGAGTGTCATCAAAATCTGGCCTTGCCACAGAAAAAGTTTTGGAAATACTTATATGGTTGCACGGCAGCATATACGTGAGGATTCCATTTATATGTGGATTTACTTAATGCCACTGAACTGTACACTTAAAAATGGTTAGGGCAAATTTTGTTATATATATACTTTATACCCAAGATTTTTTTAAAAGTCTGGTATTGCCTCTGGAGGTATATCACACATATGAACATTTGTCATATGTGTCATAGTTACATAAATTAATTAAAATACTAACGATAATTGCCAACTTGGAAAAAAGAAGTATGAACAGTTTAAAGCATTAGCTACCCTTACTCAAGATGATACAGTGAAATACCAGAACTTCATGGTTGTGATAACTTCCATCAAATGATTTAAGTATTAGAAGGCTGTGGAACTAGTTGACCTCCAAGATTCCTCTCTACCTGGAGATTGTTTGAATTTGGTACTAAACATTGGTTTCTTTAGTTAAATCGAGATTTAAAACCCATGGAAACAAACCAAATGTCCATCAACAGGTGAATAAACAAAACGTATATACATACGATGGAATATTATACAATCTTTAAAAAGGAGGTAGATTGACACATGCTACAACATGGATGAACCTTAAAGACATTATCTTAAGCAAAATAAGCCAGTCACATAAGAACAGATATTGGATGATTCCATTTATATGAGGTACCTAGAATAGTCAGATTCATGGAGACAGAAAGTAGAAGGGTGGTTACCAGGAGCTGGATAGAGAATGAGGAGTTATTGTTTAATGAATACTGACTTACAGTATGGGATGATGAAAAAGTTCTAGAGATGGGTAGTGGTGATAGTTGCACAACAGCATAAGTGGACTTGCTGCCACTGAGCTGTACACTTAAAAATGGTTAAAAAGTAAATTTTATGCGTATTTTGCCACAATAGAAAGAAACCTCAACTTACTGCTCTAAATTAAATAACTTAGATGATGTAGGCATTCTAGTTTATAATAAGAGTTATAGAAAACTTTCTAAATAAAGTAATATGGGCATATTACCGATACAGTAAAAACTGTTTTTTGATATACAGATACTACTTGAAATGTGGCAGGCAAATGAGTTTGTATTTAATTTTATTTGATTAATTTTATTTAATTTGAATTAAGATGATCACATGTGGCTAATGACTACTTCATAGAAGTATAGTTTTATATTTTGTCATCCTTTTACTTTCAGCCTACCTATATCATTATATTTGAAGTGAGTTTCTTATGGATAGCATGTAGTTGACTCATTTTTTTTAATATCCACTCTGCCAGATCTGTGTGTTTTAATTGGTTTTGTTTGGACTATTTACATTCAGTGAAATTACTGGTAAGTTCAGACTTAACTCTGCCATCTTATTTTTTTTGTTTATTCCCTCTGTTCTTTGTTTCCCTGTTTTCTTTTTTCTCCCTTCCTGTGTATTACTTTTAGCTTTTTTGAGAATTCCACTTTGATTGATCCAGTGTTTTGAGTATATCTCTTTGTATAGACTATTTTGAATTTGCCCTAGGGATTACATTATACAAGAATAAATGTCTTATAGTGTACTGTTGTCAACATTTTACCAGTTGGAATGAAGTATAGAAAGCTTACCTCCTTTTAAAGTCTTTTTACCCTCCCCTGTTTATGGTTGTCTCAAGTATTTTCTCTACATACTTGGAGAACCACATCAAACAGTGTTACAATTTTCAATTCAGTTATGTCAAACATAATGTAGAAAAGTCAGAGGAGAGTAAAGATTATTGCCTATATTTTTTTCTATCATTCTTCCTTCCATTTCAAGAACTATCTATACCCATTCTTTTTTAGTAGATCTGCTGGCAACAGATTTTCTAGTTTTCATTCATCTGTGAGAGTCATGATTTCCCCTTTATTCCTGAAGGATCTTTTCACTGGATATAGAATTCTTGATTGGCAGTTTCTTTGAATACTTACAAAGTGTTTTGTCACTTCCATCCGGGCTTCTGAGTTTTTATGAGAAATCCTCTGTTATTTGAATTGTTTTCCCCTTATAAGAGTCATTTCTCTCTTGCTGCTTTTAAGATTTTCCTTATGTCTTTAGTTTCCAACAGTTTGTGATGTTATCTAGACATGGATCTTTGGATTTATCTTCTTTGGGTATGTTGAGCTTCTCAAATCTCTAGGTGTAGGTTTTTTGCCAAATTTGGGAAGTTTTCAACCTCTTGTTGGGGGAGAGGAATAGCTTTTCAGCCCTACCATCTCTCTCCTCTCCTCTCAGGACTCTGAGGATGTTAATGTTAGATCTTTTCTATAGTTCCTAGGCCCTGAGTTTCTCTTCATATTTTTAGTCTTTTTTTTCATGTTACCCAAATTGAGTAATTTTTATTTTTTCCTCAAGTTTACTGATTCTTTCCCCTGTCCTCTCCATTCTCCTGTTTAACTCTTCAACTCATCTCATGAGTTTTTCATTTTAGTTATATTTTGTAATGGCTTTAAAATTAGCATACCAGACATGCTATTCACCCATTTTAAATGTATAATTCAGTGACTTTTTAATATATTCACTGATTTGTGCATCCATCACCACACTCAGTTTTAGAATATTTTCATTACTCCCAAAAAACGTGAACCCTTTAGCTGTCACCCCAAATTTCCCCTTCCCCACCCCCCAAGTCGTCAGCACTAATCTACTTTCTGTCTGTAGGTTTTCCTATTAGATTTCCTGTTCCTTATTGCTAATATATTAAAATACAATTGATTTTTTAATGTTGACCTGTAACGGGTCACTTAGTAGTTCTAGGAGGCTTTTTTTTTTTTTTAATTGGGTGCAGATAATCATGTCTGAATAGGAACAGTTTTATTTTTTGCTTTCATACACACACACACACACACACACACACACACACACACACGTACACCTTTTGGTTCTTTTTCTTGCCTTTTCTCTGATCTTAGGGGGAAAGTATCCAATCTTTATGTGGTAAGTATATTATTACTTGTAGGTTTTTTTGTAATGCTCTCTACCAGGTTAAAAAAGTTGCCTTTTATTCCAAGTCTGTTAAAAGTTTATCATGAAGGGATACTGAGTTTTTTTCCAAACATCAATCAAAATTTCCAAGCATCAATCAAAATTATCATGGGGCATTTCTTCTTTAGACTGTGAATATGGTGGTTTGACTGATTCTTTTTAATGCTGAACCAGCCTTGTAATCCTAAAATAAACCCAACTTGATTATGGTATTACTTTCTTTTTATTTTCGTATTGCTAGAATTGATTTGCTAATATTTTGTTAAGGGTTTACATCTATGTTCACAAAGGATGTTGTTCTGGAGTTGGTTGGTTGGTCTGTTTTTACAGACTTTGGCTTTGGTATCTGACTAATGCTGTCCTTAAAAAATGAGAAGTGTTCTCTCCTTGACTCTCTGGAAGAGATTATATGATCGGCATTACTTCTTTAAATGTTTTGTAGAATTCTCTAGTGAAACCATCTGGGACTGAAGATTTCTTTAGAATGATTTTAATTATCAGTTCAATGTCTATAGCAGTTACAAGATTGTTCGGGTTATCTGTTTCATCTTGGTTGAATTTTGTGTGTAGTTATCTCAGGAATTGGTCCATTTTGGTTTTGTTATTGAATTTATGTGTACAGTTGTTCAAAGTATTCTCTTATTTTTTTTATGTCTGTAGTGTATTAAAGGAAGAATCCAACAATCATAAATTTTGAAAAGATCCAGTTGGCTTTATTCAGCAATTCATGAATTGGGCAGCATCTATTATAGAGGTAGAGTGGAAGTCCAAAGAGTTGTACTAAGTGAGAGGGTTTTATGGACTAAAATATGTAGGAATAAGGAATTTGTACTAGGCATTTGTTTGGTTAAAGCAGGGTTACTTTCCTTTTATGGAGCAAAAGAAAGTCTTGGAGGCCGATTGTGCTGAGTAGGCAAGTGCTGTTTGGTTAGCCTAGGCTTTACTTTTCTGGAAGAGCCAAGCACAGAAACTTAAGTTCTAGTTTGCTAACATGGGGCTTAGCATAAGCCATTTTGGGGCTGGTCTGGACAATTGATATCTCTTCTTTTGTTTGTTTCTGATACCTGTAATATGTTTTATCTTTGGGGGGGGGTCTGTCTTACCAGAACTTTATGAATATTGTTGATCTTTATAAAGAACAAGTATTTGGGTTATTGATTTTTCTCTGTATTTTCAATTGTTTTTTTTTTAAGATTTTATTTATTTATTTGAGAGAGAGAGCACATGCACTGAGTGGGGTGGGGGGGGGGAGCAGGGACAGCTGACTCCACACTGAGCAGGATCCCACAACCCAAGCAAAAGCCAAGAGCCAGAGGCTCCACCAACTAAGCTACCCAGTGCCGCCAACTGTATTGATTTCTGCTCTATTAATTTCCTTCTACCTGCACTGTGTTTTTATTTTGTTCTTTTCTAGATTTTCAAGGTAGAAGCTCTAGATTACTGGTTTGAGACCTTACTCATTTTATGATATAAGCTTTTAACAGTATGAATTTCCCTCTAAGGGGTTCTATACCCAATTCCAATGTGGTGGATGGTAGAGGGGACTTACACCAACAAGCAATTCTCTGACACCAACTGGGTATCCTACAATTTAACTCCATTTTGACACTATCTACCCAGAAATAGTGTCACCCAGAAATAGTGTCATATCTCACTATAAGATTGCCTCTCTTCCCCACTCTCCAGTTTAGATTGCAGTCACAAGCCTACTGTATCACCTGTGCTTCTGACTAACCAGTTACAGATTGGAGGTTCCAAAAAACCCCTTTTGGGGTTTAATTTGCTAGAGCAGCTCACAGAACTCAGAGAAACATTTTACTTACTAGATTACCAATTTATTATAAAAGGATATATAATTCAGGAACAGCCAGATGGAAAAGATGCATAGGGCAAGATACAGGGAAAGGGTGCAGAGCTTCCGTGCCCTCTCCAAATGCACCACTTTCCCTAAATCTCCACATGTTGAACAACCCAGAACCTCCAAAACCCTTCCTTTTGGAGTTCTATGAAGGCTTAATAACATAAGCATGATAGATTCAGCCTCCAGCCCTTTTCCCTAGAGGTCAGAGGAGTAAAACTGAAAGTTCCGTCGCTCTACTCAGATGGTTGGTTCTCCTGGCAACCAGTCCCATCCTTAGGTGTGGTCTAAAAGTTAACTCATTAACATAACAAGACACACCTTTGCTGCTCTCATCACTTCGGAAATTCCAAGGTTATAGGGGCTCTGAACCAGAAACTGGGAAAAAGACCAAATATATATTTCTTAATATAAACCAGAGTATCACACTCTCTAAAAACTATTTTAGCTGCATCCCACTAATTCTTATATGTTCGATTTTTGTTCAGTTCAGAATATTGTCTAACTTCCCTTAAGTCTTGCTCTTTGATCCATGGATTAGCTTATAGAAGTATGTTTAATATACAAGTGTTTGAGGATTTTTTTTTTAATCTTGTTAATTCCATTAGGATCAGAGAACATACTTGGGAAACATTATGTACTCTGTTGTTATCAGGTAGAATGTTCTATAAATGTCAGTTTTATGCAGTTGTTTGATGGTGTTGTTCATTTCCATATCTTTGCCTATTTACTGTCTACTAGTTCCATTGATGGCTGAGGCAAGAGTGTTAAAGTCTCCAGATAAAACTGAGGACTTGTCTATTTCCCTTTTCATTTCCCTCAGTTTTTGCTTTGTATATTTTGAACCTCTTTTTTAAGGTATACACATTTAGAATTGCTTTTCTCCTGAGTGAATTGACCGACTACAGCTTTCGTTTGATTAGTGCTTGATTGGTGTATGTTTTATCCAGCTTTCTTCTTTTAACCCACCTAAAATATGCTTGAAATGAATTTCTTGTAGACATTATATATTTGGATAATTTTTTCTCTTTCTGTCTCATTAATCCAATCTGACAGTTTCTTTTAATTGGTGTGTTTAGGCCATTTACAATTAGTGTAACAATGAGTGAGGTTGATAAGTTGGGCCTCCCTTCTTTCACCCATGCTCCACTTATGGAACCTCTGGTACAACTCACTGAGAATACTGGGACCCCAGTCATCCTTGCCCGAGCTCATGAAGTGATGGTTCCATGCCAGAGAAGTCAGACCTAGAGGACCTCCAGTTACTATTCCCCCTCCACCAAGCACTCAGCTCCTAGAGCAGGGGTGTTGCTGGGAAAGGAGCTTGCCTTTATCTCCATCCTCTGCTCCAGAGCTCTGTCTCAGAGATTTTGCCTGGAAGGAGAAGCAGACCATAAAACAAATAGCTCCTAATCTCCTCAAAACAACTGACTTCGTTTGGAACACAGAGTGTAGAAAACTTCAAAACTTACAGGTGCTCTCAAGAACAGTGGTAGTTGTGTTGAAAGGCAGTTGGGAGAAGACTGTAAATCTAATGAATATATAGCCTAGACTGTCTGCTGGCTAGTCTGCAGGAGTGAACCAGAGAATTAAGACTTCCTGTGGTCACAACAAGTATCAAACCAAGTATCTCAGAAACTGTTCCCTCGAAGGGGCCACAATTTGGATTAATTTATAGAGCAATTTATATCCCAGGGCACTGTTGAAAAACAATAGAGCAATTAGTGAAATTTAACATCTGAGTGTGGTAAGGGAGAGAGCCTTACTGATATCACTGTAAATCCAGGGTAACTGTAGACATACCCAAAGATGCACCTCCATGAGGAGTAACATCAAAGGCTTAACATTGTGGATATTGGGGTAGCAGAATAGAGGTCACTTAAAATAATTTAGCTAGTCACTAAGAAATAAGATATCAATCACAAATACCAGGAGGTAGAGTGAGGGAACAGTAACTGGAGTTGCTACAATATATTATCGGATTTATCCAGTTTCCGACAATAACAAAAAAAATGATAAAGCGTACAGAGAAACAAATGATGACCCAAACACTGGGGGAAAAGGAGGCAACACAAAAACTGCTTGTGATAGGGGTGCCTGGGTGGCTGAGTGGGTTAAGAGTCTGCCTTTGGCTCAAATCATGATCTCAGGGTCCTGGGATAGAGTCCTGAGTCCCAGTCCAGCTCCCTGCTCAGTGGGGAGTCTGCTTGTCCCTCACCCTCTGCCCCCACCCCACCCCCTGCTCATGCTCACTCGCGTGTGTGCATGCTCTCTCTCAAATAAATAAAATCATAAAAGAAAAAAACTGCTTGTGACAGACACCAGATGTCAGATTTAACAGAAAAAGACTTCAAAGTAGCCATTTATAAGTGTGTTCACAGAACTCATGGATTAAAGAAACCATGATTAAAGAAGTAATATATAGTGACAACTTCACATGAAATAGAGGATGCCAGTAGAAATTGTGAAAAAGAACCAAATAGAAATTCTGGGGGCCCCTGCGTGGCTCAGTTAAGTGGCTGCCTTTGGCTCAGGTCATGATCCCAGAGTCCTGGGATCAAGCCCTGCCTTAGGCTCCCTGCTCATCGGAGTGCCTGGTTCTCCCTTTCCCTCTGCCCCCGCCTTGTGCTTTCTGTCTCTCTCTCTCTCAAATAAAATCTTTTTTTTTAATACTATAAAAGGCAGAAATGAATAGAGTTACATATGAGTAATGTTTTTATATATTAGTGATATTAAGCTAGGAAAAATCTGAAGCTGATTTTCATGAGTTTAAGGGGCACCTGGGTGGCTCAGGCTGTTAAGTGTCTGCCCTTGGCTCAGGTCATGATCCCAGAGTCCGGAGATTGAGCTGCCCATCAGGCTCCTTGCTCAGCAGGGAGTCTGTTTCTCCCTCTGCCCCTCACCCCACTTGTGCGCTCGGTCTCTTGGTCTCTCTGAAATAAATAAAATCTTTTAAATAAAATAAAAATTATAAATACTATGAACAGTGAACCATCAAAAATGAAATTAAGAATATAGTTTCATTCACAGTAGCATCAAAAAGAATAAATTCTTAGAAATTTAACAAAGGAAGTGTAAAACAACACTACAAAACATTTTGAAGGAAATTAAAAATGGTCTAAATAAATAGAAAAATACCCCATGTTCATGCATTGGAAGACTCAATGTTGTAAAGATGATGGTACTCCCCAAACTGATCTACAAATTGAGCACAATCCCTATCAAATTCCCAGCTGATTTTTTGTAGGAATTGACAACCTGATTCTAAAATTCATATTTTATAGTTGTAAGGAACCCAGAATAAGCAAAGAAATACTAAAAAAGAACAAATTCAGAGGACTCACCCTTCCTGATTTCAAACTGACTACAAAGCAGCAATGACCAAGGCATTGTACTGTCATAAGGATAGATGTAGAACAATGGAATAGAATTGAAAATCCAGATATAAACCCATACATCTTTGCTTAACTGATTTTCAACAAGGGTGCCAAGATCATTCAATGGGGAAGAGGAATCTTTTCAAAAATTGTGCTGCAACAACTAGAGAGCCACATATAAAAGAATGAGGTTAAACTTTTACTTCATACCATATTATAAAAAAATAACTAAAAATCAAAGATCTAATTGTAAGCACTAAAACTGTAAAACCTGTAGAAGAGAGGTAGCTGGGTGGCTCGGTCAGATGAGTATCCGACTCTTGATTTCAGCTGAGGTCATGATCTGAGGGTCATGGGATTGAGCCCCACTTTGGGCTCCACACTCAGTGCGGGGTCTCCTCCAGATTCCCACTCTCTCTTACCCTCATCCTCTGTCCCTCCGCCTGCTTGCATGCATACACTCTAAGAATAAATAAAATACATATTTTTTAAAACCCTGTTAAAGAAAACATGGGGGCAAATACTCATGGTGCCGAATTTGGCAAAGGATTCTCAAATATGGCAACAAAAAGAAAAAATAGGTCCTACTTCATCAAAATTAAAAACTTTTGTGCTTCAAAAGACACTATCAAGAAAGTGAAATGACAACCCACAGAATGGAAGAAAATGTTTGTAAACCATATGTCTGAAAGCAACTTGTATGTAGAATATTAATATTCAATAACAAGAAGACATAATGAGACAGTGAAAAATGGACTGAGCATCCGAACAGGCATTTCTCCAAGGGCTATACAAATAGTAAGCACATGAAAAGATGTCTGACATCATTAGTTATCCGGGAAATGCAAATCAAAACCACAATGAAATACCACTTCACACCCACTAGGATGGCTAGAATCAAAATGTCAGAATACTAAAAAAATCTTCAAATTGCACACTAGAGGGGTGATTTATATGGGGTGTGAATTATATCTGAAGCTGTTTTATAAAATATATAGTCATATTACATATTAAAAAATAATTTCTTGATATCAAGTAGTCAGTAAAAACAAATTTCCAGTTATCTCATAAATTTATTTTTGTGTTAATCTGTTTCAAATAAGATAACTCCTTTGCACAGTGTGATTGATTCATAAAACCTTAGTCTACAAGTTCTCTATTTTAGTTCCTCCTTTGTCCTTTTTTTCCCCTTGCTATGTATTAGTTTAAAAAAACAAGTCTCTTGTCCTATAGAGTTTCTCATAGTCTAGATTTTGCTGTTTGCATCACAGTGCTGTAACTTAACATGTTCCTGTCACTTCTGTATTTCCTGTGAATTGATAGTGAATTGATAGGATCTAAAATTTCATTTAGTCTTTTTTGCAATGTCTTATTGCCCTTTTTTTTTGTTTTTTTGGTCAAGTTACAAACCATTGGTGATCAATACCTCTTTATTTGGGGATGGGGGCTGCAAAATACTGGTTATCTTGTACTTCTGATACTCCCTCTTCACTTATCAGCCAGAAGATTTCTATAAAGAGAAAACTTCCTTCATATTCTGTTCGATTACCCAAAAATACCATTTGTATTGAAAAGCGAAGATAAATTCCTTATTCTTTCCTATTTTTTAAAACCAGTTTTCAAAATAATTGTTTCAATAGCATCTTTTAAAGGTGACAAATTGGCTTTGTTTTTGCTTATAGTGTCAGATGAGCCCATGAATTTGAACATATTTCATGTTTCGATTTATTGTTCCAATTTTGGCCATTGGGAGCCTTCTCAAATTGACTTGAGTTTTGAAACACTCCTAATAATCTTTGATAGCTTCTTTGCTGTCTGGTAAGATGTTCCAGGTGGACATTTACTGTCCCAGAAATGCAATCAGCCATTTTTCTAAGGAGCCATGATTCCATTTAGTGGAAAATGGAATTTGGAAGCCAGCCTGGGTGTTAGGGGTATTCATTGCTGTAGATTAATTACTTTATGAGTTCATGCTGATACTTTTAATTCAAATTTAAGAGTATAAATTTAAATTGTGATTTTTTTCTTTACCTTTAATCCCTGATAATGAATATATATAGGTACTTTATATATATATATATATATATGTATGTATGTATATGTGTGTGTGTATATATATATATACCATATATATACCTTATATATACATATATGTGTATAAATACACACACCAAACTGGATAGAAATTTTATGATATATATTTATCCATTCACATATTTCAGAGCCTTTTTCCTGTATATCATGCTAGACACTGGACAGGATGAAAAGATAAATTAGGGGCACCTGGGTGGTTCAGTCGGTTGGGCATCTGCCTTCGGCTCAGGTTATGATCCTGGGGTCCTGGGATTGGGCCCCACGTCGGCTCTCCCAGCTTCTCCGGCTTCTACCTTTCGCTATCTCTGTCTCTCTCTCTCTCTCTCTCTCAAATAAATAAAGAGAGGAAGAAAGAGGAGGGAAAGGGAAAGGGAAAGGGAAAGGGAAGAAAGGAAAGGAAAGGAAAGGAAAGGAAAGGAAAGGAAAGGAAAGGAAAGGAAAGGAAAGGAAGAAAAAAGAGAGAGAAAGAAGGAAAGAAAGAAAAGAAGGAAGGAAGGAAAAGTAAAGGAAAGAAAGAAGGGAAGGAAGGAAGGAAAGCAAGCACGGGAAAACAGAAGCTTTAAAAAAAAAAAAAAAAGGTAAGTTAGATACCATGAAGTGTTTTCACTGAATCCTTTTGCTTAGCCTGCTTCGAGCTTCTCACAACTTGCCTTCACATTCTTACTTATACATTCTTCAGATGTCTTTAGTTCTAACAAAATCAACAGAATGGGATTTATCAGTGACTTATATAAAATCCAGTGTTTAAATGCAACCCTAACCTCTTCCCTGAACTCCACATCAAAATGGGCAACTTCACATATAAATTTGCACAAATATTCCTCTTTAAAGTTTTTCTAATTTAGTATGCCTAAAACCAAAATATTCTTTCTCTTCATCATTAATCCCTACCCAAATCCTTCTTCCTCTTTCATTCTCTATCTTATTTGGTGAAAACACCATCCACTCAGTCACCCACATTGGAAACCTAGGGTCAGATTCTTCTCTCCTAGCTACTCCCCGACCCCATCCCTGATGGAAGATCATGCATGCCTAGGTGGTTTTACCTCCTAAATATTTCTTAGATGTATTTTCTCTATCCTCAGTGCCACTTAGTTTGATTTTATTTTATCATATACTCATACTGTTGTAATAGCCACCATCAAATCTACCCTCTATATTGCCATCAGAATAACCTTTTTAAAATGTCGTTATGACTGTACTACTCCCCAGTGGCTACTCATACCTATTAAAATAAGATTTCATTAGGTCCCAGTAAAACAAAAAAAAGATCTCATTAGGTCCTTAGTATGGCATAAACAAACATAAATGGCCTTGAGCAAAGTAATACCCCAAGTCTCAATTTCCTTTGTAAAATCAGGTTATTATCATCTTACCTCATGTGTGATAACATATCTAAAGCTCCTGCTGTTAGCATCTGCTACATGGTAAACAGTCAACTAGTACAGGCAACTTCGTATGTTTCTTCCTAGATATTCCTCTTAGAGACATCTTAGCATCAGCATGTCCCTTTCCTTAACCTTCTTTACTGTCTCTGTTTGGTTTTAATTAGGATGTAGGGTGGAAATGAAATTATCTCAGTTAATTTTTCCCATAATTAAAACCTTGTTATTATCATTGGGAAAGTTAGTGTCCTGTTTTAAATGTGGCTGGATATTTAAACATGCAAATTCTTTTTAAATATCAAGTTTTCTTCTCAAATTGACTTTCAAGATTAGAAGTCTTCATCATTTTATATTTAATCATGTGAGGCAGCCATCTTTATATGCTAAGAGCTCTATTCCATTTTAATCTCAAATCCTCTGATAATTTTTATCAGCTAATCTCTATATCAAAATATTTATTATTCAGTATTCTAAATATATATATACTCTGTCATATAAGAAATAGAGTAGACAT
The DNA here is from genome assembly GCF_002007445.2 of Ailuropoda melanoleuca. NCBI lineage: Eukaryota > Metazoa > Chordata > Mammalia > Carnivora > Ursidae > Ailuropoda > Ailuropoda melanoleuca. The sequence continues at coordinate 25,003,655 of NC_048225.1, read as the reverse complement.
GAAATTTGATTTCACATTTACTCTCACTTTTTCAAGGGTAACAGTAGCTAACATTTATTGAATGCTTGCTTAATGCCTGGCACTGTGCTAATTTAATCTTCCTGACTATCTTGAAAGTGTGATTTCCATTATTCCTGTTTTACATATGCGTGAACAAGCATATAGAGGTGAAGTAACTTGACTGAGATTTAATGCCTCACTTGTAATTGGAAGAGTCAGCTTTCAAAACCTAAGATTTGTCTAACTTAAACCATTTTTTAAATAATTAGGCTATATACCTTATTTGCCAAAAATTTTTCAACCCAACTGCAAAACAGGAACATGGGATTTGGCAATAACTGTTTTCATAAACATGTATGCTATTTCATCAGTGATTTGGAATAAAAGGGAGGGGTGGGTGGGAAGGAAACTATTTCTGGATTACTAGTTCAAATTCCAAACTATTGCACAAATACATTTTATTACTTTTAAATACTGCATGAATTCTATATTAGTAGTTGGAATTAAGTAATATTTATCTTTATTCAAGAATTTTGAATGAGCTCCAAATTAAATATATTAACTACACACATACATAATTCATCTACACAGGTGGGGAGAAGAGATATTTCTTTAATAGAATTATGTAATTGATAAAAATTTCAGGTTATACTCTGGCTTCTAAACTATATCCATATTATGTATGACTTTTTCAAATAGTGTAATTTCATCCTAAATTTTGCCACAATGTATATAATACTGCAATATCTCCAAAATACATTGGTCCATGTAATTTTTTATCATAGAGTATATCATGAGACTAAGTTTCAACAGACATGTATTAGGAAATGCATATAATACATGGTATACAATACCTTTCTGAGTCTAATCTTCATCTTCCTCTCATCCCATATACCTTCAGCGATATCAGGCTTTGTAGCTTAGATGTATAACCATTACATTCAATGAGCAGAATTTGTGGAAGCTACTCATAATCAATTTTATTTTTGTCTTCCATAGTCTGTTTAAAGGTATGCTGTGGTGTTAGTTCTTCCTCCAGCTCCTTGAAGGTCAAGTCTTAATTTTTCTGGTTACTTTCAGGAGATGAAAGCATTATTTTCAAGAACTAATAAACTAGAGTCAAAGGATTCCCTCCTTTCCTACCTCAGTCATACTACAGACATATAGTGAAAAGTGAGGTTTGTTTGGCTTCCTTTTTTTTTTTTTTTCCCCTGTTTTTTCCACCCTTTGGCCTTTTATTCCTCTTCATTTGCTAACTATGGCTTCTGGCCCTTCCAGGATTGAGAGAGGCAAGGGTTGAGTAAGAAAAGGTCTTTAATAACAGTAAAAGCAACAGCAGCAACTAATGTTTTTATAGCATTTATTTTGTGCTAAGTACTACACTTTACGTATATTATTAGGCCAGTTAATCCTCACAAGTGTCTGAGGTAGGTTCTGTTATCCCTCTTTTACTGTTCAGGAAAGTAAGGCACAAAAAATTTTAAAAAATAAAAATTAAAAATTAAAAAAAAAGTAAGGCACAGTTTAGTGACTTGCCTAAGGTCACACAGCTTAATAAACATAAAAGGCAGTACCAGGATGAAAACCCAGCACTCTGGCTCCAGAGTCCCATTTCAACCACTCCACTGTGTTGCTTTTATATTCTGTTGGGAAATGGTAAGCATACTTCCTAGTCTTGGCCAGGGTTTAAATCAGACTTGTACCCTTTTTTTTTCCAAGCGTGACATAGATTTTCCATAGACCTAAGATGAAGAGCAAACATGTCTCAACCCTTTCCCTTGCAGAAGAGGAGGAGGAAGTGGGATGGGGTTTGGAACTCAAAACACACTGATCGCTATCTGCAAAAATCCTTTGATAATATTTAACTCTTTGAACATGGAAGGTGGGTATAACTCAAGGTTGAAAAATAGTTTTCCGGGGCACCTGGGTGGCTCAGTGGATTAAGTGTCTGCCTTCAGCTCAGATCATGATCCCAGGGTCCTGGGATCGAGCCCCGTGTTGGGCTCCCTGCTCAGTGGGGGGCCTGCTTCTCCCACTTCTGCTGCTTGTGCTGTCAAATAAATAAATAAAATCTTCAAAGAAAGAGAAGAAAAATAGTTTTCCATTACCTTGTTGCATGGGTGGCCTTACGTCTCACTTTTGGCCAGCAATATCTGTTTGAGTCCTCCACCCAAACCAAGATTGAAATGGTTTCATTTTAAGACCCTGTTGCACGTGTTTTCCAAATGCTCTTTAATTCCTTGCCTTCACACCTTTGTTCATGCAGATGGTCCCTGGTTTAAGACTGTCACTTGCTCTCAAGGCATGTGGTTTTCTCCTTGAACCACATCATCCCAATCAAACCAAGCACTCTTGATGGCCAGGCTTTTAAAGAAGCCAGTTTCCTGTGGTGCCTCAAAAAATTTATATGTAGTCCTTCCATTTTCTTCCTTTTCATCTTATTCCTATGAGAAAGATCAGCAAATGTGTTAAACAGTGGTTTGATTAGACCAATTTCAGCTGCCTAGTGTATTGTGATTACTTGTCTTTGGGAAGGGTATATGAAGTAGATTTATAATTGAACTCATCTCTGATAACAATCAAGATAATGATTTCAGTGGCCTTACCTGGCTGTCTTAGCACGGGGCTTTATGCCTTTTATCCTTTCTGTTGTATTATCCCAGGTTGATCATTTTGTCTTCCCATATTAGAATATTCAGTGACCTTATATTTATTCAGCTAGAAATCTTTAGGGTTTTTTTTTTTTCCTTTTTCCCCTTTACATACACATTTATCTGCATAGTACATTCAAAGGGATGTTTATCTAATGGATTGATGTTTAAACTGACACCACCCTCTGCATGCTCACATTTTTTTTTTTTTTTACTATTTTTCTAAAGTTTTATTTATCTTGAGAGAGAGCACTAGAGAAGAGCAGGCCCGAGCGGGGTGGGAGGGCGGCAGGGGGCGGGGGCAGAGGGAGAGGGAGAAGCAGATTCCCCACTGAGCGGGGAGCTCGACACAGGTCTCAGTCCCAGACCCCCAGGATCATGACCTGAGCCGAAGGCAGATGCTTAACCAACTGAGCCACCCAGGCGCCCCTTTCCTTTTTTTTTTTTAAATTTTTTGTTTTAATTCCAGTATAGTTAGCATACAATGTTATGTTATTTTCAGATGCATGCTCACATTTAGAATGTTGTACAGTGCCCATTAACAGTTTGCCAGTACATACATTGCACAGGGAGGCACATCAGAATAGTGAACACTCACTGAGATCATGTGTGATTCCATGATAGCCAGGAACTCCTTTCTTTTTTATCACCTGACAGAATTCTACTTTCATTAGGCCCTATGCTATGTGATGCCTCTCTCCCTTCTACATTCAGAGTTATTTCATTAATTGCTTTCACATAGCACTGCTGCACACCTTTTGTAGTCTCGGTTAGGAACATGTCTTTTTCATAAGGACTGTAAGCTCAGTGAGGTCAAGGATAATGTTTTATTTGTACTTAACGTTTCTCCCTTCATATAATAAAGTGCCTCACATTTGATGAATCCACTATTGAGCAAAATCGGTTATAATTTGGCTGTTAGAATACCTGATTCAGTCTTAACTAATACTTGTGCCCAAAACAAGGGAGGTAAAAATAGTAAAGTTATGCTCAGTTACAATCCTACTATACCTGCCATATTTGCATGCAGTTCTGGGGACCAGTATTAAAGGAACATTGAAAAGTGGAGATGGTTGAGAACAAGGATGTTAATCAGATTTTAAGGAGCACTTAAAGGGATTAGGGATGTTTAGTTTTTAAAGAAGAGAAACTATGGGAAAGAGTGGCATGTGATTGCCATCTTCAGTTTTTGAAGGCTTTTTTAAGGGAAAAGAAAAGGTAGACCTACTCTGTATGACTTAAGAGTTTGAACCAAGAGGACCTGCAAACCCCAGTTTGTAGCAGTATGCTGGGGTTTTTTTAAAGAAAAAAAATTTGCTTAATGTGCAAAAAAAGAGAGATAATAAATACCCATACTCCTACCAATGATTCCCTTGAATATGATGAAAGCTGCCGTACATACATGCAGACATTATTCTGTATACAGTTTCAGAAGGATCATGGCTCCCTTAGGGAATCCATGATTCTTGGGTTAAGACCTCATGTTCGCTTCTTGTGTGTGATGTGGATACAAATACTCTATCATCACATTTTTCACCAAATATGTAGTAATATCTACTACTATTGAGTGTCCACTATATGTCAGTAATTGTGCATTCATTTAATACTCAGAACCAAAATTTTTCCAGGTACATTAAAGGTTCAACATCTTTAGGATCTTTTAAAATTGATGGCTTTATTTTTGAAGTATTTGAAATCTTTTATATCTAGAAATAATTTCCAAAGTGGCTTTGTTTTACACTTATTTCAGTACTAACAAAAAAAAGTTATTTGTAACAGTTAAAATAATTAATGTAAATAGTTGTATTTTTTTTACACTGGAAAATACTGTGATCTAAGAGTCAAAAGACCCAGATTGTAGCTTTGGTTGTCATTTGTTACTCACGTAATTTTTCTGAGCATTAGCTTTCTTATCCTTATTAAGAGGTCTCCCTGACTTCACATAGAGGGTGTAAAAAGAGGTTAGGGGGAAAGTACTATAAAAACTGAAGCATTATTAGATGTGCTAAATTAAAACTATTTGAGAATATTAGTTTTTTGTATTTTTAGTAAATGTGAAATCTGATAAAGGCAAACTAACTTCTTTTTTAAGGGAAAATCCAATCAGTTGATTGATTAGTAACCACTTTTTAATAAATTTATTTCCAGAAAGTTTGTTTCATTGTATTAGGAACATAAACAATAAAACAATAAAAATAACTGCTTTGATTTGTTGAGCAAAGCTCCAAGTACTGTGCTAAGCATTACCATATATATTGTTTCATTTACAGGTAACAGGTTGTTACAGATAACAACCGTGGAGGAATTGTCGAGGGAAAAAATCCAGGCCTATCACATTCTAAAACTTGAAGTCTTAACCCCCTATATTTAATCACCTCATATCCTAAAAGAGGCAGTACATAGCATTAAGGTTAAGAAGGCAGCTGTGGAGCCAGCCAGTCTGGATTTGAACCTTGGGTCTGCCACTTCATAACTCTCTGACTTTAGCAAAATAGTTAACCCTTTTCTGTTAAACAAGAATAATAATGTCCTTATTGACAGATAGGAGAATCAACTAAATTATCAAATGTGAAGCATTTAGAACAGTGTTTGGCGCATAGAGAGCGCTCTATAGTTGTAAATCTATATAATTGTCTTCTATACAATATTATTTAAAACTATCCAGCTCATTACAACATTAGCTCACAGACTCCACTAATTAGAGAGTTTGGGGGAATGGTAAGGAGAATATATTTTAATATATTCCCTACCTTGAACTTTCTCACTACCATCCTTCAGCTTTTTTTATTTAGCGCAGTGGCCACATGAAAATAATGTAAATCACCTTCTATTTCAACCACTACACTATCAATTAATGCTTATTTTATGTATTTTTTAGGACATTTCTGATTCATTTGCATCCTTGAAGAGCATCTGTAGAAGAGGAAGGAAAAGATGGGTGTGAAAACATTTACTCATAGCTCCTCTTCCCACAGCCAGGAAATGCTTGGGAAGCTAAATATGCTGCGAAATGATGGACATTTTTGTGATATCACTATTCGTGTCCAGGACAAAATCTTCCGGGCACATAAGGTGGTACTAGCAGCTTGCAGTGATTTCTTTCGCACCAAACTTGTAGGCCAAGCAGAGGATGAGAACAAGAATGTGTTGGATTTGCATCATGTTACAGTGACTGGCTTTATACCCCTTTTAGAATATGCTTACACAGCCACTCTGTCAATTAACACGGAAAATATCATTGATGTGCTAGCTGCAGCCAGCTATATGCAAATGTTTAGTGTTGCCAGCACCTGCTCAGAGTTCATGAAATCAAGCATTTTATGGAATACACCCAACAGCCAACCAGAAAAGGGTCTAGATGCTGGACAAGAAAATAACTCTAACTGCAATTTTACTTCTCGAGATGGAAGTATTTCGCCTGTGTCTTCAGAGTGCAGTGTGGTAGAAAGAACCATTCCTGTCTGCCGAGAGTCCCGGAGAAAGCGCAAAAGCTACATTGTTATGTCTCCTGAAAGTCCTGTAAAGTGTAGCACGCAAACAAGTTCTCCCCAGGTATTGAATTCTTCAGCTTCCTACTCAGAAAATAGAAATCAACCAGTTGATTCTTCTTTAGCTTTTCCCTGGACTTTTCCTTTTGGAATTGATCGAAGGATTCAGCCTGATAAGGTTAAGCAGGCAGAAAATACACGGACTTTAGAATTACCTGGCCCATCTGAGACAGGGAGAAGAATGACTGATTATGTGACTTGTGAGAGCACAAAAACTGCCTTGCCTATGGGTACTGAAGAAGATGTCCGGGTCAAAGTAGAAAGGTTAAGTGATGAGGAGGTCCATGAGGAAGTGTCTCAGCCTGTCAGTGCATCTCAGAGTTCACTGAGTGATCAGCAGACAGTGCCAGGAAGTGAACAAGTCCAAGAAGACCTTCTGATTAGTCCACAGTCTTCCTCTATAGGTATAATGTCTTCTGTGTTTTTCATGATACTGTAAAGTCAACTTGAGCATTTTTTTTCCAATTCGAGCATTTTTAAGTACGTTTTAGGTAAAAGTTTTGTGCTGGATCCTATAGGAATCATGAAAAAGAATAAAACACAGTAACTGGATTTTTTAGATACTATTAGTACTTTTTTCTTTTTTTTACAAGTTATGCATTGAGAAAGAGAAAAAACAGCTTAATAATTTCTGACAGGCCAAAGCAGATTATGTTATATATGAATTGTGAATTATTTTCAATGCAGAATATACAAGTTTGTAAAAATCCAGTTAGTGTTTTATTCTTTGTCAAAATATTTATTGAAAACTTACCCTATGCCAAACATTGGGGATATATGATGAAAAAGACATAGGCCCTGCATCTGAGGGCTTAATAGTCTAATTGAGGAAGCAGAGGTGTAAATCAGTGATCAGTACTAGGCTAGAGATATGAACAAAGTGTTGAGGGTCACAAAGGAAAGAGCAAGTTAACACTACATGTTTGAGCTGGATTTTAGTCACTAAGTATGAGTTTGCCCAGGAGAGAGAATGACTTTTCTTGAAAATGAATAAAAGCCCAGAGAAGTGGAAAACCACTACATGTTTGGGAAGTGGCAAATTCAGTTTAAAATGATGTGAACAAACTGAGGGCTTAAGAGGGGGAGGGGTGTGGGGGAATGGGATAGGCTGGTGATGGGTAGTAAGGAGGGCACGTATTGCATGGTGCACTGGGTGTTATACACAACTAATGAATCATGGAACTTTACATCAAAAACCAGGGATGTACTGTATGGTGACTAACATAATATAATAAAAAATATTATTATAATATAAAAAAATAAAATAAAATGATGTGAACAAACCATGGAAGCCTGCAAGTATTGGAAATAATGAGAGATAAGAGAAAATGAGCAGTTGAAAGCATATCATGAAGAATCTTAAACACTAGTTTCAGTTAGGATTGCATTTAACTATATATAACAGACCCCATCAAAGTGGGTTTTATTTTTATCAAATGGGGTTTTATTTTTATCACATAAAATGTTCAGAAGTATGAAGTCCAGGACTGGTATGGTGGCTTTACAGTGTAATCAGTGTGGCCTAGGTCCCTTGGATATTTATAATCCACCATCCTTAGTTTGTCAGTTTCATTGATATGCTTATTGCTTCATAGTTAAAAGATGCTTGCTTCATCTTTAGCCTCATATTCTAGAAGGGGGCAGTGCTTATATCAAGAAAGCACAAATGTTCCCAGAAATCCTTTAAAAAGCTGCCAGATGGTGTCACGCGGTCTTTCCTAGCTGTGAGGGAATCTGAGAAGATATGTCTATTAGTTGGATATATAACTGCCTCAAACAAAATTGGAGGAGAATGGATACTATGTGCAACTAGCAGTGTCAGCCACAGCTAGGGCACATAAGCTTCAGTGTTTTCCTCGTGGTAATAAGGAGTCTACCTTAAAGGGAATAAAAATAAGACACAGATTTTACGAAAATTAATTTGGTATTAATATGCAGGGAGTTTGGCTGGGCAGAGACAGTCTCAGAAACTAGTTACAGTAGAATTGTTTTTGTATGAATGAAGATGCTTAGAGTAAAACTATAAAGAGATAAGAGACTTCGTAAAGGAAGAATCATTACTACCTGATGATATTGAATATATGGATGGTGGGAATGGGAGGGCTGACTAGAAAAATAGTGATAGCATTTTATTATATTCACTGATTCTAAGTCATAATTTTTCATGTTACCTAAATAGAGATATGTCTTACAATTAATCTTGTACAGTTACTTTTTCTTAATGATACAAAAAATAATGGTAATTATAGAATGGATAGGAGTCTATTAAAATGTTACTGTAATATGAAAATCAGTGGAAGAAGGTGGGAACCTAGTTTTAAGAGTAAGTCAACAAAGTCAATTCTGTGTGAATTATGCTTGGGTGATGACCAAGTAATGTCATGCTACAAAGCAGTTGAAAAAGCAAGATTGGTGAAATCAAGACTGAAGATTACCAGTTTAGGGCTTTTCTTTTAGCAGTGACAGATTGAATCTCAACAGGAAGATATATATATAATTTAAAACCAAAGGACTGATCCTTGAGAAATATCTGTATTCAGGGAGAGAAGAAAAGCCATAAAGAATAATGAGGAGGATTTCTCCAAAAGATTGGAGAACAAGGAATACTGTATTAACTTTGTTGATTTCTTGAATTTTGACCCACTGTATGAGTTTCTCAGTGTCACTACAAAGTGTACTGCAGACTGGATGATACAAAACAATAGTTTATACTCTCATAGTTTAGAAGGCCAGATGTCTGAAATCAAGGTGTTGTCAGGGCCGTGCTCCCTTAGAAGGTTGTAGAAAAGGATTCTTTCTTGCCTCTTCCTAGCTTCTGGCAGTTACTAATACCCCTTGCTGTTCCTCAACTTATAGTTGCATCCCTCTGATTGCTACCTCCATCTTCATGTGGCCTTCCTGTGTTTCTGGCTCCAAGTCTCCCTTACCTTATAAGGACACTAGTCCTTGGATCAGGGCCAGCCCTGCTCAGGATGACCTCATCTAACTTGATTACATCTGCAAAGACCATATTTCCAAATAGGGTCACATTCCTACGTATCAGGGCTTAGGACTTGAATATAACTTTTTGGGAGGCACAGTTGTACCCACAGCACCAACTAAAGATCATATTCCTGAATTTGGGTCAAGATGTTTTTTTCTTTTTTTTTTAATTTTAATTCCCGTATAATTAACGTAAAGTGTTATATTAGTTACAGGTGTACAATATAACAATGCAACAATTCTGTATATTACTCAGTGCTCATCATGATAAGCGTGCTCTTAATCCCCCTCACCTATTTCAGTCACCTCCCCTGTGGTAACAACCATCAATTCTCTATATTTGAGTCTGTTTTTTGGTTTTGTTTTTTTTTCTTTGTTTTGTTTCTTAAATTCCACATACGAGTGAAATCATAAGGTATTTGTCTTTCTCTGACTTCTTTAACTTAGCATTATTTATACCTTCTAGATCCATCCATGTTGTTGCAAATAACAGGATTTCATTCTTTTTTATGGCTGAGCAGTATTCGTGTGTGTGTGTGTGTGTGTGTGTGTGTACACACTACATCTTTAACCTTTTCTTTCATCTCTCGATGGACATGGGTCAGGATACTTTTGAAGAATTCCAGTGACCACACATTCAATAATATATTTAATGTTAGCTGTTTGTTCATACGACCAAGTTTTTGTTAAATTACTAGTCTTTAATCCTCAGAACACCTTCTGAATAATGAACTGTTTAATAAATATTACTATTTTAATCATTTTATCTGAGAACTTAGGAACCAAATATCAGTCTGACTCAATATCTTGCTAACTAGGCGTGTGAAATAGTCTGATTTTACCTCTTTCCGGTATATCTAATCAGTTGAGATTTTTGCCTTTCTACCTTACTAACATGATTAAATAGAGAAGTTAGGAACTTAAATAGAATAACCTATCAGTTATATAAGTATGCTTTATTTCCAATATATACTATCAAAGATGCAGATTCTATTACAAAGCTGGCATGTGAATAGGTAAGATCTGAGTATCATATAATCAAATAATCCAAAAGAGTTGTTTTCCTTGCCTTCATAGTAAATGTACTAATCATTCTCAATTAACCTATCTTAACTCCAGATCTATACAATAAAACAAAGCTTTACAGTAAAGTTAAATTCCTGGAGTGTAGTAGGGAGTCAAAAAGTGTGGGCAGGAGAAAGGAAAAATATGTGTGGTACCTTTTTTCTGTATTCCATAAGAATACTTCATAAGAGTACTTAATTTTACTATTAATTTATTAAAGAAGCTATCTAAAAGGTAGTTTGTCTTTCATAGGGACTGAGAATATAATATTTAACACATTCATTATTACAAAAAAAATTTTTTAAAGATTTTATTTATTTGAGAGAGAGAGAGCACAAGCAGGGAGGAGGGGCAGAGGGAGAGGCAGATGCCCCCCGCCAAGTGGGGAGCCTCATGTAGGGCTCCATCCTAGGACCCTGAGATCATGACCTGAGCTGAAGGCAGACACTTAACCGATTGAGTGACCCAGGCACTCAGTATTACAAAATTCTGAAATAATAATTTGATTATCCATGAAGTTAATTCAGATAGGATTTTACCTGTTCTTTTAAGTTCCTTTTATTAAAGCCAGTTAGCCTAGCAGGGGATTGTAAAATCTGACATCCCCAGTTTAGAGCAAATAGAAGCAACAAATATAGCAAATTTAAAAGAGAAAAAAAGTCTGCTAAGTTTTGGTTGGATCTTGGTACTCAAAAAGATGGTCATTAATATCTGGTATAGTTTTAAGAAAAAATATAAGTGAGAAGGACTTCATGATATGGCTTTATTATTTGTCTTGAAGTATTCAATTATCTTTAGACACCAAAGACAAAGTAAATAGTTCTAGATAATCCACAGTTTACTGCGTTAAAGGAATTCAATTTTTTCTAAACTTTAAAATCTGCCATCAAAAGTAAAGCAATTGTTACAGGGGTTCAGTTACATTAAGGGATAATTTGACAGTTTTTTCTGTAGCAGTAGTGAATAGATAATTTGTGGAGGTGGGCAGCTAGAATAATGGTGGAATTACAACATTGATCATATGGAGAAGTAGTATAACTAATGATTAAAAGTTCAGGGGTTGGAGTCAGATCTAGAATCTGCTATTGGTTCCTGCCGCATAATAGATGTGTGACATTGAGGAAGTCATTTAACCTCACTGAGTTCCCATAACTGTAAAGTAAGGATAGTAATACCTATCTATGAAGTATGTCCGTGCCATCCAGCAAAAGACCACCAGGAACATAGTAGTTGTACAATTTGGGGTAGTAGTTTTAATGTCTGAAAATCCCTAACAGTTACCACAAATACACAGGGTAAGTTAGTGTGCAGCAGGCACCCGTAAACCCTGTGATCCCATAAAAAGTAGTATCCTAGTGGTGGGGGTTTGGGGAATAGAAGTATCATTCATTACGACAGGAGTGTGTCGGTTTTATATCCCTTAAAACAGACAGATTCCTTGAAGAAACTGTTTATCAGTTAAAACATTTCTGTGAACCAGGCTGAAGTGTCTCTGAAGAGAACAAGCTCTGACTGTCATAATCAGGATGCCCTAGTATTAATGTCTTTCTGATTGAATAGGCCTTGATGATACGATTGTAATGACTTCAGCAGAAGCATTTTCATGATGTCAGATCAAGGAACATTTTTTCTCAAGGCTCAGAGCTGAAATATAATATGATACAAGGGGCCATTAAAAGGGAAGCTACCTTCTGACATGTTTAAAGGAATAGTTATTAAATTTTTGTCAGCTAGATCAGATAGAGGATAATAGATTCAGTGATCTGTTAAATTCAAAGTAGCCGTTATGGTCTGGAGAAAACCTACAAGAGTTTTGTTTTTCCTTGAGTGACAAAAGGAGATCTTAGGGAGTTGAAAACAATGGTATATAGATGAGAGATCACATTAGTTGTATTAGACAAGATTAGTAGTGATAGTAGATAGTAGTAAAGGGATAAAAAAGACTACTGAAGAACCAGAAAATAAATAGGATTTTGTCATCTTGGGAAGGAGCTTTCTACTTTTTAAGTCAGTATCTTCTGAAGATACCCACAAAAAGATGTGCTGTATGTCTTCTAAGTTGGGAAATATGAATCTAGTGAACAGTACCTTGAAATTTTACTGCCAAATCAGTTGTTAATAATACCTGATCAATTCCTTTCTAATGATAGTCAATGACAGGTTTTCTCGGGTGGCATCTTTAACGGAAGACCAAAACTCCAGATTTTAAATAATTCAGAAGCTTCTTTGGCGAATGTTTTCATAATGCAGCTCATATCTGTTTATGATAAAGCTGCAAATATCTTGTATTCAGTCATATCAGCTGGTAAAAGGTTAGAACCTAAGATTTAAACTAAAATTCCCACTTGTAAATGGCAGCCTATTATTAACTCATAAGGAGTTAATTTGTGAGTCCTAAAGAGCATTTATCTTATTGCCATCAAGGTTTCTTGGCAGTACTTGGGGCTGTGAAAGTTTAAGGGTTTTTAAGTGCTTTGATGACTATAGTTTTAGAATTCCATTTGGTGGGGTGCCTGGGTGGCTCAGTCAGTTAAGCGTCTGCCTTCCACTCAGGTCATGATCCCAGAGTCCTGGGATGGAGCCCCCTGTTGGGCTCCTTGCTTAGCAGGGAGTCTGCTTCTCCCTCTCCATCTGCCTGCTGCTCCCTCTCTCCCTGCTTGTGTGCTCTCTCCCTCTGTCAAATAAATTAATTAAAGCTTAAAAAAAAAAGAAAGGAATTCCATTTGTTCTCCTGTTTTGTTTTTATGAACATAAAAAAGTCATAATATATGTGGTACTTTCTATTTTTTTAACATTCCATTTGTATTTTTTGTCACCCCCCCTTTTTTTTTGGTCTCTTAAGTCTCTCTTCATTTAGACCAGTGATGTTTTATTATTATTCGGGTATAATTGACATACAACATTATATAATGATTCAGTATTACAAAGTGATGACAGCAGTAAGTTAACATCTGTTACCGCACAACAGAATTTTTTTCTTGTGATGAGAACTTTTCAGATATACTCACTTAGCAACTTTCAGATATGCAGCACAATATTAACTATAGTCACCATGCTGTATATTACATCCCCATGATTTAATTATTTTATACTGGAAGTTTGTACCTTTTGACCACCTTTACTTGCTTCTCCCATCTCCCTGCACACACACACACACACACACACACACACACACACACACACACCCAGTCCCACTTCTGGCACCCACCCCTCTGTTCTCTTGTTTTCTGTTATCTTTGAGCTTGAGCTTGGTTTGTTTAGATTCCAGATATAAGTGAGATCATTCAGTATTTGTCTTTCTCTGATTTCACCTAGCATAATGTCCTTAAAGTCCATCCATGTTGTTGCAAATGGCAAGATTTTTTTTTTTTATGGCTACATAATACTTGTTCTCTTTATTTTTCTTGAAGTTTGTGGGTGATAAGGACAGTGGAAAGTCTCAGTAAAAGAGAACGTTTATGAAGTTCTTAACAATAGTATCAGTGAGTGTGTGGTCCTGTTACTGGAGAAATAAGTTGGGATTTTCCTAGTCAGGAATACAAAATCTAGTAATTTTCCCCCCAACATTATAGCATAGCTCTTTCGCATGAGAAAGCCTCAAGCCATCCTAAAAATAATAACCAGAACAAACTGATACTCATTTGGAGGTATTTAATTGTACTTCAGTGTTCGGTCCATATCCATGCCTTACCAAGGTTGTGTCAGTGACATCAAGGCCACACATTGGAAATATCCACAGCAGTGCCTCTTATAATCCCCACTCAAGTGTTGCACTGTGTTGATGCATCTCAAGTGAACAGTCTTGTTTATGTCAGAAGCTCCCCGTACGATGGCCACTTGCAGTTCCAGATTGTCATTGGTGAAATCAGTTTAGAGGTAAGTGTATTAATTAGTGTTACAGAGAGGAAACATGAAGGAAGCAGATGTTTGGCCTGGAAGGGGCGGCAGTTTTAGATTGAGACAACTCGTGAGAACTGCAAGGGTCCATAGGAATAATGCTTATGTAACTTTTTATTTCAGGGCTCGGCTAAAGGCCAATTGTCACTGATCAGGGACCAGACAATACCTGATTCTGAGTATATGAAAGTAAGCAAAGCAGTTCTTGGGGACACAGACAAAATTGAAAAAGTCCTTATAAATTTTTTCTTTTTTAAAACATCTTCATTGAAAAAAAAAATCATTGAAATACAACTTACATATAAAATTCACCCATTTAAAGTGTATACTTTAGTGATTGTTAGTATATTCACAAAGTTGTGCAACCATCCCCACAGTATAAGCTTATAACATTTTTATCACCCTAAAAAGAAGTCCTGTACCTTTAGCAGTGAATCCCTCCTAGTCCCACCCAAGCCCTAGGCAAACACAGATATACTCTCTATAGATTTGCCTGTTCTAAATATTCCATATAAGTAGGCTCATGCAATATATGGTCTTTTCTGACTGGCTTCTGTCACTTTCTGTAGTATCTTCAAGGTTCATCTATGTCATACCTCATAGTTTTGAAAAGTTTTTGCCAATCAGAGATCTTCTGAACTCAGCCTCCAGGCCCAGTTCAGATGGACTAATTGGGCCTGTCTCCATCCTCATTATAATCTATTCCTCTTATAGACGGGAGTCAACACACTAGACAGACCTATCATAGGAGCAGGTGTTAGAAGGCTAGAAAACAATCTCACTGAGAAAAGGTGACAAATCTGAGTAGATAACCGAAATATTCCCAAAAGATTTTCTAGGAAAAGAAAATATACCCACCACTGAAGGACTTTAGTATGAAATATTTGAGCTCAATTCATAATGAACTTACCTCCCAGCCAAGGGCAGGTTGCACCTCAAAAGGGATTTTAGATGTATACTCTGTTAACAAGGTGCCCAGTGCAAAAGAACAAGAATTTCAATTGAATCTTCATTCCTGCCATTGCCTGCTTGCCAGAGACTTCCAGGAGCACAACTATAATTGAGCAAGTTGACTTTATTGCTCATTTGCATTGTAGGAGATCACACACCCTGGAGTCTTTAGGGCTTTTCAGTTAGAGGATGTTAGAAAGAACTTAGAGGATTTGGCTTGTGTTAGGTGATTTTAGGGAGAATTCATGGAAGTGGTGGGGTCTGTTCAGGACTGGTGGTACCAGTAAGTGGAGAAAACTATGATTGTGTATCTTTTTTTCTTTTTTCTTTTTAGTAATCTCTACACCCAACATGGGGCTCAAACTCATGACACCTGAGATCAGGAGTCACGTGCTCTTCCAGCTGAGCCAACCAGGCACCCCTATGATTGTGTATCTTAACAAATACCTAGGATTGCAGACTAACATGAACCTATAGCAGCAGTAACTCTTACTAGCTAGAGAGGGGATGTTTGGTATTTTTGTAATCGCACAATGACCTTGTTTTTGGCTGTGCTTAAACAAAATTATGTGTTTTGTCTCGGACCATTGTGACCTGGTCTCATGTTGTTGTTCTGTGAGATTGTGTGCAACATAAAGCACCAGGGTCTAGCTCTGACCACCATGCCTACTCCTGAATGTCGGTGTCAGGCCAGTTCCTGGATGTTAGGGGCTGCTTTTCTCTTTCTCAAGTAGGAAATGAGATGCTGTTTTAAAAACATGTAGAAGAGTGGTGGCACATGGTAGATGCTCAGTAGTGGATGACCACTGGAGTTACTTTTCACCACCCAGAAGAGTTTCTGTGTCTTGGGTCCTTAAACAATGGTTAGCAGCAGGACAGGAATCCGTTTGATGCTACAGAAGCTGTCATATAGTACTAATTGGTGGAAGAGAGTAGAGTCTCTCTTGATAAGATAACCCTTGCCATATAAAGCTGATTGTCTCTATATATCTGCTTTACTGTTTCATAAGGTGAGAGGGTTCTGTTCAGAATTCTTAGCTTTCATTACCACTGCAGGCAGAATCCCTATAGTGTAGAAAGGAAACTCCATTCTCATAATTTAAGAAGCATCACTGTACCTCAAGGAAAGTAATATTGTTTGTGTATCCCACTATTAAATTGGTTTAATTAAATTCCAATTCATAGGATTACTTGTGTTATCATTGGCAAAAACCATCACCTTGGGAAAAAGTTTACAAGATTTTTATCAATAGTTGCATCAGTGATGTAACACTCTTTATGTGTCATAATGTCCACAGTACAGATAGAATTCTTAAAGTGTACTTTTTAAGTCTTAATTTAACTTGGGGTAGTTTTTATTTTTAGCTTTTGGTGCATTAATAACCATGGGCAAGAGGAGTATATTCTTTGTTTTAAAAGGGGCCATCTGCTAGATGTATCTTATACTCCATTTTTAGTTCTTTTTTGACCAGCTTTTTAAGCAAACTCTTGACAATGCTAGAATCAGTCCAAAGCAGAGTGGGCTTTATTTCCACCTGACCAAGGCCCTGCGCCCTCTAGAAGTAATGTGGTCTGATTGTGAGGAGCAAATTGTCCGTTACATCAGTCTTCCTACTTGCTCTACTCACACCTCTGGTCCTTTTTTGCAAGTCTTTGCCTGTAAGCTTTAATATTGCCTGCAGTCTGAAGAGCTGCAGAATACTGCTCTAAAGTAGATTTGTGTGTGTGTCCATGGTGACCAGGTCCAAATACTGGGACTTTTCCAGTTTTTATCCTAGGACAGATTGAAATGTTAGTGTTGAGTGCCCTTTTCTTTAAGGAAAGAAGTGAGAATGGGGAAGGAAATATTGACAAGTGAACAGTTCTTTCTTAAACAAAATTAGCAGTATCTGGCCCCCCAATCTGTATTAAAAACAAATCAGAAGTATTGGGAATAAGTTGGATAAGTAGGTATGAGGAAAAGCATAAATGTCTTTTGACAGTAAGGGAAAGAGAATATAAAAAGGCACACACAGAAATGCTAAACACACACCAGTGAGAGTGAGGTTGGGGAGTGGGAGGGAGGTGTGCAGGAAGAATACAGATGCAGTTGGGGATGAATGTAAATGCACACAGTCCTGTGTCCTTTCAAAAAATCCTTATTAATGTATTAGAACATAGTATAATAATCGGTGTCCTTGATGATTGCCATGACTCATCAAGAAACAAAATTATATTTAGTATTCTTTATATAAGAAGTCAAGGCAAAATGTCACAAATTTTCTAGCACAAATGACTTAAAGTAAGTTTGGATGCCTTAAAAGGGATTAGGTTATTTTTTTGGAAAATTTTACTTAAGTGGAAAATGTATTCATTTCTTAATAATGTCAGCTAATTCAAGTGTTCCAAAGGGGAAAACTGAAGTACTGGATTCTAAGTTTTCATGAGAAGGAAATTTCATTCTAAGTGTCCAGTAACAGATGATGTTTATTAAATATCCACATGTATGTGGTGTTGTGGAAACTGTTAGTTAGTTCATTTTAGCTTTCATTAAAATATTGCAAGCAAAAGCATGCTTGCTGTTAAAGTAGACTACACAACTTTAACTCAGATTTGTTCATTTGGTAAAGCACAGCTTATTTGCATACAATAAATACTTTGGCAAAGTTCAGTCTCTGATGAGAACAGGCTAGGTTGTTTGGATCTCCCTCCCGCTAAAAACAACAATGTGAGGGTTTTTTTAAAGTTACCTTAGAAGTATTTGAAAGATAGTCGGGGAACTGCCAAGTTAAACTTGGGGTAAGGGGAAGCCAACCCAGAGAGGTTAATGGATATCAGAGCACTAAAACCAGTTGTTTCCTAAGACATTTGCCAGAAAACAAATGGGCTTTGGTTCATCAACTCAAAGAGCAAGGCAAACAGAAGTTAAGGCCCAGAGCATGTGAAAGCTGCTCTTAGAGACCTTGCTCTACACTAAGTTGGGACCCCAAAGGACTTCCCACTACAACTAAATCAGCTCCCCTTCCTCTAGACTCCAGAGGAATGTGGAAATAGCTGCCTTGGCAGTGGGCAGAGTAGAAGATGGAAAGGAAAAGGTGTAAAAAACACATCTCTGAGAAGTTGTGGCCACTGACCAGCCCTCTTGCAGATTTAGATCCTGATTATTTCTTGCGCAAGTAGGCCAGGGAATTTCAGTGAATTTGGTTTAGGTAGTGCCCTCCAGGAACCTAGCAGAAGCAAACATAAAGCTTCTCTGGAAGAGGGCATATCCATCCTAACCTAAGCAAATCATTCTCTCTACAAATCATTTTCAAGGGCAATTACCACTGTGAAAAACAACCGGGGTGTACAAGGAAACACAGCAGAGAGAGAACCAACAGGAAAACAAAAACAGGCAGTAGAAATAAATTGGCATAGTTTTCACACACAGATGTAAAATGAATATGCTTACCAAGTTTAATGAAATAAACAAACTTGAACAATAATTACAGTATACTGTAAAAAGTTGTAGCAGATTTGAGGGGGAAGAAAAATAGGGCTTCTAGAAAAGAAAAAAGCAACCAAAAAAAGAACTCTGTCAGCATTTTGGTAGCAGATTGGATTTTGCAGGAGAGAGAATTGGTGAATCAGAAGATAAATTCAAAGAAATCACTTGTTAGGACGGCTGGGTGGCTCAGATGGTTAAGCATCTGCCTTCAGCTCAGGTCATGATCCCAGGGTCCTGGGATCGAGTCCCACATCTGCTTCTCCCTCTGCCTGCTGCTCCCCCTGCTTGTGTGCATATGTGTTCTCTCTCTCTCTCTGACAAATAAATAAAATCTTTAAAAGAAAGAAAGGGGCGCCTGGGTGGCACAGCGGTTAAGCGTCTGCCTTCGGCTCAGGGCGTGATCCCGGCGTTACGGGATCGAGCCCCACATCAGGCTCCTCCGCTATGAGCCTGCTTCTTCCTCTCCCACTCCCCCTGCTTGTGTTCCCTCTCTCGCTGGCTGTCTCTATCTCTGTCAAATAAATAAATCTTTAAAAAAAAAAAAAAAAAAGGTTCTCCAGAGAAACAGAACCAATAGGATATATATAGGTATATAGAAGGAGATTTCTTAGGATGGATTTACTCACATGATTATGGAGGATAAGTCCCATAGTCTACCATCTACCAGCTGGAGGCCCTGGAAAGCCGGTGGTGTCATTCCAGTACAAATCCGAAGGTCTGAGAACTGGAGGGCTGGTGGTATAAGGAGGTCTCAAGTCCAAAGGCCCATGAACTGGAAGTGCTGGTGTCCAAGAACAGAAGATGGATATCCCAGCTCAAGCAGAGAGAGAGTAGATTTGCCCTTCTACCTTTTTGTTCTATTCTGGCCTCAACAGTTTGGGTGAAACCCCCCCCTCAAATTGGTGAGGAGAATCTTCTTTACTCAGTCTACTGATATTTTCCAGACATGTTCTTACAGACACACCCAGCAATAATGTTTTACCAGGTATCTTGGCATCCTTAGCCCAGTCAAGTTGATACACAAAATTAACCATCACAGGACAGTGATAGAAACTACTGTGAAGAAGAGGATAAAGGTTAAGGACAATATAAACGTAGGTTTGATGAGCCCTAAGAAGAGAAGAGAATGGCTGAGAATTTTCTAGAATTGATGAAAAACACCAATCCATAGATTAGAGGCCAGCAAATCCCAAATAGGAATAATAAAAATACAAACCTAGACCCATTATACAGAAAATTCAGAAAATAATAAGACAAAACAAGACACTACCTTCAGAAAAATGACTTCTGAAACCAGTGGAATAATATCCTCAATGTGCTAAAAGAAAGTAACTGCTGATCTAGCTGTCTACACACAGTGAAAATATCTCTCAAGAATGAAGGTGAAACAAAGGCAGAAGCAAAGTGAGCACAGATGGAAAGTCTAATATACAAGAAGGAATGAAGAGCAAAGGAAGAGGTAAAATATATGGACAAATGTAGGTAAACATTGCTTGCATAAAAGAATAATGTTTTGTGGGACTTTATCAAAACAAGTAAAATATCACAGTAATTCATAAGTTGCAGAATATGAGTATGTGGAAAATGGAGTTAAACTCTTCAAAGATCTGTAATGTTCAAAGGTTTTGCTTAACTTCAGACTTTGGTAATTATGTGTCTATTTTCCAAAGTAACCAGTAAAAATAGGGAAAGATTATATCATTTCCAAACTAAAAGTAGAGGGGAAATAGCATGATTATTATCATTTATGTTTAACAAGCTTGTTTTAAAATGTGTAAAGAAATGCAAAGGGCCAAGAATAGCCAAGGAGGTCAGGAAGCAAATGAACAAGGTGAGAAGACTTACTGCTCTATCGGATCATGAAGACTGGCATTAATTTAAGTTCAGACAAGCAGATGGGACTAATAGAGAACCTGGAAATAGACCCATACACTTAGAAGCCTACAGAGCAGAGAGGAAAAGACAGACTTTTCAGTAAATGTGTTTGATTATGAAATCAGCTCCAGGTGGATTAAAGAAAAGACCTAAACATCAAGGGCAAAACAAAATCTTTCATAAGATTACTTAAGATAGGGAAGGATTTTTATTTTTTATTTTTTTAAGGTTTTATTTTTAAGTAATCTCTACATTCAACATGGGGCTCAAACTCACAACCCTGAGATCAAGAGTCATGTGCTCCACCAGTGACTAAGCTAGCCAGGCACCCCAGGATTTTTAAAAACAAGACCAAAAGACACAACCGTAAAGGAAAATACTTATAAATTCAGTTAAACTAAAAATTAAATTTTGGTCATCTAAAGACAAGCCATGGAAGGGAGAAAAATATTTGTAACGTGTCACTGAAATATGAAAAAACTCATAATAAAATGCAGACAACTCAATCACAGGACTCGGAACAGGCATTTCACAGAACGGGGTTCAGTAAATATATGAAAAGGTTCTCAACCTCATTGGTAATAAGGGAAATAAAACTCAAACCACAATGGAATATTGCTCCACACCCAGCAGATTGGCAAAATTTTAAAATTCAACGATACCGGGTATTGCTAAGGAGGTAGAATGACAGAACTCGCATTCGTTGCGAGTAGTGATGAAAATTTAGTACCATCACTTTGGAAAAGAGTTTCGCATTTTCTAATAAAGATACACATATCCTGGGGCGCCTGGGTGGCACAGCGGTTAAGCGTCTGCCTTCGGCTCAGGGCGTGATCCCGGCGTTATGGGATCGAGCCCCACATCAGGCTCCTCTGCTATGAGCCTGCTTCTTCCTCTCCCACTCCCCCTGCTTGTGTTCCCTCTCTCGCTGGCTATCTCTATCTCTGTCAACTAAATAAATTTTAAAAAAAAATCTTTAAAAAAAAAAAATACACATATCCTATGACCCAGCAATTTCTTTTTTTTTTTTTAAGATTTTTTATTTATTTATTTGAGAGAGACAAGCAGAAATAGCACAAGCGGGAGGAGAGGGAGAAGCAGGCTTCCCTCTGAGCAGGGAGCCCTGTGTGGGGCTCGATCCCAGGACCCTGAGATCATGACCTGACTTGAAGATAGATGCTTAATGAACTGAGCCACCAGGTGTCCCAACTCAACAATTTCATTCCTAAGTATAGATAACCCTAAAAAAAATGCATATGTGCATTAAGTTACATGTACAAGAATATTCACAGCAGCATTGTTCATATTAGCCTGAAGCTGTACCTTAAAAGTGAAATGGATAGATTATGAATATTACGAACAGTATAAACTTTCACCTATAATAACATGGATCAGTCCACAATATTGAAAGAAAGAAGACGTAAGAGTACATACAGTGTAATTCAATTTATATAAAGTTTGCAGGCAGTAATACAAAACTGTTGATGGTGAGGGCAGTCGATTTCTCTTAAAGGGCATGATAGTGTTTTAGACTCAGCTGCCATGTGGTCTCTGTCACAACTGCAATGACTCTGCTCTGCCACTGGTATAAAAGCAGCCCTAGATGGTTCATGGCTGTGTTGCAGCAAGAACCAACCCATAGTTTATAGTTACATATGTTGGAAATAAAATTATTTTTAAAAAGAAGAGGGACAAGAAAAAGGGGAAGGAAGTAATGACCATAAAAGATAGAAAAGTGTTTACCTCTTGGAAGGAGGGGTTTGTGATCAGGGTAGGGTAAATGGGGACTTACAGGATTCTGGCAGTATTTTAGTGGGACTTGTATAGAGGTTGCACAGATATGTATTCACTTTATAGCTGTCTCTTGAATTCTACATAAAAGTTCTATGTACGGTCATATGTCACAAAGTTTTCAAAAATAAAACTAGTGCTTCCTTAAATGATTGTTACAACATTATTTAATTTTATGCAAATTTTTGTTTACATTTGAATTTGCTTGTTTCTGAAACTTATATCAAAGAAATACTCCTGAAAGAATTTAAGTAGTAATATAAGGCTGTTGTCTTACATATGATTTCTAGTTAACAATTTCTTCATGTTCTGTGTTTTAGGGGCTTGGAGATACAGATTGCAATTAATATCTTGGCTTATTTATACCACAGTATTGACAGCTGTCCTCTTTTTGTCCTTGTATTCACAGGCTCAGTGGATGAAGGCGTCACTGAAGGGTTACCTACACTTCAGAGCACTTCTAGCACTAATGCTCATCCAGATGATGATGATCGGTTAGTGCCAACGTAGTATGTCCTTTTCTTATAAAGGGCTGTGTTTGCAACTGTACATCCAAACATCGTAACTGGATATAAGAAGTTTATTGGTACCTCATTTTATTTTTCAGAGTAAAGAGGTCAATACATCATGAATTAGACCAGCTATACAGGGTTTTTTGGCATTTTAAGACTGCCCAGGCCCATTACTTCTAAATAGTATCTATATCAGGGATTGGTGAACTATGAACTGCAGGCCAATTCCAGTTCACCATCTTTATTTGTAAATCAGATGTTCCAATAAGCCATGCTCATTTGTTTATGTATTGTCTGTGAATGGCCAAGTTGAGTGGTTGAAACAGAGATCATGTGATTTGCAAAGCCAAAAATATTTATTGCTTGACCTACTACAGAGAACGATTGCCAAGTCCTCATCTATATACCCATAATTCCTAAGTCATTATCTTCAGACTGTCCCTCCCTGCTTCATATTTCCACAAAGACATATAAGGGGCATTTCAGACTTAACATGGCTAACTCCCCACTTAAATACTGCTCATCCAGTCTTCCCCATCTCTAAACATCATCATCAGTTAAATGTACAAAAGCACAGCATTGAGAGAAATATGTATAATATAATATAATATATATATATATATATAATATATATATAGTATGTTTGGGGAATATGAGAAGAAATGAAGCTGGAAAAGTAATAGAACCCAGATCATAAGGATCTCCTATGCTTTGCAAAGGGGTTTAGACTTTGAAGGTAACAGCGAGCCATTGCAGGATTTTAAAGAGGGAGTGGCTGGTTTAATCAGATCGCTGTGAAACAGAAGGATGGATTTGGAGGGGTGAGGGGGCTAAAGAGAGGGAGTTACTCAGCCTTGTATTGATGAAGACCTAAATTAAAGCAGTGTTAAGAAGGAAAGGATTAGAGAGATTAAGGATGCCTGAGGTAAAATCATTTTTGATATGTTACTTAAGATGGCTGGACATTCTGGACATTTTCATATTGCTATGAATGAAACTTTTAATCTAACAGTTAAACTCTCAAATAGTCATTTTTCTTTTGTCATTTAAAGTTGTGCAGAAATGTTTATTCAACTTAAAAATCAGAATCTGGTTGCCTTCTTTGGTCTGTTTTTTTAGATTGGAAAATGTTCAGTATCCCTACCAACTCTACATTGCTCCTTCTACCAGCAGTACAGAACGACCAAGTCCAAATGGTCCAGATAGACCTTTTCAGTGTCCAACGTGTGGGGTACGATTCACCCGTATTCAGAACCTAAAACAGCACATGCTCATCCACTCAGGTAATGTCACCTTCCCTATTGTTGCATAAATGAGTACTTGAAACATTATATTTAGAAATCCCAGTAAAAAATAGAAAACAGGTATTTTGGGGTTTAAAAAATATGTCTCTGAGAAATCAGATAAGCCTTAGTCTGTTGCTTAACTGGTACGGTGTCAGAAAGCTATTTGCTTATTAGCATATTTGCCACAGGCATAAGTATTCAGATTAAAACTTGAAGGGGTATATGTGTATAATACATAAATAAAAGGTATTGGATATATTGGGTGTGTGTGTATATGTGCAATAGAGAAGCACAAATACAGATGGTAGAGCAAATGAAATTAAAAGGGTATTTATTGGTGTTCTTTGTACTATTCTTATAACTTCTCTTTAAGGTTGGAATTATTTCCAAATAAGTGTTTTTTAAAATTTAATAGCAATAATTTAATTTCAATTCTGCAATCCTAAATTTCTCTGTTCCCTGATTAATCAGCTTTGTAGTATTTTTTAGTACAAAAGATTTTTAATAAATGACACATAAAACAGATTTGAAATTTAAGTTCGGTGATCACATAACAGCAACAAAATTCTTGTGGGTAAAACACTGACCTCTGATAGAGTAGGAAATCTTTGCTACTGTTTTCAGCTGTGTGATTATCTTAAATTTCCTGTGCCCTAGATAGGTCTAATAGTCCTTGAGCTAACATCAATTTCCTATGACTTTATTAAATCAACAGATTGTATTTTGAAGGTTTTTAAATTTTTTTTGCCAGAACTGTGAGAATTACTTGGAAGAGACAATTAATATACTTGCTAAATTCATATATTAGTTTCTACATATTTTTCTATCACTTTACATTAAATGCCCAAAAACCCATTTCACCAAATGATAGTTCTATGATTTTTAATTATGTTCAGAGAGGTTAGAATTTTCCTTTTTTCTTCTCATTTCTCAGGGAATGAAGAGTAGGTCCTTTTTCCATCTTTTCAGTATAAACTGTACTACTTTAATGAAATTGAAATAAATAATGTTTTATGGAGATTTCAACTCTTTAAATCCTGTGATTAAATTATGTTTTGAAGTCTATAAACTAGACGATTTAGAAGAATATTCAAAAATCAACTTCAGTGTATATTAACGAGTTTACCTCTTCCTCTTAACGCCTTTCTTTCTTTCTTTTTTTTTTTTTTTAAGCACTAGTGTCTTTTCAAATTTTCTGTACCTTTTCTGAGATGTTGAATTGGAATCCATTTTTGCTGGTGATTTTTGTCTTTTTAAATTACCTAATGCTACAAAATTATAATTCAGAAATTTGTGAGGTCTGTGACCTTTCATTGTATTTTGTATTTAGATAATATTTTGTTTTGCTTGATTTTGTAGGAATTAAACCATTTCAGTGTGACCGCTGTGGGAAAAAGTTCACCAGGGCTTACTCGCTAAAGATGCATCGCCTAAAGCATGAAGGTAAACGCTGTTTCCGGTGCCAGATATGTAGTGCCACTTTCACTTCCTTCGGGGAATATAAACACCACATGAGGGTTTCCCGGCACATTATCCGCAAGCCTCGGATTTACGAGTGCAAAACATGTGGCGCCATGTTCACCAACTCTGGAAATTTAATCGTGCACCTGAGGAGTCTGAACCATGAAGCGTCAGAGCTAGCAAACTACTTCCAGAGCAGGTGAGGTGCACAACAAAAACGAACCAGGAAAACTGCTGACTAAACTCTCTTTTCCTGCTTTTAGGGCAGCCTGCTGTGTTTTTTATCAGGTTGCCAGCTAATCAGTCACATTCCTTTTAAATTCCCACTCTCCATACTCTGATCTCCTGATCTGATGAAATTTTGCTGAGTCTTCTGAGTATACAATTATAAATATTTTTCTAGTTGGTATTGGAAATTTTTCCCTACAGAAGTAGACTACTTACCTCTTGCTTTGTCTTTTTTGTTTTGTTTTGTTTTGTTTTTTGTGTTTTTGTTTTTTCAATAACATAAGTAATATAGACCTTATTGGAAAATTTACCATGTCAGATGATCTTAATGATACTGAATTACTTCGGACTCTTTGGATGTCAGTAAAATTTTTGACCACTTCTCATTTTTTAAAATTCTATATAAAGGAACATATATTTACCAATAAAGAAAGAAATTTCAAGAGCAACTATGATGGAGATATGACTATTTAGATCAAATTTCCTTTTTCTTTCAATTTAGAGCTCCATGCTTTTAATATTAATAATTTATTATAATAGAGTTCCTTTCTGATTTATAGAGTATCCAAGGAAATCAGGTTCTAGTTCTGGCTCTACCACTAACTGCTGTTATGACTGAACGTGTCACTTTACAAATGAAGAAGCTTGAAACATAGAGAAAGATAAAATGTAAGCTTTAAAGATGATTTCTAAGGTCTCTAGATATAAAATTCTGTCATCTTTTTTTAATATTTTATCAGAAATACACATCTGTAGGCATCCTTTGTTTTTTATGAAATGAAATCTTCCTAAACTTTTGAATTTTAAACCATCCTTATTTTTTTAAATCTTATTTTTCAATAAATTCCAAATTATTGCTGCATAGGTTTTGTTTTTCTCTCCAAACCCGACATTCATGTTGTTTAATCATGTCTGAGTGTCTGGTTGTCCTATCACTTAACCTAAATTCTGTATGTCATATCAAACATTGTTTGTTCAGAACTAAAATAGTGTCTCAGTTAACCATTCCTATTCCCTGTATCTTCCCTGTACAGAGCCCTCTATCGTCCATTCCTCCTTTCTTTTTAGAAAATATAACATAGAAAATTTTAAATTGCTTTGCAGATGAACATATTTTAATTTTTTTATCAATACTGGACAAATTATAAAATAACCTTCTTAAATGTATTAGTTATTGACATTCCTGGTAGAATGAACTTTTTTTTAGTTCAGCAATAAAGGTTTAATTAAAGCATCTAAGATTTATTTTATAATGTTTATTCTTTTACAAAAAATGCATATAGTAGAAAATTTAGTGAATATAGGAAAGTATAAAATATAAGAAATGAAAATATTTTCTGATCTCACCACTCAGGGATAATATCCACTGTTGTTAAAATTTTGGTATATTTTACTGTCCATATTCAAAAATTAAATATTTTAATTATTCTAATAGAATATTAAATATTTTCAATATTAATAAATTCTTCCTGAGGACTAATATATAACCAATCTCATGACATTCATTTTCAAATATAATGCCATTTATGCATAAGAACTTAGTTTCTTAACTAACTTATATCCAGGAAGTAATAAAAAGCTAAGTTTATATACCTCTTAATTAGTATGTAATCCAAGAAAGGTTAAGCATAAGTTATTCAAATGATCTTCGCTTGAGTGAGCATGCTAATTGCATTTGTTTGTATACAGAAACTCTTCTCCATAGAACAAGAAAGGCTGTTGAGGTGTCTAAAATGACAAGGAAGGTGATAATCTTATCTGTTGGTGGTTAGAGAGAGTTGTACTTTGGTTCTGATGGATGGTTTTGGTTCATATTTAGTAAAGCTTAGAAATTGAAAATCCTGAATTATATATAATCAGTCAAGAATTAGAGAAATGAAAAATCCCAGTCTTGTTTTACAAATCAGGTCTTTTTATTGTGGCTAATTTATTACTGGTTTGAAAATTAACTCCCTCTTTCATCCTTTGCCTCTTATCTAGTGATTTCCTAGTACCGGACTACTTAAACCAGGAGCAAGAAGAGACCCTTGTTCAGTATGATCTTGGAGAACACAGTTTTGAAAGCAACTCCTCTGTTCAAATGCCTGTAATTTCACAGGTCTCCTCGACCCAGAATTGTGAAAGCACTTTCCCCTTGGGGTCTCTTGGTGGGCTGGCAGAAAAAGAGGAAGAAATGCCAGAGCAGCCAAAGACCAGTGCTTGTACTGAGGCAACCAGAGATGACCCCCCAAAATCAGAGCTGTCTTCTATAACCATTGAGTAATTTCATGGTTTGGCTTCATTTTTGGTTTTTGGAAAGTGCCTGTGCTTGGTCTTGTACATTTAAATTTAATTAATTTTTTAAACAAAAAAGGGTTTGGGAAAGAATTTCCCTTTTTACTTTGTAAGCCCCACAACTGATGTTTTATTTTTCATGACTGAGAGATTGTTTCTGTAAGTGCACAATAACACGATGTTGAAACATAATTGAAACTATGAGACTTAGGGAGAACCAGTTGACCTAAGGCATATATCAGTTCTTCTTCCATTATTAAAAGTAGGCTAACGAGATCATTAGGTAAAGAAGAATTCAGATGGTTGTTGACCTTCCTGAGATGAAAGGGTACACCAGAAACAAATTACTGAACAGAATTTGGCAGGTAGCCTGAATACATGTTTACTCCTTATAAACAGGACATTGTACAGTATTTTGTAAAGCCTGTTGGTTTTAGAAATATTTACCGTAAGCTTTCCTAAAAATTATTAGGGTAAATACTTCTGGAATCCAATGTACTCTTTTCTCCTCTTCTTTTTTTTTAAGCTTTGTCATTTCTGTTATTTTTCACAGTAAAAATTTGGTGTTGGGATAGCATCCCCTGAACTTTTTTAGTACCACTCCAAATAATCTTTCTTCCATGAAATCAGAGAACCGTGATTGAGAATAGTCAGGCTGTGCATGAAATGACCAGGAGTGGAAAAATGAAGTACATAAATCTCAGCTTTATAGGAACTCTTTTAATACTGCTTTTCTGACTAAAATTGTTGTTTACCTACCTGGTCTTTGAATGTCAGTGCCTGGCTAATTAGGTCATTGCCTAAATCATTTTTCCTCTTGCCCCATAAACAATATTTCCTCTTGCATATACTGGCATGACATCATATAAAGGAAAAATATTGGAGATAGCGATATATTTATATCTAGGTTTATGTAATCTTGGGGATGTTTCTATTGTGCTAATTTGGACAAAATAAAAGAATTCTGTTAAGGCTACGGTTCTTAACCCAGCTAAGATGGTTTACAAAGTTCCATATGTCAGTGATACTTTGTTTTTTGTTCCATAATATTTTTAGATATTGCCAAGTTTATTAAAAGGGTTAGTGTAGTTTTTACACAATGTAAGCAATAATGTAAGAGATAAGAGGCTTTAAATTAATGATCTATGACTCAACAATCTAGGGGGGAAAAGAATCATTAAGACTAAAAAAACTAAAAACCTTAAATTAATATCACCTCTTTTGCTGCTAAAAAAATGAAATTTCCTGTTTATAGTTGAAATTAATGTGATATTCTAGACTGGAGTATACTTTTCATCTGGTGCCATTAAAGCATCACTGACCTTGACCCTAAATATTCATGAGTCCATGAACAATGAACTTCTGAATAACTTTTTTTCTATGTATATACCCAAAGTTTAATAATTATGAAAACACCTGATTATATTAGAAAAAGAAACTAAATACAGTTTCTTATTCAAAACAAGAGACCTGAATTTTTGTCTGGGTGCTAGACCTTAATAATAAAATTAATTTTTAAGTTATAGTGATTTTACTTGTTTCATTTTTTAATTGGCTAATTCTGTGATTGATTTTCCTCCCATAAATATAAAGGAAGGGAAAGTAAATGCATTGAAGATTTTTTTTTTCCAGGTAGCATTCTTTTTCTAGATTCTGCTGTCTTTACCTTGTTTTCAACTCCTTATCTCCGTCTTGAACCTGTTTTCCCTCTTTGCTCCCAAACATAGGTATATTACCTTCAGGAAGAACAACATACACAAGTGATGAAGGGCTTTCCACCCTTTATGCTTCTTTACTAATAGGGTTGAATTACTTTTTTGCAACCGACTGGGATACTTCATTAGTAATAGTACTGCTGTGTCTTGACTAGAAAGGTCAGGAATTTTTATTTTAATGTCATACATATACATATTCTTGAAAATTATTATGCCTACCAATGGATAAACCTTGGAGTTAATTTTAAAGTCTTATATTGGCAAAACAAAGAATAGGTAAAATTATGACCAGGAATCATTGTTGCCTTTAGTTCTGAGAGTTGTTTTGTTTTGTTTTTAAGGAAGCAAAAAGAAGGAAGGAAGAAAAAACAAAGAAATAGGGTTAAAGAAAAGAAAACTGGGGATTTGTATGGTTGAACGCATTTAAGCACATCCCCTATCCTGAGAACTCTACGTTAAAAGAGGCCACAATTTTGGCAGCTCTGAAGTGGTCTGTGTTCTCAGAAATGTAGGATTACTACTACTGGCTATTCTTTCCCAAATGGAAACTTAAGATTTTCATTGGTAATTACAAATTGCACAGATTTCCAAGTTTAATGAAAAAATTGAATATACTATGAAAATGTAAACTTGGTTTGTTTATTCCACAAATCTTATCAATACAAGTAGCTAACAAGTATTTAACATAAAATGATATAAACAGAGGCCTTTTTTCTCTTTCATTGAGGCTCTGCATTTTTCTTGATAGACAGTTTAAGGATTTTTAGCTTATGGATCTGTTTTAAGAAACTAAGCTGCAAGGGATAAATTTATGTACATAGTGTTACTTAGGTTTTTTAAAATTCATCGAAGAGAAGGATACTTGAATGTATAAGTTTAACCAGAACATATGGAAGACATTGCAAAGAGGTGAAAGCCAGTTATATTATCCCATCCATTAGAAATTGCCAGTGAAACTAAACAAAAAATTCCAGTTTAGAATACTTAAGCATAGTTCTTTGTTAAGGCCCAAGAGGGTAACTTTGTGATATTTAAAGGGCTTAAATTTTAGGATGCAGGATAAATTGCCTTTTTAAAAACAAGTATTTTATACAAGAAAAGCATTTATTTTCCGTTTTTATGCTACCAAATAGGTGTGATACACTTTAGAAATGAGTAAAGATGCTTGCTGCGATACTGGATGTTACAGCTCCTGCAGTTATTCTTTCCATTTTTAGGGGTATATTCTAACAATGGAAGCGTCTAGCATGACAGTGATTGTAATGATTCAGAAACAAAAGGATTAATATTGGGTTTTTTTTATTTCAAATTTTTTATAAATGGATACAGATGGAAATTATCATCCAAAATTCATTTAAATGAATTTCTCTTATTTGGAATTTCAAGTAATCTTCTTAATTTGTATTTCACATAATTAGTTGCACATTTGATTACATTGCCAGTTTTTAAAGTTCTCAGTTTCAGTGAGACAAAGTGTACTAAAGTGTTTAGCGTCATTCAGTCTTACATTTTTAACCTCTCAGCAACCA
Organism: Ailuropoda melanoleuca; assembly: GCF_002007445.2. NCBI lineage: Eukaryota > Metazoa > Chordata > Mammalia > Carnivora > Ursidae > Ailuropoda > Ailuropoda melanoleuca. Next base: position 24,972,424 of record NC_048225.1, on the reverse strand, counting down.
TTCTGGGTTAAATAATTTGGCTCCATGTTATGACACATGCCCTTTGGTTTTAAAAACAAACAGAAGAACTTGTGTTTTGTTACAATATTTTATCAAATGGAATGGACTAGTCAGCATATCTAATGCAGTATCATTGGTACTTCCGTTACCTTCTGACTACTGAGCCAGACTCTCCCCATTGTATAAGTGATTCCCTGGGAACCTTTGGAAGCTGTATCAACTCTTTCAGTCTTTTATTTGGTCTCTCACTATTTTATTTTTGTACTCAATCTAAATAGAGGCCAATTATCTTGTTTAGTGGCTGTTAATTTTGAAGATTCTCAGATCAGTTTTAGTCTCTTAGATTTGTAGTCCCTGAAAAATACATTACTGTATAAGGTAAGGGCAACTCTCTACTATACCACATGGAGAGAATCATTGTTATTGCTTGATGAATGAACAATCCTAAAATTGTAGTATCTTAACTGAAAGGAGTTTGAGATTTGATGAATTGATGAAGAGATTTCATGTGGCACTTACTCTATTTTCACTCATCTGCAAAATGTGAAGTTAAAACTCTGAAATATGCATCCAAGTGAGGGCGAATAGTTTTCTAGATATTAATATTAACTGGGGGAGGGAGTGACTAGTAAAGTTTGCATTTGGAAGCGACCCAAAGTTGCTAAAAGGTAATAAAGGTGATTTTCACTCTAAGTTATTGACATAAGATACTTTATTTATAATATATTTAGAGTTTAAAAGTAACTGAGAGAAGAATGTATAGAAACTAGATTTTTCTTTTCTGAAGCAGTGGAACAAAATTGGGGAGAGTTCTATTATATAAACACATCTATGAGGAATATTTATAGCTAAGCATACTCCTTTAGCTTTAAGCTAAAATGGTCAAAATTTAAATTTATTTTTTATTTTGCTTATACCCACTTTTTTAGTCTCATATTGCTTGACTGAATGTGATGATATAGGCTATTTTTATTTGGAAAGTCCTCAGCAAGCTGAATTTGCCAAAAGCAATAATGGTTCAGATTAAACAGTGAAGTGGAATTGAACCAATTTCCAGGTTCAACTAAGGAGCAGACATTCTGTGGATATTTTGTTCTTAGATTATAAATGTGTTGAAATTTATTAATGGGGGAGTTAAGCTTATATCAGATTATGGGGTGTAGACTCTTAGTGACATCCTAGTTGTACTTTTTTTTTTTTTTACCTCATACTAAACTAATGCAGTTAGATATTTCCACTACGTTGTAGTGATTATATTTTTATGATAGAAAAAAACAGTTCCAGGTCTTTACAGATAGTCTGTGCGGAGATGTCAGGCGATGTTATTGGAATCTCAGTTTGGCAGTATCCAAAATACGAAACTGCCTTAAAGTGCTTATGCTACTTTAAGTAAGCTTCCTCCGTGCATGCCCCATGCCAGTTACAACTAATACCAAGGTTCCTGTGTATATAATAGTTTACAAAGAATTTAAAAGTTGAGACCATTGACTGAAAACAAAAACTTTTTAAAAAAAATTTTTTTTAACTTTAAAAATTTTAATTTCAGTTTGAAGTGCCTGGTTTATAAAATCTAATTATTTGATTATTGCCTTTCTCTTTTAAATTGACTAATTTTTCTGAGTAAGCTTAAAGCCCTGGGTTCAGTTTTGATGATTTATTGACAAAATCGCTGCTCGATGGTTTGAGGGGCTAGTGTCATGACTTTTATTAAATTATCCTTGTTTTTCCAAATGCTGGACTAACTATATCCAGATTTCATAATCCAGTTAAGCTAAAAAATCATCCTGTAATTGAATGTTCAGGTTACCAAAGTACATCACCTTTAAGAAAGGATAAATCTTCCCTACTTCAAGAGGAGCCAGTCATCTCCCCTTAACACATGTTTCCATTGGCATTTAGTGGAAGCTGTGTTCATTTAAAGGTGGGAAGCCTTTCGTGCAGTTCCTAGAAACATCTGTTTTCTAGAGAGAACCTTTTCTGTAAATGTGTTTTCTCTAAAAGCTTTGTTTTATTTCAGTTATCAGTTTAATTTTCAAGTTGATAGATGCTATGTAAAGTCTGTCATACTGAGAGCAGTCCATTAAATTACTGAACGTTGCACTGCTTCTCATCTTTCAGGTGCCTGAAATGAATGCCACCAGGTATTTGGAAGGAGTAAGATCATAAGTATTCATTTTCTTCCTTATACAAAGTGATGGCTTCTAATGCATATATTTCAAGATAATGAAAAAGAAAAAAAAAAAAACAGTCCCTAATAGAGTAAAATTTGGTTTTGATCCAAGTCCCAATAATATATTTGATTTTTCTGTTGTTACTGGTGCCTCCTGTTGCATCAGATAGAGATTGCCTGCCTCTTTGTAGGGCACCCTTGTGGCACCTTATGTCCAATTGGAAGATAGTATATGGCATGTTTGTGCCTCTACTATCTTTTCAAAAGCCATTTTATAAAAATCCTAGGTAGCCTATTTTAATATTTAAATATATATATTTGTGAGATGCTTTTAGAACAGACTTTTTTTTTTACTTTGAAATTCCTGTATTCTCATTTTTAAGAGTAAATTAAAATTTTCCAGATTAAGACTTGTCTTTTTCCACAGCAGCATAATGAGAAAGTCAGATTGAATTTGACCATACTTCAGTGATAGAAGAAATTGATGTCTGGTTACAGGAGACAGATACGAAGGGAAAATTGTTTTGATGTCACAGAAATGAATTTTTAAATAAAATTGTGGTTTTGTTTCTGTAATTTCATATTTGCTGCTACAGTAGCTCAATATTTTACAGAGCTAACATATAAATCTGGCTCCATTTAAAAACTGGAGTACTTTCTAGTACAACCAGCCTGGGAGGAAACTGTGCACCACAGTTTTCCAGATGGGTGACTGACTGCTTTGTTTAGCCGATGCATGCTTAATATTTTCCTATAGGCCAACATCAAGGAAGTCTGGGGGAAACTTTTTTACCTTGCAGCATTATGATTCTTTTTGGGCACTGGCATTTTGTGAAGCCCTTGGGGGAGGGTAATGCTGGAGCAGAAATGTGAATTAAGTATGTGGATGGGTGTTTTTATGTCTTCTACCCTCTCCTAGAACCAGTACAACTCTCTTAACTGTGCCAGTTCCCAGTTCACCAGCTTTGTATCCAGTTGTCATCTCATTTAAATATGGCTTTACTTGGTGACAGTGGCCATAGCTAAGTTACTTGGCATGTTTGACTTTCAACAATAACGAAAATGGTTTTGGATTTTGTTTTCTTTTATTTCCTAAAAATGTATACAATGTCAGAAGTTCACATTTTATATACTAGTATCTGGCTATTAGTATTTTACAGGAACCATAGTTCTTGGTGACTTCATATATATATATATATATTTTTGTGACTTTTTTGTAAACTAAGTGCCGTTTCAACGTTACAATCATTTTTAGAGTTATTGTAATCAATGTGAATATCATGTTTTTCCAACTCTGTTCTGAGCCTATAGTGTTTGCTTTGTGAACATATGTGTATTGTATATATTCTGTATAGTTACATTGTACTGAAATATTAGCTTGTTTGATATAAGGAAAGTATGTATTGAGTACCTTTTTGCTAGCCTGGTTGTTTAATCTTTTTTAAAAAGGTTTAAACTTTTTAAAAAAAAAATCTTTAAACTGGCCTTTATTACATGGTCACAAATAAAGTTGCAGTTAGAAGGGATGGGCAGGGAAAAACTAGTTTTGAGTGTCTTTGAATAGAAACATAAGACTAAGATTTTTTTTCTCATTAAAATATCTTATTAATGCTTTATGGAGTAAAACTTCCTGCTGTTGTTATTTATTGTTGGCCGGAAGGAAGAAATTGGTGTTGCTGGTTGAGAAGTGGATGAGAAAGTCATCAGAATAACGTATTACTTAAATACGCATCCACTGAGTGCACACAGACCAGAGAGTCTTACATTAAATGGCACACTCCAGCTTCCTGGGTGAGGAAGAAAAGAGCTAATAGTGCACAGATTCCATAAGCACTGTCTCTAAGATTGAAAGAGATAGTAAAAAGGAAGCTACTTAGAGAAACTGGTCAGGTCCTAGAGCTATTGAGGCAGGTTCTTATGCAAGACTACTTCCTTAAGGGGTGGGTTGCATCTTTAGAAGTTGCTCTGAATCTTTCTGAAGTTGTACTTTATTGTTGAGAGACCTGTTGATAACATTTCAGTAATATCTTAAAACCAGAAAGTAGAAAACCAGTACTTGTGGACAGCTCATTGCATAGGTAATGAGCCTATGACAGCCTAAAGGAAGGGCTTTCTAACTTTAGATTCATCTCAGTGTGGATTTTAATGATAATTGGTCTATATAGAATGAGTAACAGACAAAGAAAATTATTTCGTTGATCCCAAACTACTAGATAACTTTAGAATTAACTTCAGAGAGGAAGAGGGTAAATTTTAAGAAACATTTTCTTTTCCTTCAGTGAGTGATAAATTTTAAGAAGTATTGTTTTTTCATTCCCACCCCGTTTTTTTTTTTTTAAGAGGGAGAGAGGCCGGGGGAGGATGCAGAGGGAGAGAGAGAATTTTAAGCAGACTCCCCACCTAGTGTGGAGCCTGGGCTCCATCTCACAACCCTGAGATCATGACCTGAGCCAAAACCCAGACTCACGGGCACTTCAACCAACTGAGCCATCCAGGTGCCCCTGTGTTGGGTTCTCAGTAGTCTCAGCCACAGGTGATATATAATAATGTAGAATGTAGAAATTAAAATAATTACAGTTGACCCTTGAACAATGTGGGGGGTTAGAGGTGCTGACCCCCACACAGTTGAAAATCCATGTATAACTTTCGAATCCCCAAAAACTTAACTACTAATAGTCTGCCGTTGACTGGAAGTCTTACTGATAACATAGTTAACACATTTTTAATGTTATATGCATTATATACTGTATTCTTTAAGTAAGCTAGGGAAAAGAAAATGTTACTGAGAATCATAAGAAAAAGTACATTTACAGTACTGTACTGTATCAAAGAAAATCATATCAGAAAAAAGTGGGCCGGGGCGCCTAGGTGGCACAGCGGTTAAGCGTCTGCCTTTGGCTCAGGGCGTGATCCCGGCATTGTGGGATCGAGCCCCACATCAGGCTCTTCTGCTATGAGCCTGCTTCTTCCTCTCCCACTCCCCCTGCTTGTGTTCCCTCTCTCACTGGCTGTCTCTATCTCTGTCAAATAAATAAATAAATAAATAAAATCTTTAAAAAAAAAAAAAAGAAAAGAAAAAAGTGGGCCAACGGAGTTCAACTGCATATTGTTTAAGGGTTATCTATATCCTACAGTTTGGTTTACATATGAATTACATACCAGAACGCTTCCTTTCAGAGAATATAATAACCAAAGATGTATATCTCCTTACCTGGTAGAGTTGAAATTAATAGTTTGGGCATTCTCTTTTGAACAGGAATGTTTGTTCTAAGTACCAAACCAATAAGTTAACAAACGAGTTTAAGTGGGAGAAACTTCTCGTAAACATCAAATCCCAAAGTTTAGTGTAATTCATTTTTTTATATGTGTAAATTTTTTTTTTTTTGCTAAAGCATTTCACTTTATTTATTTTTTTAAGATTTTATTTATTTATTCGACAGAGATAGAGACAGCCAGCGAGAGAGGGGAACACAAGCAGGGGGAGTGGGAGAGGAAGAAGCAGGCTCCTAGCAGAGGAGCCTGATGTGGGACTCGATCCCATAACATCGGGATCACGCCCTGAGCCGAAGGCAGACGCTTAACCGCTGTGCCACCCAGGCGCCCCATATATGTGTAAATTTTTATACAGATGGAAAAACTGACTAGGATAGAGGCATATTCAATCTAGAAAGAAATTCCTCATCAACAAACTGATTGGAACTCAGGTTTGGACACCCTTGGGGGCAAAGGGAAAGCCGGTTGTTTCTTTAACCTCTGGCTGGTAAGTGCATATTGCAGAGGCTCTGGGCAGAGATGGCCTTAGAATTATTTTGCAGGGCTTGCACGCGTAATTCCACACCCTTCTTTCTATCCCTGCCTAATTTTTCCCGCAGCTGACTGCCTTCTGCTGGGGATCATTGCGTGAACGAGTGGGTCTCTCTGACAGCGATCCTGAGTAGTTGGGCTTAGCAACACATTCGAACACACTCTCCAGTAAAAGGCCAGCCTCAGATGAATTGCCTCTGATGATTCTTGCTTTCTAGAGACCCTCTGTTGGAAAAGTTGCTTTAGAGCATTAAAAAAAGATCAAATGAAATTCCTATAGACCTTTTTTTTTTCCTTTTTCAGGTTTTTACTTAAACTAGTTAACATTGTAATATTAGTTTCAGGTGTAGAATTTAGCAGTTCATCATTTATGTACAACGCTCAGTGCTCATCACAGGTGCCCTCCTTAACACCCTGCCCTCCCACCTCCCTGCCAGCAACCCTCGTGTATTCTCTATAGTTTGCCTCTCTTTCCACCCCCCATGTTCATCTGTTTCTTAAATTCCATGTATGAATGAAATCATGGTGCTTGTCTTTCTCTGACAGACTTATTTCGCTTAGCATAATACTCTAGCTCCATCCACATGCATGTCCTGTAGACCATTTAGCCCCTGTCGGGGCTAAAGCAGATATGTTCTCTTTGGCCATCCAAGCATCAATAGTTCATGGTAGGACTTGTGTGCATGATAACTTCTGTCCAGGAACAGAATTTTTTTATTGAACACAAATGAGTCTACTTTACAAGATTAGTAAAAATTCCTTTTCAGTATGTTTTACAGCTTATAAGATGCTAGCACTTTGGAAGCCTGGCTGGTTCAGCCTATAGAGCATGTGACTCTTCAGGGTTGCAAATTTGAGTCTCAGGTTGGGTGTAGAATTTACTCAAAAATAAAATACTAGTACCTTTAGTGGTGTTCAAAAACCCCTTGGGACAAGCAGGGAAAGTAGCAAATCTATGGTCCACATAGGTGATACGTGCCCTGTGTACCCATTATAGAAAAGCATTAGATGCACTCAGAAATCTCCAGGCGACTAGAAGGGCTGGAGCCTCCGAGGCCTTGAATTGTTAGAATTGTTAGACCCTGTGGCCGGGGAGGCGGGGGGGGCGCGGGGCTCTCCCGGACACAGTGATGGAAGAGAAGCCGGAACCGTCCTCCCACTGGGTCCAGCACTGTGATTCTTCGTGAGCACCAGCATCTGGGAGACGCTTGATGGTAGTGCCAGTGGGAAACAGGAATTCAGTTATGCAGATATATGTTTTTTGTCTTTTATGCCAGGACCTAGTACTCTCAGAGGAGGGTTAGAGGTCAACTTTTTCTTACAGTATGAAAAAATTGCGTATGACCTTGTTGTAAAGATGTTGACTGCTCCATTTTTTTATGTACTCTTACCTAGTGAATACCTCCACTGGAGTTATCTTTCCCACCTGTTCTGGTCACATTTTCCCATCCCTACTGCCACTAGCTTAGTTCAAGCCTTTGTTGTTTCTGGTCTAATAACACAAACAGCCCCCTAACTGCTCTTCCCTCTCTGCAGGCAGGCTACCTCCAGTCCATCTCTGACATCACTACTGTAGTCATCTTTCTAATCAGGCCACTGCCCTACTTCAAGCCTGCCTCCCTCTCCCTTGGACCCCTCTCCTCTGCCCCCAGCCTGCTCTGCCTGGCTGATTACAGTCAGACTTTCAAGACACGGGTCAGGCTTCATCTCCTCTAGGAACCCAGCCCTTAGTCCATTCCTACCTATCTCCAGTTTGGGGTTAGGGACCCTCCTGGCTAGTCCCATAGCACATTTCGTTTAGCTCCACCAAACCATTTCTCAATCACACTACCCTGTAAATCTACCTCCTCACATAGTTAATGAGAATTAAACGCGTTATATGTAAAATGCTTAGAACAACACTTAGTATATAGCCACCACTTTATAAGCCTTGTCATTACTAGTGTGTCTTTCTCACCAGACTGAATTCTTGACTTCAGGGACTGTCTTATTTGTGTATTCCCTGTAGTACCTGACACATAGTAGAACTCAAAAACTCAACTCCCGTGTATATCTTCACCATGTATATCAGAATCTTTCTCATTTTTTTAAAGTAATCTCTATGTCCAATGTGGGGTTCAAACTCATGACCCCAAGATCAAGAGTTGCATGCTGTACTAACTGAGCCAGCCAGGTGCCCTATCTTACTCATTTTTTTTTTAGGCATATATACATTTATTTATTTATTTATTTATTTATTTATTTTAGTTTTTTTCCCTTTTCCCCATATCCTTTTTTTAAAAAAATTTTAATGTTTATTATGTTAGTCACCATACAGTGCATCCCTGGTTTCTGATGTAAAGTTCGATGATTCATTAGTTGCGTATAACACTCAGTGCACCATGCAATACGTGCCCTCCTTACTACCCACCACCAGTCTATCCCATTCCCCCACCCCTCTCCCCTCTGAAGCCCTCAGTTTGTTTCTCAGAGTCCACAGTCTCTCATGCTTCATTCCCTTCTGATTACCCCCCTTTTCTTTATCCCTTTCTTCTCCTACCTATCTTCCTAGTTCTTATGTTCCATAGATGAGAGAAATCNGCCCCCCTTTCTTTATCCCTTTCTTCCCCTACCAATCCTCCTAGTTCTTAGGTTCCATAGATGAGAGAAATCATATGATAATTGTCTTTCTCTGCTTTCACTTAGCATTATCTCCTCCAGTCTTACTCATTTTTAAATAAAGGTGTGAAATATAAGGCTGCTATGGTTATGAATGAATATTAACTTTAATCCTGAGAACAACTGCCATCAGTCATCAGAATTTCCCCAAATTATTCTCTAAAACACTGGCTCTGTCATTTTCCTCCCTTTGTCTGGTTTATTCATCAAGTCCATCCCTACATATCACTTCTTAAGCTTTCCCAGAGCTTCCCACACTACAGCGGGACTTCCTGAAGTCTGGCTTTAGGAGATTATGGCTTACGGAGTAAAGAAAAATAGAACTAAAAAATAACTGATTGCCATAAGAGAAACACCAAATAGTATGCTTTGCAAATTTGAAGGAGGAAGAGACCTGGCTGGAGGGATCAGGGAGGGCAGTATGGAGGAGGGAACAGTTGAGCTGGATCTGCCTTGAAAAGAGGTCTAGGACTGGTCCAGGCAGAAACGAGAAGAGAAGGGGGCTGCTCCAGGAAACAACATTTGAGCCTAGGAGGTAGAACATCCAGGGAATGAAAGCTTACTTTGCCCAGCATTTGCAGATCCCTGAGGGGGAAGAGTGGAAGGAAATGTTATAGACTGGGCCCAGATCAGAGAAGGCCTTAAGAAGTTGAACCAAATTTGGTAGGAAATAGAGAATCATCGCACATTTTCAAGCAGAGAAACATATTAAGGCTTGCTCTAAAAAGATTAAGAACAAAGTAGGTTAGAGGGAAAGCATACAGACTTAAGTAGATCACTTAGGAATTACTTCAGGAGTTTAGAGAAGAGCCCAAAGGAAGGTAACAGGAGTGGGACTAAGAGGGAGAGGTGTGTGTAGGGGTTGGGGAAGGGATTCGGTGAGAAGTGGGCCTGTGATCTTAAGACCAGGCCTCATTTGAACATGGAAGGTGTCTGCTCTATTCCAAGGCCTATTTTACTGCTTCCTTGACCTCATCAAATTCTTAGACGACCTCTCTTTGTTTTTGAAGGGGGAACTCTGTCCTAGGGAAAATAGGGTGAGAGTGAGGAGAAGTTCTCAGCAAGGCTCCAGAGTTGAGCTCAGATCAAGGCCGAGGAGAGACTTTTCTCTAGGAATAGTCATGGAAATAAAGTCATCTAGCCGGGTGGCCCATTGTAGCAGTGTTCCACTTCTGCTGAACCAGGTTGGTGGGTTGGAAAGTTCGGAGACATTTCTCATATCCTAATTCCCTCTGCTGCTTATAATTCCTCCTACTTCCCTTCAATAAATACTGAATGTCTGCGACACTAGACATGGTTCTCGGTCGGCACTGCAGGTGCAGCCTCAAACACAAAACAGCTATCTGGCTCTTGGGGAGTTTCTCTTCTTGGCGGGGAAAGGATTGGGAAGGGGGGGATGATGCCCAACAATAAACAAGGTGAGCAGAGTGTGTCAGTGGACAGGTGAGCGATTGGAGGTAGGACGGCCAGAGTGAGAAGGACATGTAAGTAAAGGTCTAAGGAGGGGAGGGAAGTGCAATTGACAGCAGGGAGGCCAGGGTCCCCACCCACATGTAGTTTGTGTTGAGGCCTCTGTGGGAAGAAGCCAAGGCAGAAGAGGCAATGACAGAGAGATGGAAAAGTGGAACAGGAACCGCAAGAAGGAGGTTTCCAGGCATAAAACGTCTTCTGAGCAAACGCAGAGCCAGCCAAGAGCAGGTTGCTCTGAGGCAGGAGCTGAGCAGAAATTCAGACACTGGCAGCAGTTCTGGGTTTTCCTTTTTTTGTCTAGCTGAGCTCATTCTCTCTATCCAAATCTGAGGATTCTTTGTGAGGTTAAGATGCCATTTAAAAGACTCTGTGTCGGGTAGGTGGACACGTCCCTTCCTGTAGGAGGACGGGCTACACGCTCCTGTGCACGGATGTGCCCGCCGGTCCGTGCTCTGCCTTCATCCTGTAGACATAAGTGGCTTTTCTTGGACGCTCTTCCTCCAAAACTGTCTGACAGGTGAAGAGAGATGCATGACGGCCCTGGAAGATTTTACTAGGTGCCTTTTAAAGAGCTGCAGTGGGGAAGTGTTAGGAAAAGGATGAGGTTGAAACAGGGAAATGTGCATATGCATGGAACGTCTAAGCACTGATCACCCACTGGTGCCTGGTATGTGCCGGGACATTCGTGCACCATGTCCACCCAGAACTGCGCTCCCACAGCATCCCGGCCTCCCGTGTACATAGCGGGGACTCCCTCGCGGTCCCAGAAGAAAGAGACCGGCCCAGGTTAGCTCTGGGGAAGAGTTAGTTCCAACTTCGCCTTGCACGTTGTAAGTGCCCCCAAACATACACACACACACTGGAAAGGAGGGGTAACAGGAAAGGGGGGCCTCTGTTCCAGGCTGAAGGTACCTCTGTAGCTCCGCTCCTCCCTGTGTCATCGGAGCGCTGTTGTAACCATCAGTCTTGCCCACCCCAATGCCCCCTCCCGGGACTGCTGCGGGACCCTCCCCTGAGGGGTCACGGGCCTGCGCCTCTCCGCTGGAGCGCTTGGGACAGAAAGCCCTTCATGATCAGTAAGAATGAGTGTGCTCCCAACTGAGCCTGACATTCCCCTTCTCACAGGCGCCTCTTACTGTCGGCAACACCGCCCTCCCAGAGCCGCACAAGATCAAGATCGAGCCGCCTCTCGCCTCCGCGAGACCAGGTGCAGGTTTTTCCCCCGCTGGCCGATTCCCTTCCCACCCGGACTCTTCCACTCAGTCCCTGGTTTCTCCCAACTCTTACTGTGCGTCAATGGATTTTCCAGCTCCTCTCCCACCGTGGAGTGTAGGCTGGGAGTGGGCGTGGAGAGGCTGAGAGGAGCCAGGAGCAAAGGAAAACCCAGCCGCTCCGTCTCACCCAGCAGCCCCGGCCTCCAGAGGGAGGCAGCTGCCGCAGCCAGCCGCGCCACCCTCAGCCCTGGGCTTCCCAAACCTTGGCACGCTGGCTGGCCTTCTCCCTGGTTCTCCCACACACTGTTACAACAGGCCATCTTTAAGTATGTTCAGTAAAGTTGTACAACCTGTTCTCGGTGTAGACATGACAGTTTGATCCTCGCTTCCCAGAAGTTACCTATAATGCAGTGCCATGAATAAGGACAACATGATCCCAAGAAGAACGCGAAGTCTCTGGGGAGGTCAAGGCCCACTCCAGTTCACACTCAGTCCCAGATAATGTTAGTCTAGGGTGACAGGAACAGGTGGCAACAAATATCCTTACCTTCCCAGAGCCAGAAACTCATCTGGGAGTAGCTGGGCATTGATAAAGTTTTTACGGAACATTCAGTTCTGCTCTAAGGTTCTTTTCTTCCCTCCCGTGAGAGCCAAGGTCACGGACAGGACAGAGCCGTGTGCAGAGTCGGGAAATTCTCAGTACAGCATGTGTGCAAGTCACTGCACTTCCCTAAGCCCTGCCTTCCTCCTGAGGTATTCAGGTTCCTCCCGCGGCCGCCCGGTGCCTAGAGCAGGCCCAGCGCAGAGGAAGAAGTCGGCAAGTATTCTCTGAATGAATTAATGAGGTATGAACGTACATACCGTGGAAACGGGTCCATAAAAATGGCATTCTGAGGGCACCTGGGTGGCTCAGTTGGTGAAGCGCCTGCTTTCGGCTCAGGTCATGATCCCAGGGTGCAGGCATCGAGCCCCGCCTGCTTCTCCCTCTTTCTCTGCCCCTCCCCCTGCTTGTGCTCTCTCTGTGTCAAATGAATAAATAAAATCTTTTTTTTTAAAATGGCTGTCAGGTTACAGTTAATTAAAAAGAAGTATATCAACCCTTCTACCTGTTCATTTTCAATAATGAAGAAACACCTAATCAGGAACTATTCATCCACTTCTCTGATACTTGATGTGAACATGACCGAAAAGCTAGAAAGTAGTGCGGGAAACCTGAAGGGGTTAAAACTATTTAACCTTGGAGAAGAAAAACTTCAGCGACGTGAATCGTTTCCAGAGACATTCAACGGGATGAAATCCGTGCTCTGGAAAGGTGATCTGGGCAGCTTCCTGGGGTCCCAAGAAGAGAGAAAACACTCCGTTCCTGAGCAGCGACCGTGACCCCAAATTCCTTGGGCCTCCCGTAAACCCGCTCCAGCCTGGGAAGCTGCCAGGGACTCGTGCATGCGTCCAGCCCTTCCCACACTCCAAGGTCACACGAACGCGGCTCAGAGCTCGGCCGTCCAGTTCAGGAGCTCGGGAAGTGCTTCTGGGACTTTCGAGGGCCTGCCAGCCTCTGCAACGCACGGCGAGTGCCCCCGCGGTGTGTGATTAAACAGCAGGCGCTCAGCCCGGGCCTGCGGGTGTTCACACCTGGGGGTGAGGGGTCGGGCGGAGAAAAGGCAGCGAGGCCCCTGGAAAGCGCCGTCGCAGTGCTGTCCAAACCCGGGGTTTCCACACATGGGGACGCAGGAGTCCCACCTCTACGCTTCGCCAAGACTCCTCCTAAACCGGGTGGGAGGGACGCTGTGGAGAGAGGTGAGCGGCCCAACACCTCCGTCCGCGCCTCTACTCCTGCGGCTTCAGCCACTGGCCGTAGGAAATGTGGTGTGTGAGCGCCCCCTACCGCTCCTACCAAAATTAGCCCAGGAGCAGGGGTTCAAAATAATTTCTGTGCCCCTACCCTAAACTTAACAAAATATTTTTAAACCAAATTAAAAAGCTTTTGTCTAAAATAAATACCCAGTGCAACAGTCCAAACTGTCAACTCCTTTTTTATTTCTCAAAAGCCTTTGAACTAGAGCAAAACAGAATTGTCTTTACAGCTCCGGTTGCTCTAATCCCTCAGGTCCCAGTGAAAATCTCTGTCAGGGGTGATCCAGAACTATTTTCACCCGCCCCGGGACCACAGGCACAATTTGTGGGTCTTTGAGATGGAAAAATCTGAGCAAGGGGGATCTCCCTGGCTCCGCAGGACCAAGTACATGTTCCACAGTCCCACAGAATTTCTATCCATCCTCCCTTCCCCTCACTGCTCCAAGCTGAGGTGCCCCTGTCACTTGGGGCTTCCGCTTAAGCCTCCCCCAAAGGCAACCAGCGCTCAGCAGGAATGCATGGCCTAGGGGAGCAAGACGAGGGGTAGGGGAGGATTCTTCCCAACCACAGGTCAGAACATGGAGTTCTGCTGCCCAGGCCTCGAGGAAATGTTTTCTCCCTCCAGTGCACACTGGCCCCAGGCAGAGGAATAAGAAAACGTTGATGGTCTGAGCCCTGAGAGAGGGAAATGCCCGGCAGCTGTAGGGAAATGGGACCAGGAAAGCTTGTGAAATGCTGAAGGAGCCAGTCCAGAGTGCAGCTGGTGAAACTTCCTTTTAGCCTTTTCCACGTGGTGCCTCAGCCAGTGAGTTTATTACCTGGCAAGGGAGGTCCTGGACCCCGCAGCTCAGAGCTCCAGCTGGGGAGTACCTTGGTTCTAGAAGGCGGTGCAGGATTAATCGCACAGGCTTAGGAGGCCAGCAGCTGGGCTGGCATCCTTCCTCTGCAGTCACTGAGAAAGCCTGAGCGGATACAGCATGCCTCCGGCCCTCAGTGGCTGCCACGTAAATGGGAACGAGAAAGGACACTTCACAGGACCGTGATGAGGGGGCAGTGAGGTGATGCACAGCAACACTCAGCACACCCCGCTGCTCGTTACCCACTCTTCTCCCATATTGTTGGAGCAGGTCATCTGCCAGATCCCATCCAGCGCCGACATCCCGCGGGGCAGAGACAGACATCAGGATGACTCGTACCACCATTTGGCAGGACAGGTGGACAAAGGTGGAGGGACAGCAAGTTCCTAGGCACCGGAGGCTGGTCTCTGCTCTGCTGCAGGTTGGCCTAGATGACCCCCCTTTTTTTTNCTTTTTTTTTTAGCGCGAACATGAGAGCAAGTGCGGGGAGGGTAGAGGGAGAAAGAGAATCTTAAGCAGGCTCCATGCCCAGCACGGTGGACCCTGTCATGACCTGAGCCAAAATCAGGTGTCAGACGCCTAACAGACTGAGCCACCTTGGTGCCCCCGGCCTAGGTGACTTTCAAGGTTCTTTCCGACTGTGAGCCTGAATGGTGGTATTCTCCCAGTTCTGAAAGGGGGCCCCTCAGACCCTTGGTATCCCAGGAAATAGTTCCCACCGAGCAGTTGAAGGTCCTGGCACAAACTGGAAAGGCCCCAGGTGTAGACACATTTCCCCCGCCCGGGCAGGTAGCCAGACCCCGTGACCTCACACCTGCTAGGAATGTGAACTCCCCGCAGGCCCTGGACGGGCTTCCGCGCGTGCTTCCCTAGTGTCTGCCTAGGCCAGGGCTGGAGGAGCTTGAAGTAGCCCCCCTCCCACCGCACCTGCCCTTCCCCGGTCACCAGCAGCAGGGTGGTCCCCGGCGAAAGCTTGTTCGATTAATCAATGACTTCTTTCTTCGCCCTTGCCTCTGGAAAGCTTGTTACCACTTCTTGCAAGTCAGAGATTTCAAAGATTCCAAGTTTTTCTCGTCTGTTTCTGTGCATTTCTGCAGTTCTCATAGGCATGTGGACAGTATTTATATTATGAAATTCAAAGAGGTATCCCATGCCGCTTATTCTGGGAACCGTTCTCTGAACATACTCCTATGTGGACAGAGCGCTTCTCTACCCTCCTCTGCTGGACCTTGCCCTCCCCCGCCCCCAGCCTCCCTCNCTCCCTCTCCCAGTACCCCCCCCCCATCACCACACACACACCCACCGGGTTCTCCCAGCTCTCTGGAAAAAGAACACAGGCTCAGAATTTCCTTTTTGAGTTAAGCAAGTCCATATGAAGTTCCAGAGGAGGGGTCTGGCACAGAAGCAGAGTTATTCTTGATCACAAGGGTGTGGGCAGGGAAAGAGTGATGACCTCCAAGGTGAGGGACACGTGCGGTGGAAGCAAGGCACGGAGAGCCAAGGGGCAAGGAAAGTTAGGTTTACGTCCCAGGAAAATACACACATATCTCCTCCTGTTGGAAGAGCCTGCGACAATGGAATAGACAGACTGTGGAATGGTTTCTGCCGACGCTGGAAACAGCTTGGATAGGGACTTCTTAGGAAACAATTGGAGGTGAGGGGATAGAATAAATCCACAGTCTCCAAGCTGCAGACACAGGACGATGGAACTTGGGACTATACACCCCTCTGGAGAAGAAAAGGAGGGGAACAGGAAAAGGAGAGCGAAACCAGTTGAGACCCTAAGAGTGAAAGGATTTCTTCATCAAAATAGGTTATCACTGGGGCCCTTAGTGTGACGGACTTATCTGAGAGTCAAAGCTGCTCTTTCTTCAGGGGCTTTCTTTGAGGGGCAGGGAACAGCCAGAACAGAAAATCTAGACCGAGGCCTCCCCTGTACATTCAGCCAGTGCCTGGGGCTGGCTCACTCCTGCTTTTCCTGATATCCCGAGGCAGCTCCCTCACATTTCCTGTCTCTGCCACCAGCTGAGAACGGCTCATCCCTGAGGGGAGCCAGGTCAGGCCCCTGCTGGCCACGAGCTGGGTGACAGGAGCCCGTGCCCCCCACCCCACACGCAGGCCCAGAGCAATGGCCACTTGCTGAAAACCTCTCCGACATCTTCCCTCCCTGCCATCAATGCCAGTGTTTGTCATCTTGTGGAACACTTTGAACCAATACGCCATGCCAAGAGGTAAAAGCAGGTGACAAATATTCCCGGTCCTGCTTTGGGTTTTGGTCTCATCATTCTCAGTGGTACGTGGTGGCTTTCCCAGCTTTCTTCCTGACAGTCACTCCAAGGAATGACCCAGTGACCAGAGGCACCTGTCCTGAGACAGTGGCTATCCCCTACGTCCTTCCCTCCCTCCACCAACTCTTACCTCACTCCACCTCCTCTTACTGGGCAAGAGGAGATGGCCTGGCAGCTAGGTGGAGCCTAGGGACCCAATCAGTGGCAGCATTCCACCCAGGCTGGCAAAGCCCCAGCCCAGAAAACAGGCTGTGTGGCACAAAGGGCTTGTGACCAGGTTTGTCAGAATTCCCAAAAGCAATGGGGACTCATGCAGCCTACCTTCGTTCTATGTGAATTGTGTTACCATTTCCTTTCTTTATGAAATGATGATGTATGAACAATACAGAGTTCATGGTAGGCCAGTGCCTAAGGGGACTGGCTCTGGAACTGGATTACCAGCACTCAAGTCCCGGATCCAATAGGTCCTAAAGGCAGGATCTTGTGCAGTGATTTAAACTCCTAGCACCCTGGTTTTCTGTCTGTACGATGGGAATGACCATAGTGAGGTTTAAATTAAATAAGACAAGTAAAGCATGTAGAATTCTTGGAAGGCGCTCATCATTAAATGGGAGATCTGTTGGGCCCATGAACTCTTGTAACTTCACAGTTCCAAGAAATTTAAATGTCTGAGAACCACTGACTTCAAGATCCAATTCGTCTCCTATGTGGGTGCAGGTGTGCAAAACACCCACATATAGGACACATGCACCCACACAGGCACCCATGACTCCAAGCCTGGAAAAGTGAAGAGCATCATTTCATCCCCAAAAGATAGAGGCCCCCTAAATTCAAGCCTGTAGACATCTCAGAGCCCTTGGGAGGGAGAGGGGGGTCCTGGTATAACAGCCAGCTCACATGCCTATAACATATTCTATTTGGGACCTTGGTCCCGAAAATGCATACCCTGCTCTTCTCTGAAAATGTGTGTGTGTGTGTGTGTGTGTGTGTGTGTGTGTGTGTGTGAACGAGAAAGAGAGAGAGAGAGAGAACATACCTGCTTATATGNCACCCTGCTCTTCTCTGAAAATGTGTGTGTGTGTGTGTGTGTGTGTGTGTGAACGAGAAAGAGAGAGAGAGAGAGAACATACCTGCTTATATGTTACAGCTGTCTGCCAGCTGTGTTTCATGGGATGACATTTCACACTTGCTCGCTACTCTCAGTGACATGTTCCTCCTATCCACAGAGGGGACCTCGGTTCTCAACTCAAAACTGTCTTTGGCTCTGCCCTGGGAATGTACGTCCTCCAGGTGCTTGTGTCTGAGGGCCAGCGGTCCCTGCAGATTAGGGGCAGGGGTACTAAAGGGGCCACAGGACTGACCAGGAAAGGCTTCGGTCTGGGGCCTATTGACGCTCACCCTAAGAGAGGACGCCAATTGTATTGCACTAAAAAGCGACCGAAAAGCAGCAGAAGGCAGCCTTCTGAGAACAGGTGGACCTGGGGTCCTTCCCCATCCCACCACACCAGCCTACCCACAGCCCACGCCAAGGGGCACCGAGCCGGCCCCTCCCGTGTGACTGCAGCAGGCCCGGTGCCCTCTGGGAGGTCCGCAGCCCAGAAGGGAAATCCTGTGCTGCCCCCTAGTGGCGGGACAGCTTCCCTCCCCGCCGTGCGGGGTCTGTGGCTCCGGGTCTCTAACACTTCTCAATGAAGTCCTTTCACGGCCTATCAAGTTCATCCTAACTCACCCAAACTCACTGTTATTTCTGCAGAATCTACGATGGGTCAGACTCCCTGTCCGTGCAACTGGATTAAACATCCACTAAACTTTCGTTTAAATGTTTTTGGCTGGTGGTTAAAACAACTGCTGTTCAGGGGAGTTGGGGAGAACCGAGAGCCGCTTCTTCGGAGACGAAGGAGCCTCACTTCCCTTTACTTAAGGATTCTTAGACTATTCTTATCGCTAGTCAGGAGTAAATGGATTTGGCTCCACCGTCTTTTTAAAAGAACCGACATTTCGTGGAGCTTACAGGCATCGAACGTTTGAGGCTTCTAACATAGGGCCCAGAGCACAGGACGCACCCGCACACCACTGCCCTGGGCGCCGGCGAGGCTGACACCGTCAGCCTGTGGACACAACGCTAAAATGGTGGTAGAATCACCTGGAACACTTGCTGATGCTCGGTCTACTGGGCCCCGCCCCCAAGTTTTAATGCAGGGCCTGTGCGTGAAGCATGAGCCTTCCCAGGTGGTGTCGCTGCTTCCGGCCGGGGG
>NC_048225.1:24790670-24952806 GCF_002007445.2 Ailuropoda melanoleuca | reverse complement strand
CCGCCGATGGCCCCTGCGTTTACACCCCAGTCTGCTCTTTAATCCAGTCCCGAAATACAGAGAGCCTCGTGTACACGCCGGGCTTGTCCCTCTGAGCGCAGCCGTCACCCCAGCTCACCACGCCGGCCTGGAAAATCCGCCCGTCGGCCTCCACGCTGGACAGGGGGCCCCCGGAGTCGCCCTGCGGGGAGACCAGCGCCTCGGTGTGAGCGCCCGCCCCGACCCTGCCCGCGGCCCCGCCCCCTTAGCCCGGGACCCGCCCCCGCCCCCGCCCCGCGGGCACCTGGCAGGCGTCCACGCCGCCGCTGAGGTAGCCCACGCACATCATGCGCGGGGTGATCTGCTGCGGGAGCAGGCTCTCACAGGTCGTCTGGTTGATGACGCGGATCTCGCCCTTCTGCAGGACCAGCGCGCCGGAGCCTGGGGGGGAAGGGGGTGCAGGACGAGGCTGACCCGGGGCCACCGTGCCCTGACGGCCAGTGCAACGGCCAGGGCCCCACCACAGGCGCTCCCACGGCAGTGACCTCACTAGCAAATCTCTGGACACTACCCCAATGCCCGTGGCTGACAAATGCTCAAGGAACTGATGCCAGGTGAAGAAACAGGCTCCGAGTTGAAGCAACCGCCAAGGTCACTCAGATGGTTCGGGGGCATGGCCAGGCCTTCCACCCGGAGCCCAGCCTCCACTGCACTCCTGAACAACCTCGCCCCGCCAGGCAGAGGGAGGCGGGGCAGCCCAGCGGCCGCCAGCCCCACCAGCCCGGACTCACCTCCTTCCTGGGTGTGGCCCCAGCCCGTGACCCAGATGGCCTTGCCGGTGGGGAAGGTGTGCGAGGATTCCGGCAGGCAGATGCGCCTCACGGTGCTGCTGTATTCAGCCGGCGTCTCCAGCTCCAGCAGTGCAATGTCGTAGTCGAAGGTGAAGTCGTTGAAGAAAGGGTGGGAGATGATGCGCTTGAGCCCCAGCTCCTGCACTCCAGTGGCGCTGCGCTTGCTCTGATCGTGCAGGCCCAGGAAGGCGGTCCACTTGGTGTGGTCAGAGTACCTGCGAGCGGAGCCCGGAGAGCTGCCTTGAGCTGAGCACTGACTTAGGCAAAGCCACCTGCCGCTGCCCGGACCGCGAGGGGCCTGTGGCTTCTTCGTGGCTTCTTCGTGGCTGCAGCCCAACCCCGAAACCGGGGCATCTCCTCCCAGAGCACTCAGCCCCCTTTACCTCCTTGTTTTCCTCTTTTGATACATTTTTAATCTGATTACCAAAAATATATTTCATAGTGATCTGATCTTTCACAGAAAGAAAAATACAGAACTCAACATAAATATTTTTTTAACACAGTGGTATGTATTCCAAGAACAAAAGAATTGGAAAGTAGACTGAACTCCATCTACTAGGTTTGCTGTTGGTAGTGGGCCAAGTGTAGCCATTCTGAACTGTATCGTGTATACTGGCGGACTGAACAAGTCAAGATAACACACTGACATTGCTGGGAGCCAATTTCTGGTGGGGGAAAGGGAGACACAGAGGGAGTAGGGGAGGAAGTAGCAATCAGAGGCAACAATAAGAGCTCAGGATTTTTCCCCAAAAATGGCCCCAAAGCAATGACACCGCCAATAACACCCAGAACTTGGTTTCTATGTATTCTTCTCCATTAAAAGGAACCAAGGCTCCCTGGAGAAATGCTTGATCTCATGCCTGAAGCATGGAAGGCATAAAGAGACCTTGGAACATTTTGTTTTCCCAGAAGTAAGCAAGTGCTCGAAAAATCGTGGAGCCAGTTATCAGGACCATTCAAACATCAAAATGAACAACAGGATTAAAGCACTATACATGCTGGATAATATAAAAGGGGGAGGGGAATCCTATGAGCCCATCCTGAATCTAAAAAAGAATTTCAAAATTTTGCAGAGACAGAAGGAAAGCTACTCTACAGAAAAACACCAACTAATAAATACAGAAGAAGCAATATAAGAAATCGCATTTTGCCCCTACCTTGGCAATAACCAACACCAGCAAAAATCATCGATGGATACTAAAAGCACTGGGAAAAAGATTGCCAGGGGAGCTCCTGGGGGGCTTAGTCAGCTAAACGTGCGAATCTTGATTTTGGCTCAGTCCATGATCTCAGGGTCGTGAGATCAAGCCCCACATGAGATCAAGCCCCACAACAGGCTCCCTCTCCCTCTGCCCCTCCCCACACCCCTTTCTCTCTCCCTCTCCAAAAGGAAAAAAAAAAGGTTGTCAGGCAACAAGCTATTCACACTGACTCAAAGTGTCATCCAAGATTATTCGTAACCAAGGTGGGGGGGCACGTTTATAATGGATGAAAGCTGTGGACTCCGCCTTAACCAAGTGATCAGATATCCTCCCAGCCATTCCCCCCAATGGGCTAGGACACGGCATCACCTGTTAGTGTTTTCTGGGAGGGGGAAAAAAAGGTTTAGCCTAACTCTAACCATAAAAAAAACAATAAAAAAATCCAAATTGAAAGGCATTCTGCAAAATAATGGGCCCCGACTTCTCAAACTTGTAATGCTATAAAAAAATAAAATAAACAAAATAAAGGCTTAGGGGAACTGTTATAGATTTAAGAGACTGAAGAAAACTAAGGACTAATACAGAGCACAACCTTTGACTAGATCCTAGATTTTTTTTAAAAAGCTAAAAAAGACAATATTGGGGGACACAGAGGGACACCTGAAGCATGAAAGATGTGCTCGCCACTAGTACTGTGTCGACACTGTCGTTTCTGGAGGTGACCACGATATTGAGGGTATGGGGGGAGCTCTCTTTGTTCATGGGAGACAGGAGCTGAGGTACTTAGGGGACAGATGTCATCATGGCTGGACCCAACTTGGCGACAGTTCAGAAAAACATGTGCATTTGTAAAGAGAGAGAAAACAAATGTGGTAAAATTCAACAGGTAGTGAATGTAGATAAAGGGTACAAGGGTATTCATTGTCATTTTTCTCTTTCATTATATTTGCAACTTTTTTGTAGGTTTGAAAAATTTTCAAAATACAAAATTGGAAAATTTTTAAAAATGTAATTTCAAAATTAAAATAGAAAGTCTGCATGAGAGAGAAAAGCGCAAAGACAAAGTTTCATTTTCTCTAACATCTCAGGAAAGTCAAGAGGCTAGTGACGTGGCCAGTCCTAAAATGTTCAGGCAAGGCACCTTCTGTCCTTCCGGCTCTGGACCTTACCTCCTCCTCGGCTTTCTCTCCCCCATCCCTCTGAAGCCCAGCTCACCTGCCCTCCGCTAGCCCCGCCCCCGCTAGCCCCGCCTCCATACCCTCCTTTCCGTTCCTGCTACTACCTCCCTGCACAAGCTCACACCCAGACCGTAACTACCCTCCAAACCGGTCTTTTTGCCTCCGGTCTCTTTTTAATCTGTTGCTGCCAGATGAGAATGTCCTGAAAACTTCCTTTGTGAGAGCTGTTTTCAGCAGCCTGAACTACCAGATCGGCCAGGCATTCCACACCTGCATTAATTCTGCCTTACCCTTCCTGACTTTTCTCCCAACCATCTATGGTGTTCTGGGAATTACATGAGACCCAACCTTCAAGTGTACTGTGTCCTTGGGGAGGGAGTCATGAAAACCACCCATGACAGCACAGCATGGTGACTTCCAGAATGATGGGCAGCGGGCTACGGCAGAGCATGGGGTGGGAGGCGGGGAGTCAGGAGAGGAAGCATGTGGTGAACAAAGCCTTGGAGGTTAACTAGGACTTGGCTAGTCAAAGACTGCAGGTGGGGGAGAAAGCAGCAAGATCACAGCCAAGGGAATGTTTAGATGCCCCCCAAAACTGAATATACGGAAGGTGTGAGGGCGGGACAGGAGACTGAGCTTGGAGAGATGGCACGGGCCAGAGAACATGGCCATGTTGGTCATGTTACACCTTTTCTTTTTTTTTTTTTTAAAGATTTTATTTATTTATTCGACAGAGATAGAGACAGCCAGCAAGAGAGGGGACAAGCAGGGGGAGTGGGAGAGGAAGAAGCAGGCTCATAGCGGAGGAGCCTGATGTGGGGCTCGATCCCATAACGCTGGGATCACGCCCTGAGCAGAAGGCAGATGCTTAACTGCTGTGCCACCCAGGCGCCCCCATGTTACACCTTTTCTGCTTTATCCTGCAAGTTACCCCAAGCAAGAGGTTGATAGGATCAGATTAGCTTTTTGGAAAGACCACTCCCACATTGTGGAGACAGATGGGTATGCTGAGAAGGAAGGCGGGGATCAGGTAGAGGGGGCTGCAGCCACCAAGGCTGGGGAGCCAGGGCAGCAGCGATGTGAGTGGGAAAGAATAGAGATGGTCGGGGATACTTAGAAGGCAAGGCCAGCGGGATGGGATGGGAGGGGGGTGGGGGGACAGGGTGGGAAAGTCATCCTCCTCCCCTCTGGCACCATCTGTCCGTGATCCCATCACCTGCTATAGACATCCCTTTGTCACCCTGTGCCCATGCTAAGCCCCGTGGCACCCTCTTGCCAGCCCCATTCACCCAGGAACCCCAGCCCCTCTTTCTCGAAGCTTCCTCATTAAGGCTGCCACGATGGTCTTTTCTCTCCACTCTCCACTCCTCAGTCTAGGACAGCCTTCGCCTATATGAGCAGACTCAGTCTCTAATCGTTAAAGGTACACACGCTCACCAGCAGTTGAGAGACGAGGTGTGAAGTTTCAGCCACTGAAGTGGCCCGGGGATGCCATGTGGCTGGGAGGGCACTGGTGGTGGCCACGCCAAGCTCTCTTCTCACTGCTGACACGTCTTCTCATCCCCCAAGCAGCCCTTCAGCATAGGGCTGCCCATTTTTAGATGAGGACTCAGACACAGAGAGACTAAGCAACTTGCCCAAGATCACACAGCTAGTAAGTCGTGGACAGGGCTGAACGCAGGCAGCCTACACTCTTAACCACGGCAACACCCCACGAGCACCTGCCAACTCGGAAATGTGTCCAAGGTAACTGCACTCCGGATCCTTGCACACTTCACACCCACCTGCCTCTGCTCACACCCTTCTTTGTCTGGAAGGTCTGCGTCACCTTGTCCAGAGCAGGTTTCAGCACTCACATCAGTCACATCAGACACCCCTGCTCACAGAGGCACTCCTAAGTCTCCCTCCCCTGCCTGGGGTGGGGGGGCAGTTCTCCACTCCCACACACCGGGCCCAGGTAACCTGTGCACAGTTCCCGCACCGCACCTGCCGTGTGCGCGCCTATGTGTGTGTGTCCCCCCAGCCTGGGAAGCCTGGGAAGTGCGGGGAAGAAGGCTTATTCATCTTTGTCCCCCGGTGCTCCTAACGGCACGGGGTGTCGAATGCAGTAACTGCACTATGACTGGGCAGAAGTAAGACTGATGATCAAGAGAGAATGAAGGAAGAGGAAATGAGACATTCAGTGATGAAGCAAGAGAAAGCAGGAGAAGAAACAGAGCGCACGGGGCCATACACGGAGATGCTGGCTCGCCTGCTGAGGGTCTAGAAGCAGCGGGAGTGCAGAACACTGAGGATGCCGAGGGCCCCGGTCTCACTGTTCCCCACTAACAGGATTCCCAGGGGGAATGGCTCATTCCAGGCCTGGGCCAGGGAAAATACAAGACGAGCATACAGCACCTGGTAGGGCCAGAAAGCATGGAAGTGGCTCAAAAGAACAAAAGAATGGGGGCAGGTCAAAGGGCCACAGGAGCCAACCTGGAAGAGAGCGCAGTGGTCACACCTGGCCCAACCTGAGCAACGAAATCATATCATGGCATTGGATTACAACCCAAAGAAATGTAAATACATGTGAGGCCGTATGAATATAAACAGCTAACTAAATAAATAAATGGAAGAGAGGGGACAAAGCTTCCTCACAGAAGAATTCCAAATTGACTCACTTCCAAAGAACAAAGCAAGGGGGAACTTCACCGGGAGGCACCTGGCAAACGCCATCTCAACCAGCTGGGAAAGATCCACGTTACCAGGGATAAGTCAGGCTGGCATCCTGTGCCTGCCGACAGCATGTGATATTCTTTCCAGACACTCAGAAGCGCAGTCTCATCACGACAAGAACATCAGACAAACCCCGATGCGGGGCATTCTACAGGATACCTGGCCTCTGGACTGTCAAGACCGCAAAAACAAAGCAGGCCAACCGAGCCACTGTTGCAGATCAGAGACCTGGGACGGGGACAACAGTGCAAAGTGGTAACATGACCTGGCTCCTGCAGCAGAGAGGATCTGAGTATAAACCCCACGGAATGCCACGAGAGCCTGCAGTGGTGTTCATGGTGGGGCCCGGGGCGGGGGGTTCTCAGTGCTGACAGACACACCCCGGTCAGAACAAGAGAAACTGGGTGCAGGTACTCGGGAGTGCCATATTATCTCTGCAGCTTGTCTGGATCCCAAGACAAAATGTTACTTTTACAAAATTCTTAAGTAAGCTCCCATCATCCCCAAAAGGAACCAAATCATTTCTGCCCAGGGTAGAGCAGAGCGTGAGAAAATAAGAGGGAGGACAGTCAGGCGGGACGAGGCTGCCCTTCAGCCCAGCAGGGCCCCGGGGACCACGGCACTGACCCCGATCCCTCCAGACCTCTGCAGTCACCTCCATCATGCATGCCTACGTGCACCTGCCTGGCCATGCTCCACGCCTGTGCCTCGGGCCTCCTCGGTGCCCTCGGCCCTGTGTTTCCTGAGAGTTCACGGTGCTGCTTCTCTCCTACCTGCAGAAGGGTGACTGTGGCAGCCCAGTCACCTTCTCTCACAGCTGCCTCTGGCAGAAGGGTATGTGTGGGATCCCCAGGAAGGCCTGCTCCCCTCAGAGGAAGCTGTCCCACCAGACTCCCTCCAGGGCCAGTGGCCAGAGGGCCTGGGCCGGCTGAGCCTAGAACACGAGGAGCCCCAGCTCTGGTCAGGCCACCTGCTCCTTGGCCCTGCACACTCCCCACCCACCCCCCCGCCACCGTCCTGAGATGTCAGCACGACCCTTCCTTAGTGACCGCCCCTGTGCCAGGCTGGAGTCCACCTGTGGGCCCGAGGCTCCAATGAGCAGAGTGCACTGTGTGCCAGGCCCAGAGCTCAGGGTTTCTGGTGCACGAGCACGTTACTCCCAGGACTCCAAGGATAAGAATGCACGGCATTATCATTCCTGCGGAAGAACCCGAGGCCCAGGAAGCGTGAATAACTTGCCCGCGGTCACCGGGCAAGCAGAGCTGGAGTGCGAATGCGAGTCTGACCCGGTCCCAAGGCGGCCCCATGCACAGACTAACCACACACGCCTTGGGACCCGCACACCTGGGCTCGAGTCTGACTGTGCCACTCACCACACCACACCCGCAAGTACACGTCCTGACCTCTCTGAACCTCCGTTTCTGTAAAACGGGGACATAATCGGACCCGCCTAACTGAGTTGTTAGGAGAAGCACTGGGATTCTGCTTTAACGGAGAAGGAGCGCCTGTTATTAATCCCCATCCTGGGGAGTCTGCCCCCCTTCCGGTCCTGGTCCTGTCCCAGCGCCCACCACCCTGGCATGACTTACACACAGGGGGCTTTCTGAGCCCAGAAAACACAGAGAACCCATTCCACCCAGCGGCCCACCTGAATCCTCTGTCGTCGATGAAGCAGTGAGCTGCCGACACCATCCAGTTGGGAGAGATGATCGAAGCCCCGCACACGTGGCCCTGGCCCTGGACGTGGAGGCTGACCTGCCAGGGCCATTCACCTTCATCTGCATTCGTGCCCCCGACGACCCGGGACTGCCTGGTGAACGACCGCAGCCCACAGTCTGGGAGGCACAGAAAATGCACACGTCAGAGAGTCAAGATGGGGCACCGGCCCCAGGCCCCAGGCCAGCCTCAGCATGAGGCCATGTGAGGCAGTCGGCTTTTGGTGGGACCCCCTACAAATATCTTCGAGACTCAGAGACCCCACTGACATTCACCTGGCCCCTCTCCCTGCTTCCAAACTCAAAACCCTCACACTCCCACCTCCTTATTCCTGCCCAAATGCATTTAGAGGCCTTCAGATATCTGCTGGTTTGCTTGGATTGAATTTGAGTGTCATTTGCCTAGGTTTCCTTGCTGAATGTTGACGGGCACAGCTCCCAGAGGAAAGAGCGGATGGGTGATGTGAAGCCACAGGTGGGCTATAGCCGCGCTCGGATGTAACCTATGGCCAATGCTTCTGCAATACACATGAGGCCGCAGGGGTGCCTGGGTGGCTCAGTCATTAAGCATCTGCCTTAGGCTCAGGGCGTGATCCCGGCGTTATGGGATCGAGCCCCACATCAGGCTCCTCCGCTGGAAGCCTGCTTCTTCCTCTCCCACTCCCCCTGCTTGTGTGCCCTCTCTCACTGGCTGTCTCTCTTTGTCAAATAAATAAATAAAATCTTTAAAAAAAAAAATACACATGAGGCCACAAACTGAAGCATAGATGCGCTGGGGGCAAAACCCTGCCAGCGGCTCTGCTCTGGTACGCTATCCCCTCTCTCCTCCAGGCAGGATGAAGGTCTACAGAGCAGGGGCCAACCCTGCACCTCAGCCAGGACGTCAGCTCTGCCACAGAGGCACTGACATGCTGGTGGCCCCAGGCCCTGCCTCCAGGATCACGGTGCCTCTGTGCCAATCAGCAAGGTCATCCTTTCCCCCAGGCAGACACACCCTCTCACCAGGGCCCAGTTGGGTGAGTGAGGCACTGGCAGGATTTCTACCTCTCTATGTGCCTTGCACAGTGAACAACCTGCACAACTGTATGCAGCAGCTCTGCTCACCACAATCCTTCTCATCTGAGCCGTCGCTACAGTCCTCCTTCCCATCACACTCGGGGTTGCTCTTGCTCAAACAGAGCCCATTGTGGCAGCGATAGGTGTATGTGGTGCAGGCAACAGTTCTCGCTGTTCAAGAAGGAGTACAAGGGGCAGGGAATCAATTCCTTTGCAGCACCCAACCAGAAACCTGATAACCCATCCTCCTTATGCCCCTGTCCCAACCATCCACACCCATGCCCATGTTCTCCCAGCCTCGCCAAAGATTCTCCACCTTCCGGAAGATTCTCCCCCGACTGACGCACTTTCTTATCACATTTACATCTAGGGCGGTCTATTAAACTTGGGACACCCCGCAATGTGAGTGTGCTCACAGCTGTTTCCTTCCTTCCTGCTCCCCCCAGGCCTCACCGAGGTCACACGTGGCCTCGTCCGACCCATCGCCACAGTTGTCCTTCCCATCACACTGCTGGTTCTGTGGGAGGCACTTCCCATTGCCACACCTGAAGGTCTGAGCCGGACAGCCTGGGGGCGGGAAGAACCAACACTCAGCAGGGGCTCGACGCCCCCCACTGAGGGTGGGCCACAGGGAGGCCGGCCAGCCCCAGCCCACACTCACTGCACTCCAGCTCGTCGCTGTTGTCCCCACAGTCGTTCACGCTGTCACACACCCAGAAGAGGGGCTTGCAGAACTTGTTCTTGCACGTGAACTGGTAGGTGGCGTTGCATTCTAAAGGGAGCAAGGGGCAGCTAGGTCAGCTGGGCTCCGAGCCCTTGCTCTGATATCAATCATTGCTCACCACTTCCGGGGGAAGCAGGGGCGACCAGACAGTTGCCCGGGGACCCCTTTCCCTGCAGGGGTGGGGGGGAAGGAGGCTCTGGGGCACCCTGGCGTCCCTGGCTATGGAAGCTGAGCCCGGCACTGCAGAAACACTCTACTGCCTGCTCTGACAGAAGGCTGGCAGAGGGAGGGATGGGTGTGAGGTCTGCACGGGGCATGGGGGATGAGACAACGTCCAGGAGCTGGGCACGGCGCGGGCAGGGGGACTCACGGCAGTTGAGCTCGTCGCTGTAGTCCGTGCAGTCAGCCCAGCCGTCGCAGCGCAACTCATTCTGGATACATCTCCCCGTGTTACACATGAACTTACCCGGGCACGCTGCAGGGGAGAGGGCAGGTCTCAAGTCCACCGCCACCAGCCCTGCCTCCCACACCGCTGCCCTCCCTCGGGGCCGCCCTCACGGCCACACTGAGGACCAAACAGAAAACTCTTCTCCCCGTCCAGCCCTCAGTGTAGAGAGGCACGGGCTGTGGCTGGCACCACAGGGCCCGGTCTCCCAGCCCCATCCAGCTGCAGCAAGTGGGGTGCCTGGAGCCTAGAGCTGGCACAGGAGGGCCAGCCGCAGATCCACCGCAAGGGGTCCCTCCTGACTGCCAGTGACCAAACTCCAGGGAGCTCCAGACAAAGTGGAGAGAGGCTGGTTCGGTGTGCACTCGGTTCTCCTGCCCCGTGGCCTTGGCCGGCCACACTCCTCAGTGCCAGGCTCCCCCTGCCGAGCACGCAGCAACCGTAGCTCAGCAGATCGAGGACCTACGCATCCCATCCAAGTGTCAAATGGCATCCTGAGGTTTCCTTAATTCTAAGGCCTTTCCCACATTTCCATGTTTCTGAAATTGGAATGTGTCTGCCAAGTGATGTCTCGAGGCCGGTGACAGCGCTGAGGGTGGGTGGGGGTGAGCCTGGCCCGGGAGGCGGGGCCTTCCCCTCACGCTGCACGGGTGGGGAGTTACTTAGCAAAGGGCTTTGGTCGGCCAGTTACATTTTGGGTGGTGAGCCGTGTTGCTGCGTTTTAACTTAAATTTGGATTCTTGTGTATAGTTAAAACGTCTTCCAAAAGGTGACTGTCTGGCATGGGGCTGAAAGAAAAAGTCACCGTGGATGCCGACGAAGGGCTCCGCACACGGCAGGCCGGGAAAAGAAGGCCACCGAAACCGCCACATCTCTTAGAGACTGCAGAATTTTCAGAGCTCGGAGTAGCTCACGTGACGATTCCTGCCCCAGTATTTTCTCACGTGTCTCAGAATTACGCTGCTATTCCCCAAGGGGCTAAATGGCCACAAAGCCAGGCACGGATTCACAGAGGCGTGGCCACGCTGAAACACAGGGAGAGATGACCCCAAGGAACCCGGGGGGCCCTCGGGCTCCGGTGCCTCCCACAGGGACTCTAGGGCACGGCCTGGACCAGCGTCCACTGCCCACCTTTGTCAAGAAATGCACTTATGGCAGCCTTTTATTTTACCCCTCCAAAGGCCACGGCAGTGACAGGCACCTTGCGTCCTCTGGTGTCTCAGAATCAGGGGAGCACAAGGCTGGGAAGCTACAGAACACAGGGCTCGTCGTGGGCCAGTCCCTCTAGCCAGGTTCATCCTTCTAGAGACGTGTACTCACGGTCACTGGAATCAAAGGAGAGGTACTCGGCCAGGAAACCCGTGTCGGTGTAGGACTGGTCGGAATGGAAACGGACAGTGATCTTGTTGCTGTTGCTGGTTACCACGAACTGGGGCCTCTCTCCGCAGTACCTGCAGGGCGAGGCCAACAGTAGGAAGGGGATCCGGAGGGGCTGGGGCACCCCCGCCCCTCCAGCACCGGCCGCGCTAGGGCACTCACTTCTCCCCGTTGACCTCCACGTAGTCCTTGGGGCAGGAGCCGGGGGGAATGTCGGGCTCCAACAAGTAGAAGAGCTTGAAGAGCACCTTCACGTGCTGGTTGTTGGGCACCTAAGGAGGGAGAGGCTGCTGGGGGGTCTGCTGCTCCCTCCCGCCTCCTGAACCCAGGGACACCGCGTGCTCTGGCCACGGGCGCTGGGGGACCCTGGCACACGGCACAGCTCTCCGACTTGTGCGGGCAATACGGAAGCCACAGCAGGAGGGATTCGGGTTGGACGTTTGGAAGAACTTCTAGACTCAGAGGCAAGAGACGCTCTTCTGTTCCTAAAGAAAGCTGGAGGTCCTCCCAGCGTCATGGAAGAAAAGCAGGCGAACCGGGCCTCTGACTCAGATGGCGTGAGGGGCAGCCCGGGCCATAAGACTCTTGTCTCACTGCCATCTAGCAAGTGCTTTCGCCACGCACGTTCTGAAACTTCGTCTCTGAGAGGCAAACACCGTTATTCTCCTTTTACCCAGGAGCAAGCTGAGACGCTGACAGGGGGAGGGACTGGCCCGAGGTCCCTCAGGCGGCCACTGATTAGGAGCTAGGATCTGAGGCTTCGGGACGCTGCAAGAGAGCCCTCCTCCACCCTGCCCCGCCCGGCAAGGCTTTAGACATGTGGCATCTTGGGGCTGCGAAGGGAGCCCATCTCCCTCTCCGTGGCCTTCCTCACTTGCCATCCTGAAGCGTCCCTCTCTCTCATCCTCCCTCCCTCTGCCCCCCTTTCTGCTCTCACGGGCGCTCTACCGCTCCTACCTCAATGTCCCACGTGCAGTTCATGTTGGGTGGGTAGTGGCCGGGATAGTAGGGGCTGCTAAATGTCCCATAGGGGCCACGTAAGTAGCCTCCACAGCCTGAAAGGAAAGGCAAGAGAAAAAGCCTGAGGATCGAGGACCCCGTGGCCAGGCAGGGAGGCCAGGGTTGGTGGGGGGGTGGGGGATGCCTGGCAGAGCCGGCCCACCCTTCTCTCAAGCTATGTGCCAGGGCACCCGCACAGTCCTCGACCAGTTGCTGGAAAGGCTGCGTGTTGGGAGTCCGACACTTTAGGAAGGGCTCCTGACCCACACGAGAGGCAAAAGGCCCTGTGGCTTAAGCTTCCACCCTCTGTCACCGACCCGGGACAGTTCACCAGCCGAAGGGTTTGGCCTGGGCCCCGTGGGCTCCAGCAGCCCCTCGGATCCGTCCCTCCTCTGCCCCGCCGTGCCCTTCTTACTGCTCAGCTTAGGCAGCTGGAAGAATGTGGCCTCAAAGCCAGGGTGTCGCCGCTCGGTGTTGGTGATCAGCGTGACAAGCAGGACGTTCTGGGAGGAGAGGAAGGTCAGGTTGTAGGAGGGAGGGTAGGTGCCACACAGCCTGTGGAGGGGGCAGAAGGGGTGCGTGTTACCGAGAGCACGAAGAACCCCGGTGTCCCTAACCCCGGTCCCATCCACAAAAGGCCAAGGGTGGGGTCACTTCAAAGCCCCTCCCTGCATAAATGACCTGAGAAAGGATTTAGTTGTAAGACTGTCTTTGTTTAAAACAGCAAAAACTCAGAAACCTCAAATGTCTGACCACAGAAGATTCATTCAACTAGGGATTAAATAATAACAATAACAGTAACAGTAACAGCCCGTGCCACCTAGGAATATGCCAGGCACTGCTATTCACTCAGATGCTCTTCCTAACAGCTCTACTAAGTACATACTATAACCCCCCCATTACAGACAAGGAAACTGAGGCACAGAGAGCTGAAGTGGCCCAAGAATCCACAGTTAATAAGTGGCTGGGCTGAAACCAAAACTCGGGGGCATCGAGGCTCCGGAACCCACGCAGCCAAGGACTGTGTGTCACGTTACGCAATCACTACAAATGACAGAAACCAGCTCACGGATTCGGAAAGCTCATCATGACAGACTCCAGTTTTAGGAAGCAGAAAGCGAGACCAAATGTGCCCCATAATCCTATTTTTAAATCTATACACAAGCATACCCATACACAGCAAAAGGTGTGAAGAACGTACACCACAAATGTCGCAGTGATTACTTCTAGACAGTAAGATTGTGATTGAGCTCTGGGCTCTCTGTGCATGTCTACTTCCCAGCTTTTCCTTTCAAAGCCACGTGCTGATTTTGTTGTACAAGTCACAAACCAGAGAGAGGGAAAGAAACCTTGCAGAGAAAGGGCGTTCAGACTGGAGCCCTGGCTACTGAGCTGTGGCGGCAGATGGCTCTATCCTGTTTGGAGCCTGAATTCTAGCCCATTATTTATCACGAAACGTCTGCCCAGCTCATTTCTGCAGAGGGCGAGAGAGGGCTCTGGGCCACTGAGTCAGGGAGAGCTGAGGAGGGGGCAGTCCACCCCGACCCTCAGCGCTGCGAGAGGCACGCTCCACCCTGGCAGGGGGATGACCATCTGGGCTCCCCCACCGCCTCAGCAGGTGTTCGATGCCTTCTCATTTCCTATAATCCTGCTGCTTTGGCTGCGGGGGCCTTGCTGACTCCAGAGACACTGCCGCTCCCAGGACTAGCCAATTCCCAGAAGAGAGTCAAGACTCACCCTCGGGCAAGCCTTTCACATGCAAACCCCTCAATACAGAGCCCACGCCCCAATCACCTCCTCCATGGGGCTCTTTCCTCCAGGCGACCATCTACTGGCCCTCATCACCCCACGACCAGGTGCCACACAACCAGAGACAGCCCTGTGCCCCAGAACCCACTAGAACTACTCGAACCAGCCAATCCTAAACCTGCATACACGGCCTGGCCTTGCCTTTCCTGGAAACCATGAAAAAGGCTCTGGCCCCTCTTTCCCCCCAGCCCCCTCTGCCTCCTGACTGACCCTAGGGCTTCCCCATGTGGCCCCACACCTGGGGACTGTCCCTCCTCTTGGGAACTGTCAGTAACAAGCTACCTTTTCAATGGCAGCCATCTCCTGATCCATCGGCCTCAACATAAGTGAGTATAATAAAGTGGGGTCTGCATCTCCACTCTGGTGAGGAAAGGAAGTGCACCCAGCTCGCGGGGCCCCAAGGGGCCAGTGATCTTCCTCACCCTGGCCACAGTTGATGAAACCGCCCCTGAGCTGCTCTGCGGGAGCTCACGCTGGGGACCACACACACCTGATCCCTGTTGCCTGGAAAGTGTGTGGGGGCCTCGAGTCCCACAGTCTATCTCCAGCCCACACTGCACTGCCCTCTGCGGGCAGCCGCCGAGCCCCCCCCAGCCCGCCTCCACGCCCCCAGGACACTCACTGCACCACGGCACGGGGCTCCACGGGGCTCAGGGTGTCATACACCATGACCACGTCACTGCCACGGTCGTCACAGGACGCGACATCAAAGCTGTGGAAGGTGAGGCTCAGCACGAGGTCAGCATCCCCCCGCAGGGTCCACTGGCAGCGGGCCTGAGCCGGGTACGGGCTGTCGGGGAAGCCGGGCGTGGTGAAGCGGGTCAGCTCCCCGCTCCGGGCGTGCAGGGCAAAGCTGCAGCTGTCTGTGTGGGAGACAGAGAGGCCGTGGGGGCGAGTGACCCCGAGCCTCCCCGGGGGTGCACCCAGGCCTGGCCCCTCTGAGATGTCCAGGCTGCCCTGGACCCGGGAGAGACCAGAGAGGGGGCTTCTCGTGGCCTGGGAGAGGCGGGGTGTGTGTGCATGATTTGGGGGACCCCCTTGACTGAAGGGGCATCTGGCCATATCCCTCCTCTTCTCTGGGAGGGCATGATACTTACTGTCCTGGGCAGTCTGTACTGTTCTGGGGTCAGTGGCTGAAGAACAAAAGGAGAATGAAGTATTTACTGACATGGTCGATTTCCTCATTCCTGCTTCCTTATTCCCCTAGAGGGAGGTGCCCGGCCAGCAGGTGCACTGGCTCGGGAGCGCTGTTCCCCCAACGGTCCAGGGCCTGGCCCTGCTCCACCAAAGATGGGCCCAACAAATGCCCACCCTTGCATCCCTGTACTCACGAAAGGCCACCACGGAGGTGAGCACGAAGGAGTTGAAGGTGCGGGCGCGGGGAGGCAGGGTGACCACACGCTCCTCGGCCATGGCGCGCTCGGCCTCCTCCACCAGGTACGTGGGGATGCTGAACTCGGACCAGTAGTAGGCGATGATGCTGCCCTCGCTGGGGGAGAGGGGTGAGCCTGAGGCGTGGCCTGGCGGGGGGGGCCCACTGGGCATCCCACCTGTCCCCACACTCTCCCAGATGCCAGGCACAGATGGGACGGCTCAGGCCCCCCAAGAGACCTTCCTCCAGGCAGGGGCCCACCCCAGATTCTTTTATGCTTCACCACCTTTTGATCCCTTAAGCCAGAGATCTTGCCCCTTTACCCTCTACTCTCAGTCTCACGCCCAACCAGACGCGTTCCGGGGCCGGCTCGGGTTTAGGAGTGGGAAAGCAGCCTTGGGTGGTGGACTCAGCTCTCCCCCTAGCTCGGGCACACCAAGTAACAAATTCTCAAGTCCGTCCCCTCATCTCGGAGAGCGGACGAGAATGCCACCTGCCACATGGCATTCATAAGGACTAAATTAAACTAACAAAATCAAAAGCACTTTTGAGATAAAGTCTATTTTTTAAAAAGCATGTCGAAGGCTGGTTGAGCAAGGAAAATATGAAGACTCACTGAAGCCTTCCAAAGCCAAATTTGGAGAAGTAACAAACAGTCACCGCCATTACTGAGTGGTTTCTGTGGCAGACGCAGTGCCACCTGCACTGGCCCGTATCACCCCGGCAATGCCCCTGTGCTTACCCCTGCCTGGGAGACAGCAGGACGCAGCGAGCACTGAGGGAAGAACGGGGCCTGGTGCCCTGCTCCCCAAGCCAGACCTCGTGACTTCATCATCCCACAGTCTGAACTCTCTGCACCCCCCACCAACGGCACCGATCCCCCCAGCCTCCTCCCCAGCACCCACCTGAAGGCAGTCACGGCCGACTCCTTGTGGTAGGGGCCCAGGGAGGGCACCCCTCTGTACAGCAGTCTCAGCTGAGGGAAGGAGAGAAGGCTCACGGCAGGCCGGAGAGCGGCAACAAGCCCCGGCTCAGGCCCGCGCCGCTCCCTCCCTCCAGGGACCAGGGCGCCCCCCTCCCCAGGAGCCTGGAAGCCCATGCCACCTGCCAGCCCAGGGATCTGGGAGGAAAGGGAGCCGTGTCCTCTCGGCCCTGGGTGAGGGTGGGAGTGCCAGGGCAGGCAGCAGGGACAGGGCTCCCTGCCCAGCGGCCGGACTCACCGCTTCTTTCACTTTGTTGGCCAGGTTTGCAAACTCTGTGGAGTTGGAGTTCTCATAGGCATCCAGAAACTTCTCGTTTGTGATCCTCAGGTAGCCATTGAAGACCTTCTGAACCCGCACGTTCCGGTCTGTGGGAGACCAGAGAAGGAGGGTGGTCAGAGGAAGCGATGCTGGGCCCCCATCGTCCTCAAGCTGCCCTCAGCAACCCTCGGGGAGCGAACGCCAGGAGGAGCAGGTGGACACATGAGCCTCTGGGCCAACACGCCTTCCTGTGGCTTGAAAGAGCCTGGGGACACAGAGCCCTGGACCCTGCCCCCAGCTGCACCCTCCGTTCTCTCCCTCGTGTACCCCGCAACCTGTAGGCCCCACATCCGTCCCCTGAGAGAGGAGGTACAGCCACCCCCAAATCACCTGCCCCAGAGTCAAGCCCTGGCTTTACTCACACTGGAAGTGCCACACCAGGACACAAGCCACGACAGAGAGCAAGAGTAAACCGACCAGCACGGCCACCAGCACCACCCAACGCTTCGGGCCCCGCTTCTCAACCTTCTTCGTGTTGTTGACTGGCAAGAACTCCACGCCTTCCTCCATGCCGTTCATGTTCTGAACAGAGAGATGCAAGGCAGCTCAGACACTCTCCCTCACCTCGACAGCCTCCCCGGCCCTGCTCGGGACAGACTGTTTACCCTCTGCAAGGCCCAGCCTGGAGAGAAAAGCAAGGAGAAACGAGAAGCGGCCTTCTCATCCATGCATCCCCGGGTCTGGGCAGCACCACGCACTATTGCTTAAGAACTGACAGTTTAAATGAAAACGAAACAAGCGGGCTGTCTCAAGCCGGTCATGGAGGCTTCTCCACTGCAGTGAATCATCTTTGACGCAGGTGGATGCCCGTGAGTGGGGAGAGGGGGGTGAGCCCGGGGCTGCGACTGGCCACCACCTGTCAGCGTCCCCAGGCAGCCCCGCCCCAGCTGACCCAGCCCTGGGGTGTGGTGCAGAGAGCCCCTGACGGCTTCAGTCCCCACTGATCATGGAGTGGGGGGGGGGGCGGGAGCCTATGGGCCGCACGGAAACCGTACACCCCACCCAGCAGCCTTGCTCTGCTAATGTTTAACCAGCCCAAAGTCAAAAGGCAGTAAACCGGGGCGGCGCTGCCATGCCACCGTGGACCCAACCAGCCACTCTGTTCCTCCCTGCAAGTGTCCCAGGCCGGAATCTCAAGGTGACGTGAGGCCCGGTCTCTACTGGAATCCACACCCAGTCTCACCCCGAGAGCGGGAAAAGCAAAACTTCCAGCAAACAGGATGGCAGCTTACCGAGGCTCCTCCCAGTCAGGGGCTCTCCAGGAAGAGAGGAGTATGAATGTGGCAGGTGGGGTGTCTACTGGCAGGTAATGACAGAGAGTTGAACTCCTCGGCACTATGACACACACTCCGTCTGGCCTAAACCCCAGAGGGGAGCTCTGCCCTTTCAGCTTTAACTACCTCAGACCCACTCCGAAAGGGGATGTGATCACAGCCACAGCCCCCACCCCCAAATTCCACAGACGCGGCCATTTTAACGGTTTCTAGACGTGGTTCTTCCGGTGTCCTCCTCATGCTCTCAACAAAGTGCTTGAACTGACATTTCTCGAGTTGTCACATTGAAACATCATCTATTAATGTCACCATTCTAAGAGTCTCCCCATTCCTGCCACCCTGGATACTCCTATTTCTGTTTCATAATTGGTTATTTTTGTGACTTTAATATTGCATACAGAAACACACCCCATAGCTAACTCTACTGTAGTCATCATACTGCAATATATAAATGGATCAAATCAACATGTTCTATACCTTAAACTTACACAATGTTCTATGTCAATTGTATCTCAATAAAATAAATTTTTAAAAAGGAAAGAAACACAGCCCAGAGGCGACCACTTAAAATGCTTTCATGATCTGCTTATTGTGGAATTTATCTGCATATTTCTAAATGATAAGCCAATACCACTCTCTCTTGATTCATCTATTTAAAATATAAGCACCTGACTTCCTATTATGATAATGTGAATTTTAAGATCCTTCTTTCTCTTTGTCTCGCCCATCCTCCCAATAGTTATAGGGCTAAAGTGTTGGGGTTTTTTTTTTTTAATTATATCCATACTCTATATTTTCATTACAGTTGACCCTTGGAGGGTTAGGGGTATCGACCCCCTACACAATCAAAAATCCACATGTAACTTTTGACTCCCCCAAAACTACTCACAGCCCACTGTTGACCAGAAGGCTTACTGATTAACACATATTTTGTATGTTATATGTATTATACACCGTACAATAAGGTAAGCTAGAGAAAAGAAAATGTTAAGAAAATCATAAGAGAAAATACATTCATAGTACTAAACTGTATTTATTAAAAAAAAAAACGCATATAAGTGGGACCACACTTCAATTCAAACCTGTGTTGTTCAGAGGTCAACTGTACTATTCCTATTGTACACTATTGTTTCCTTCCCAGTACAACTAATTTGTTTCTCTTGCTGCAAAATTCATTTACTTGGGTTTCTTTTTAACATATACCCAGGTCTTTCTATACAATCTAAGAGCTCTGTAATACTCTTCTATCTTCCACATATAAAGTCTGTCAAATAACCTCCCACTTCCTTTTTTCCTGGAAGCTCCCCTCCTAGAACCCTCTGCTCTTTCCTACAGCTGTTGTCTGGAACTTCCTTCAGTATCACCCTGGGAATTTCCTTCGAATTTCCTTCCTCTCCCTCTTTTGTTAAAACTGCTATTTCCTGGATTCCATCTCTTCATCTTTCTTGGCTTACTTCATTTTGGTGGAATACACACTTCAGTAGCTTCCCAAAAGGGAAAATTTTTGAGACTTTGCATGTTTCGGAGTACCTTAACTCTGTATGTGCATTTGCTGATAGTTTAGCTGGGTATATATAGAACTATAGGTTTCAAATAATTTTCACTTAAAATTTTGAAGGCTCTATTGTTTTTTAGCTTTCAATTTTGCTTTTGAGAAATAAGATAACAGTACAAATCCATTATTTGTTATTCGTAATTTGTTATCCCTCTCTGAAAGCCTTGAGGATGTACTTTGAATTGGGTCTTTAAATTTCATTACACTGAGCTCTCTCCACCTCCCCTTTGAATTTGGAAATTCGTATCTTTCAGTTTGGGAAACTTTCTTGTACAGGCATACCTTGGGTTATCATGCTTTGCTTTATTGTACTTCACAGATAATGCACTTTTTACAAATTGAAGGTTTGTGGCACTGTGTGTCAAGCAAGTCTATCAGTGCCATTTTTTCAACAGCATTTGCTCACTTCCAGTTTCTGTATCACATTTTGCTAATTCTTGCAATATTTCAAACTTTTTCATTATTATCATATCCATTATGGTGATCTGTGATCAGTGATTATGACTCACTGAAAGCTCAGATGATGTCTGACATTTATTAGTGATAGAATATTTTTAAATTAAGGTATATACATTGTTTTTTAGACATAATGTACACTTAATAGACAACAGTACAGTGTAAACATAACTTTTATAAGCACTAGGAAACAAAAAAATTCATTTGACTTGCTTTATTGTGACATTTGCTTTATTGCAGTGACCTGGAACTGAACCCACAATACCTCCAAAGTATCCTGTATTTTTTCTTAAATTATGTCTTCCACTTTATTTTCTCTAGTCTTTCTGCAATTCCTATTATATTGATTCTCTACTTATACTTTCTCTGCTATTCTCCACCTCATTGTTTTTTAGGGTTTTTTTAAGTAATCTCTACACCCAACATGGGGCTCAAACTCATGACCCCGAGATCAAGAGTCACATGTTCTACCAACTGAGCCAGCCAGGCACCCCCCTCTCACTGTTTTTCTAACTTTTTCAATGAATTTTTCATTTCTGCTGTTAACTCATTTCCAAGAGTTCTTTCTTGTTCTCTGAATTTTCTTCTTTTTGTTCTCTGAATTTTGGATGCAAAATCTTCTCATCTTTATATTGCTATTGAGTGCCTTTTTTCTGTTTTTGGTTCCCTTTTTCATGTTGAAGACTTTTCTTTTTTTTTTTTTTTGCCTTCTTCATTTATTTTTTTATTTGCAGGAGGAGTTGAAACAAATTTTAAGGGTGTTTTCATTTTTTCCCCTAAACACGAATCATTCAAGTAAAACCAACTTAACTATAGAAATGTAGCAAAGTAAGGGGAAAGAAGCACAACAACCCAAGAGGCAAAGGTTGGGGNGGGATTTTGCAGGTCCCTGCGTCACTGGAAGTCAGAAGAATACAAGCTCGGGTTCATAGACTATGCAGGTCCTTTGGCCCCTACACTGGCAGAACATTCCACTCCCCGTCCCATCCAGGCCCTCCATCTGTGCAGGGCTACTTTCTTAGATTCCACCAGGACCTGGGACTGTAAATACACAGTCCCAAGCAAAGAACACTTAAATAGGAACTTGGAGAATGCAACCACCAAAGCTTAAAAGAATTCACTGAAATCAGGTCAGCAAATATAAACAATGGTTTTTTACTGAGGATCTGGAAAGGGTCTCACTACTCAGGTCAAGTTTCTGTTGCTTAACTACAAGATCCTACCTGGGTGCCACAAGAGGGCACCATCTGATCACGAGACACCCAAGTACACGGATTACCCAAAGAAAACTACAAAATCAGCCCTCTTCCCTCATTATCACCCAGATTTCTTTCATGCCAACCTAAAGCCTAGTGTCGTGTTCTTCTTCATTCAACAGTATGGAACTCTAACTGAGCAAAGGCGCATTTCCAGAACTACGGGGATTCAACAGTGACCTAACTTTGTAAAAACTACATGTTTATGAATGCTAGGCTTGTCAATGACAGGGAGCTTTGTTTCCACCAAAAAGCCAAAAACTGTTATCTGTTGGTGTAATAATCCACTGGGGTCCTTGGATACCTGATGTGCCTCGTCAACTAAGATACAGATCATTCACATTAACCACTACTCCTAAACAGTTACATAAAAATATGTAAAATTATTAGAAAAGTCCAAAAATATTTTCTTCATATATAGTAGGAAAAAACCCCTTTGGTTAATCAATAGAACTTTTCATATTAGACTTAACTAGGAACTGATACATTTTGTTTGCTTGTTTTATAATAACTCCACTTACCAAATATGACAGGTCTTAACTAAACAAATGGTGTTTTTAAAAAGAAACTTACATTTTATTTAATCTAAAGAAGATAAAGTGGGATTGGTCTTCCACTCCTTATTACCCATGGTGTTCAGACTCTTTACCCCGAGAACAACAGCGACGGGCAAAAATGCATCATATTGCTGCTTGTTAACAGTTGCTATTTAAGTACAATTAAAAAACAAAAACAAAAACTTACCTTCCATACTTTTCATTCGAAAACAGTAACAATATAAGAAAAGAAGGAAGAGGCAGATGCAGGCTATGAAACTGAACATGACCCGATTAAATGGCTACACTTGAGGGAGGTGATGCACCACCAGCACTAAGGAGGGTTTAATTCATGTTCCCATCCTCAGAGGCTACTGCTGCTTCTGTCACCAATTACTAGTGAGGGCCCTGTGGCATACTGCATCCAAAACCCGCAGTCACTGCACAGATGCAGGAACATGAGTCGCTGCAGATTGCAAAGAAGTTATTTACGAGAAGTCACTTAAAAGGATACAGTCTGTGAAATACAAGGAAACAATCAATTTTCTCCAATTCTGTAGAATTCAGCAGTTAAGTTAATTTAAAGGCATGGTTTCTCAAACTCTCTGGATAGTATACTTTCCTTGTAGGAGAGGAAAAACAAAAGAAAAAAAAATCATGGAATAGATAATCCAGAAATAAAAACTGAACATCCAGCGGCAAATTTATCTGTTTCTAAAAAAACAGAGATGTCAGACTAGAATCGAGTATAAAAACATGTTTTCCAGTGGAGAAATTCCTCCAAAATAACATTCTTCTCAGTATAAGACAGCACATAACGTGGCTCTAGGCCTACCCCAGCACATATTGCCCAAGATATTTTTCTCTCATTGGCCAAGTCAATGATCACGTCAAATAATCTGTAGAATAAGAAGAGATCTGTCTGAACAGATCTGCCCAGAATCCCAGTTATCACAGATACTTCAGAGCTGGTTAGCATTTCTAACCAGTTCAATTGTCAGTTCAATTTTGTCACTCAGCTTTGGTTGCACAGCCTCTTGTTTTTGAGCCAATTACTTAATTTTCCAATTACTCGATTAAGTTTTAAAGTGTTACCTTTCAGAACCAACTGAGCTAAACTGAAATTTAAATGGCCCAAATCCAAAGACTCTGGGCACAAGGCAGGAGTTACTTACTAGAAGTCGCTGCTCAATCCCACATCTTGAGAGCAACTTCCTAAGGTAGATAGAAATATATTTAGTGGGTTTCCCTCTTCTTTTTTTCAGAGATGAAAAGTGGAATAGAATTTTACTTATATGGACTCTCACACAATTGGGCAACAACCTCTAGCCTATGGCTTGAACTAAGTTTGGTATAAAAATGCATGCCCAAAAAACAAAGAGGAGAGGAAAGGCTAGGACTCATTACCCTTAAGCTGTAATGTTATCTTAAAAAAAAAAAGTTATCTACTGTTTCCTTTGCCTGAGGGAGAGACTCACTATATTCCACTCTGTATCAGAATCCTCGGTATTTATGGACACCAACTTTTTATTCACCCTCTAGTTTGAAATTAATTTTCAGGCAGGTCTCTTACAGATTCCACTTAAGAATTAACTTCTCATCGCTTCTTGGCCTTTTGGCTAAGATCAAGTGAAGAATTAACCTGCTATTGTTGGGAGGGGAAAAAAAAAGAATCCCACCAACCATCTCTTTAAGACATTTTAGGAATACAACAGGACTATGGGAATAAAGAATGCAGCTTAATCATTACTTTTCCTGAGGTTTATTTTAAATTTCATAATCAGTTCACTTAACAAAAGAATTCTAGAAATTCATGTGAAATAAAGAACATGGGGGGGGCGGGTTCCAAGTGGTGAGACTGAGAAATTATCTCCTTGCCTGGTGCAACTGACAAAAAGAACAAAACTATTCACATTATCCCCCTTTGGTAGTTAAACACACCGACATTCACATGTAGAAACCTGTATATACTAAAAGGTTCTCGTCTACTCACAAAAGAAAATTAAAAGTTTTAAAGAGTGAAAAACCCAACTCCCAACACA
This sequence comes from Ailuropoda melanoleuca, assembly GCF_002007445.2. Classification (NCBI taxonomy): domain Eukaryota; kingdom Metazoa; phylum Chordata; class Mammalia; order Carnivora; family Ursidae; genus Ailuropoda; species Ailuropoda melanoleuca. Next base: position 24,928,964 of record NC_048225.1, on the reverse strand, counting down.
TCAAAAAAGGAAAGGCGCTGAGGGTTAGCATCCTAGTCTAAGGCATAACTGAAATGGGCAGATCTACCTAAGTGTGAATACTGGCTGAATTAAAGAATACTGGCAACAAACTCAAAAGAATTATTTGTACACTCAGGCACAGTGATGTCTGCAAGAGCGATTTCTGGATGGTCTGCTGTGTTTTACTAGACAGACACAGCTTGTTAGCAAGCGGCACATCAGATGGACACGCACAATTCCCGTGAAGTTTTTAAGGTTTAACTCGGTTAGAGTTAATAAGGCTTCTTCCCTCCCAATGTCGTTCATACTATTAATCCTCTTAGCTATCCTTTCTTTGCCGATGATGCATACACACTTTGGTCCAAAGCCTCCAAAAATACTCCAGGAAAAAACAACCAGGTGTAGAGATTTCATTGAAGCAAGCAGCTCAGATAAAAACAAAATGCTCTTTCTTCCAAAGCAGATGAGAAACAGTACACGCTGGCAGAGGAGAAAAGGAATTAGGCAAACAGCATGGCAATCAAAGGTGATTTGGATTCACAGCGCTTCAAGAGACCTGTAATATCTTATAGCCCAACCCTCCACCTTAAGCTAACCCACTCTAACTGACCCTCACAGAAAAGAGTCTAGCAAAAGATCCTCAGAGACCCACAATGACCGATGACAATGGTTACCCTGATACACAATCACATCCCCTTACCTCAGCCTGCGCTTCCTCGAACGAGACACAGATCGACTTCGGGACCGAGACTTCGAAAATGAACGAGAACGAGATCTTGATGCAGATCTTGAACGAGAAGAGCGAGATCCAGACTTGAATTTGTTTGTTTTTGACATCTCTGAAGAGAAGGTCACTTTTCAATTACACCTTATTTGAACAATGGATTCAACTTGCACCGGATCCCAGACAGACACTACTGCAAAAGAACACTGGCAGTGTCACTGGCTTCTCCAATTTACAAAGTCAGGATACAATTCTGGGCCCACCGCAGCGATCGCAGCCGCAACCTCGCAACGGCACAACCGGCCCGAACCTCGCCCCCGCCCCACAGCGCCTGAAGACTTTTCTTAAATGCCTCAGGGTGTTTGGTTGTTCATTCACGTTTAGGAATGAGGTCCTAAAGGCAGCTGGGAACCTCTGTGTGCGTGGTTTGCCACAAGTGGCTTCGCCGTAGGCTATAATTAAGTGGCTAGCCAGATTTCTTTTACTAGGCACTCCCAATTGTTAAGCTTTGTCTATCTTTTCTATGGGATGGTTTAATTGCTCCAGAGAATAATTTTCTAATCTCCTGGATAGAGTGATTTAAACCCAGCCACTAGCACTCTGAAACATGTGAGAGAATAGGCCTTTGACTATTTTTCACCCCTCACTACAGCCTTCCTCTCTGTACCTAGTGTAATCAATTAAGTCTAGAGAAATCAATTTCCCATCCCTATGGGGGACTGGTGGGGTAGGGAAATGTTTGTTTGGGATCAAAGTGGGGATCTGCAGATTTCTAACTATGCCCTTCCCTAGCTCTCCTTTATCTCATAGCCTGAGCCCAATTCCTGAACCTGGGAAAGGATATTACTAAAGAATACTGTAAGACTATTTCCAAGAGCTAAAGAGAGGCAGATATCTTTAAATTCAAAGGGCTCACTGAATAGTAAGGAAGATAAATGAAAAAGCACGCTTAACTAAATATATCACGATGAAATTTCAGGACACCAAGGATAGAGGAGATCCTTTGCATCTCTCCCTGGTGTTTTTCCCCCTCTCATATTTTACATTTCTTTGTCATTTGGTTCTATTCTGGGATTTTCTAAATTTACCCTGGTGAACCTTCTATGCAATTTTAAAAATAGCTTCACTGACATATAAACTGTACGTATTTAAAGTGTGCAATTTTTGCAGATATCTACACCCATGAAGCATCATCACAATCAAGAGAATAAACGTATCTGTTATCTTCAAAAGTTTCCTCTTGGCCCTTCCCTCCCATTCCTCCCTGATTCCCTTTCCAGTCCCAAAGCAACCACTCACCTGCTTCCTATCAGTAAAGACTAATCTGCTTTTTTCTAGAACTTTACAGAAATGGAATTATAAAGCATGTACTCCTTACCATCCGCCTTCTTTGACTCAGCACAATATTTTGAGATCCATCCATCATATTAGGTTTATTATGTTAACAGTGCATTCGTTTCTATTCTTGAGTAGTGTCCCATTATATGGATATACAATAATTTGTTAACCTATTCATCTGTTGATGAACATTTGGGATTTCTAATTTGAGACTATTCCAAATAAAGCTGCTATAAACATTCCTGTACAAATCCTCATATTGGCATATGCTTTCATTTCTCTTGGATAGATACCTATGAGTGGAATAGCAAGTTTGCATGACAGGTGTATTTTTAACTTTGTAAGAAGCCGCCAAATTCTTTCCCAAAGCAACTGTATCATTTTACATTCCCATCAGAAGCATACGAGGACTCCCCATTGTCCACATCCTATCCAACATTTGGTATGGTCAATCTTTTTCATTTTAGCCATTCTAATAGATAATAGGGTGGTATCTCACTGTGGTCTTAAGTTGCTTTTCCCTGATGACTAATGATGTTGAGCATCTTTTCATGGGCTTAAATTGTCATCTGTTTGTCTTCTTTGGAGAAGTGTCTTTTTAAATCTTTTCCCTAGTTTTTAAAATTGGTCGGCTTATCTTCACATTACTGAGTTTTGACAGTTCTTTCCATATATTCTGGATACAAGTCTTTTAACAGATATATAATTTGCAAAGATTTTCTCCTAGTCTGTGGCTTATATTTTCATTCTCTTAACAGAGTCTTTTGAAGAAGAGATTTTCATTTTGATGAAATTCAATTTGTCAAGTTTTTCTTTTATGGACTGTGGTTTTGGAGTTGTATCTAAGAAATCTTTGCCTAATCCAAAACAACAAAGATTTTCTCCTATGTTTTCTTCCAACAGTTTCTGGTTTACATTTGGACTTATAACCCATTTTGAATTTAAAAAAATTTTTATCTGATGCAAGGTCTAGATGAAAGTTCTCTTTCTTTCTTTGTTTCTTCCTTTCTTTTTTCATATGGATATCCAATTGTTCCACTATAATTTGTTGCACAGACCATCCTTTGCCTACTGAGTTGCCTTTTCATCTTTATCAAAAATCAGTTGTCCAAGGGGCGCCTGACTGGCCGTTGGTAGAGCACGCAACTCTTGATCTCAGGGTCGCGAATTCAAGCCCCATGTTGGGGACAGAGCTTACTTAAAAACTAAAAAAAAATTTTAATTTTTTAGTTCAGTTGTCCATATAGTTATGGGTCTATTTTCAGACTCCATTCTATTCCATTGATCTCTTTATGTATGTTTAATGTGGGCCTATTTCCAGACTCATTCTGTTCAACTGACCTCCTTATGTATGTTTATTCTTATACCGTACTGTTTTCATTACTGTAGCTTTGTATGTCAAAAAAGCTTTTGAAATACTAAATGAGTTTAACCAGGTTGCAGGATACAAAACTAATATACAAAAATCAATTGTATTTCTATATATTAAACAACGGCCAATTGAAATTTAAAAAATTTTTAAATACTATTTACAACATCGACATGAAATACTTAGGGAGCAAATCTGACAAGAGATACACAAGACCTGTACACTAAAAAATACGAAACGCTGCTGAGAGAAACTTTTTAAAAGACCTAAATAAATGAAGTAATATCCCATGTTCATGGATTGGAAGACTCAATAGATTTGGCTATTCTCAAATATGTCTAGAGATTCAATATAATCTTGATCAAAATCTCAGCATGCGTTTTGAAGAAATTGCAGAAGTGCTTCTGAAATTCATATGGAAATGCAGAAGACTCTGAATAAAAAGAACAAAACTGGAAGACCAATGTCACCCTATCTCAAACCTTATTATAAAGGCAATGAATCTTTTTTTTAATTTCAAAAATCATATATTTCACTTCCAAGACTGATGTTTTATTAACTTTATTAACTTTTTAGAGCAGCCTTTCTTATTTTATGAATGCACTACCTTCTTGCTCTTTCTTAGGATACCAACTAGATTTTTTTTTTTTTACGTTCAGAACTTTGTCTTTGCCTTTCTCTTTTCAGGGTGTAGATTTTCATTAAATGCCCAATGGCCCTTGGTAGTCTAATCATGTTTACAAATGAAAAAATAGTAAGGCTTTGGCTAGACTCTCTGAATAGAGTGTGTGTATGTTTACATGTGTTAGATAAAATGTAACAAAATAATAGCTTAGGAAGTTTATTTCCAATTTTCAGAGTAATTTCACAATATTTTCTTACCTGATCCTCCCGACAATCCTGGAATCATTCATTGATTCCTTTGATTGCTGGTGCCATCACTCCCACTCTATAGATAAGGCAGGGAGAAATGACGACCGCAAGACCACACACAGCTACTTGGTGGCAGACCTGGATTTGATCCCGGTTTTCTACCTCCCAATGGGATCAGCTTCAGGAACTCAGGAAGCAGGTATTAAGGGAAATGGAAAGCAAGCTCCTTGGGAAGGGGAAAGTGGCTGACAGCATGGACAGTGGACCCCAGGGGCCACCCCCAGCCCTGCTGTAGAGCAAAGCTGTCAGCATTGGACTGCCAATGGCAGGGCCTTGGTTATTCCTGCAATGTGAATTCTGGGGCTCCACTCAGCCCAGATATGCTGTTTAATCAGTAACTAGACTGCTTCCTTTTATAACCCTACTCTATTCTTACGCATTCTTAGGTTCCATTCTTAGGCATATTAGAGATCATCCTGCCTAACCTAGTCACTTTATTGATAAGGAAACTGAGGCTGACAAAGAGGGAGTGACCTGTCCAAAGTCGCAAAGGCAGTGAAGTCAGTAAAGCAGCAAAGCTATGTCCTTCCAACCCCACATGGGGTTTCAGGCCTGCACATGGAAGGAGCTCCCATCCACTAGGTCTTAACTGCACACATAACCATCTCTCCACACATACCAATCTCTCTGCAGGGCCATAAAGCCAACGGAAGACAAAGTATGCCAGTGCCTGCTTCTGCCTCTCATTTCTCTCTTTCATAAAAGTAAACACATCAGCAGGTGCACATAAAATCTCAGTGCCGTGAAGCCAGGTGATTGCTTATCATGAAGAGAGATAGAGGCCACGTAACTCTGGCGGCCAATTCGCACCGGCCAGAGTCCCCAGAAACAGGATGGCTCAAGGCCAGCTCAGTCGAGAGCAAAGAATGACTTCCCCAAGGACAGATGCACATAAAGGGTGTGGAGCACACAAACGAAAACCTGGAGGGTTGAAGGGGGAGAACCCAAGGGGCAGGTTGCAGGGACAAGATGATTACCACCATTTCCAGCCAACTTCCTGGAGGAAACAGGGGGTACAGTCCAGAAATCCAGGGACTGTCCAAAAGAAAATGACTTACAGATGGTATTTGATGATATAGGAAAGACTCTTACAGCCACCTGAATCCCATCAAATAAAAACCTCACCAGAACTGAAAGCTAAATGTTAAGCAAACAAAACCTAGTGTCCAAGTCAACCAAAAAAATCCTTCCACTTTGAAAGGAATCTTCCTCTGGGTCCCTTGTCACCAGCTCCAATTCTCCAGGTCCCACCCTCCCACGGGCTCCAGGGAGCAGCAAATCCAAAGCCAGAACTTGCCACTGGTACCTCAGAATGTGCTCTTCACTGGAGAAAAGCAACTGGAAGTGTGTATATTTGTAAACAGCAAAAATAACACTGACTATCCAAAAATCTACCCAAGATTTCAATCAGAGTGGATGGGGAAAAACAGAATTAATCTTCATGCCAGACTTTTTTTTTTTTTAAGTTTGTTCCTTGTTTGGCTACAGCTGGGTGGGACCTGATGGGAAGGCAGGATAGGAAACTAAACACCGAAGAAGTCACTCGGAGCCCTGGGATGACATCACACAACAACTGGTAATCTGCTTCTGCTGAAGATCAAGATCAAGGGCAGAGGTGATGTCACTGGCTGGAGACACAGGTGTTTTGCTCCGACCTGAGACGAGGACAAGGGTGGCTGGCTTCACGTGACACCGCCAGCTCTGTCACTGACTTGTGGCAGATGCTCTCCCCCTCCAGCTTCCGTGGCTAGAGTACCCACCACCAGATGAGATGGGTCCCAATTCTGCGATGTCATCACCACCAGCACAGTCGTGCGAACATCCCTCAGATTGTTCGAGCAGGAAAGCACAGTAGGAGCCTCTGTAATGGTTTTCCAAGGTGAGGAGGTATTCTGTAGCACTCGAAGAAGCCCTCCTTTGCAAGGAGCAAGACAAAGCCAGCGTCACTCCCGGGGCCATCCCCTGATGCCAGTTCAAGTCCAATCCTGGCCAAAGTCCCTACAAACACACCACGGTGCAAAGTCACCTGGGACAACAGAGCAAGGGATGACCTCCGAACACTAGCACTGTATTGGTCATCCTGGGCGATGCTGAGCACAGACGTGCACAGAACTGACCCACCAAAGGTGACCCTGGAGACAGGCCTCTTTTTCCCGTTGCTGATTAGGAAGGGAAATGGGTCCCTGCTTAGCTGGGCTCTCTCCAAACTCGGCCGCTGCGGACAGAGAACGGCCAGCCCATGCACAGGCTCCCTGAGGGCAGAGACTTCCCAGCGACCAGCACAGAGTGGACACTTGATTTGTTCATCAAGGGATGACCGAGGGGACAAATGAGAAGGGAAAGAAAGCCCAGAGTGAAATCCTCCACCCACTCACCACACTGAGGCAATCGATCCCACAGAAGCTAGAGTCTCAAGAAACCCACGAGAGGCTCCGGTTCCCATGATCATACCACTTCAGCATTTCCCAGGCTTGTCAGGTCATGAAAAATCATAAAAGAATAAAAAAAGCAAACACAGTGCTTGCCCGGCATCCAGATTCCCAAGCCCCTCTCCCCGGAGATTCTGATGTGGGAGGTCAGGGGCAGGGCCCTGGGATCTGAAAGTTTAACAAGATCCCCAGGTTATTCTTAGGAACCTGACAGTTCAAGAAAGGCCGCCTGCCATTTCCCAGAGGCTGCCTGCCTGGCTCACCCACTTGCCATTGCTGTGAGAGGGGCCCGCGAGGTTGAGTTTCACCCGCCCGATTTTTCACCACCTGCGTGCAAGGAACCTGCTCTACGGGCCGGGCTTTGCTTCTCGCCCAGGGACCCTCCCACAAGAGGGTCCCAGAACAGGCGATCAGCATCACCCCAAAGTCCCTGAGGCTGCGACCCGAGCTCCTCAGAGAGGCGCACTCCCAGCCAAAGCCGGCTCAGCGGTGGCGGACTCCCTAAACCTTTCCACTTTTTGGTGCCCAGCCCTCTCACCCTCGCCCTTTGACCCCGTCCCTTTCCTCAGCTGCCCCACCAGAAGCAGCTTCTGGGAAATGGGTGAGGCTTCAGAGCCTCAAGGAGGATCCAGAATTACCTGTGCATCTGTGACCCCAAGCCATGTAGGGGAGCAAAAAGCTGACCCACAGCCCACAGTTTCTACTGAAGGAAGTAAACCACAACTCTGTCCACCTGGTCAGAGCAAGAAGGAAAGTCCCCGGGGCCTGACTCAGCCACTGTGGGCACTCTGTCTGCACAGAAACTCAGCAGTCTTCTCACAGCCAGTATCTGGCTGCTGCAAGCGTCACACTGTGTCCCCTTCCCAGCTCCCTGCACGGCCCAGACCCTGCCCACTCAGCCGCAGGCCCAGGACCACACACCCCTGCAGCAAGACCCCGTAAGGGAACAGAAAACAGACTGAGAGCAGGTCCACCAGATCCAAATCCCTTCTTTCCTTTTCAAGGGGTTGGGTTGGATATCACGTGGATGAGGGGTCAGGCCTGAGAACTCTGAGCCACAGGGGCAAATATGTCTCACTGTGCCTCAGTTTTCCCCTCTAAAAAGTGGGTTAATAACCCCTTACAGCCTCCTAAGTAGAGGTGTTGTAAAACATAATTAGTTGATTCCTGCTAATGACAGAGGCCTCCCTACTATCGCCCTTCGATTCTCATTTCTCCACCCACAGTCCATCCATCTGCCTAAAGCGAACAAGGCCCATTCCTCCCTCTGGTCTGGTCAAACACCTGGAGTTCAAGTTCAAAACATTACAATGAAATAAACAAAACAACCGTGCAGCCTCAAAGGTAGCCCGTGTCCCCTGCCCTCTTGTCACCCTGATCAAAAGCACCAGGAAGGCCTCATGCTCCTGTCCGAGCTCCCATCCCTCCCCTCCTCTCCTCTGACTAAGGTAGGGACTGGCCTGGGGAAGAGAAGAGAGCCCTTCTAGGGACCTCTGCACCCTCTCAGCCTAAAGGGAACTCACCTAGCAAAGACATCAAGTCTGCCATCAACTTACATTCTAGGCTTCCATCTACACGTCAAGTTTCCTGTCATTTCCAAAACATTTTTTAAAACATTAAAATCCATTTCAGGGGCGCCTGGGTGGCTCAATCCATTGAGCAGCTGCCTCTTGATTTCGGCTCAGTTCATGATTGGGGGGGGGGTCCTGGGATGGAGCCCGCATCCGCCTCTGTACTCACCAGGGAGTCCACTTGGAGATTCCCTTTCCCTCTCCCTCTGCCCCTTCCTCCCCCTCTCCAGTAAATAAATAAGTCTTTTTAAAAATCCATTTTGAATGCAATTTTTTGCAGAGCCTCAAAATAATAAAATAATAAACAGACTGGCTCAAGTAGCCTCAGGACCCAGAGGGCATCCAGACTACTCCTTGAACACTGCCCTGAAGGTCTGTGACAGGTTTCCAAGCCACGGAGTTAGACGACACCTAACCAAAGGCCTTCCTGGGCAGCAATAAGAAAGAGGCCAAAACCCACGGAGGCTCTGGGGATGCCCTGATGGTTACCAGGGCTCTCACCCCCATCGTCCACGTGCCTCACAGCTCTGGGAGGGAGGAAAAGGCCACCACAAACATATGCATGATTTCTGTGCATCTTTGTGCCATGTTAGGCATTTTAAATACAGATTATCTTTCATTCCTACAACTGGGTTTCATTTCCAGATGAGGAAATGCTTAGTAAAGGATAGGTAACCCCAGAGAGCTAAAAAGTGGCAGGGCGGAATTCCTGATCCCAAGGGGTGGACACCCTGCTGCCTTTCAAGGGGGTCAACTATCACCCCTTCTCCCCCAGTGTACAGACAAGCACACTGGAGTGCACAGAGGAACTGCCTTAAAGAACACTATAAAACTCTACCTATGACAAAACCGGTTTCTGGGGCCCAAGCGGTGAGAGGGCTTGCCCAACACTATATATGCATTTCCACCCCTCCAACACTGGTCTAGGAGTGCTGACTCCCCCCACCTCTGACCTTGCCCCTCAACCAGGAGGTCCCCACACCTGTAAGGAGCTGGGAAGCTGCTCCCATCCTGCCCACTTAGAATGGCTCTGCTCTCCTCACCACCTACCAAACTCACCTGCCCTTGGAAACACAGCCCAAGGCTCTGCCCCTCCAGGAAACTTGCATAGAACACCTTCACCACAGTACTTTCTCTTGGAACCTCACCTCCCTTATGATCTGTACCACCCCTTGGCATCAGTCATACCCTATTGCCATGCTAAGACCAGGCAGTCCTAGGGGGTCAGGGTACCGCCGTTTCTTCTTCATACTGCTTCTCTCCCCAACCCCCTCCATGACCTCCGCCAGAGGTAGCTCTTGATTGGGTGGTTGATTGATTGAGGGACCTCTCTTTCCGCTCTTGGGGAGCCTACCCATGGCAAGCTGGGAATCTCCCAGGTACCAGGGCCCAGGAGAGTTTCCAGACTCATATCCCCAAGGTACCTTCATCTACCTGGAAGGGGAGAGAATAGTCAGTCCACACCCCAGGGTTCTGTTGACAGCCTCCCAAGCTCTCTGTTGTCAGCCTTGGCCTGGCCACCTGCTTTGGGCAGCCCCACCTAAGTGTGGACTCTCCCAGCCTCTTCCTCTCCTTGTCTTCAATTAAACGTTCCCCCCAGGACTCAGTCACTTTTCTAATTGAACCTGAGAATTCCCCCTCTGCTTCCAGATCAGGTGGGAGAGAACTCCACCAGCAGCCCCTGCCCTACCCCTGGCTCTTCATCCTCCTCGTCTGCCTGGGCCGTGTCCTTATTCTCCTGAGATCGTCTTCCAGCCGCGGCGGCTCTCACCCCTCCGGCCCCTGAGTCCCCAGATTCAGGAAGCAAATGGCGTCTGCCAGCAGCAGCACAACCAGAGATTACACCCGAAATGAAACAAGAAAGCCGAGAGGTGAGGGCAGCGCCATGATTCTTTTCCTGGACTTTTCGCTGAACCCACATCCCTATTTCACAGGCTGGTGCTTTTTTCATTTACTGCATTTTTTATTGAGAGAACTAGGTTCACGTGCTTCGATAAGAAATAACACAAGGAGAGATCCCTTGTACACTCTGCCCAGTTTCCCCCAACGGTAACTTTTGTAAAACTGTATTATAATACCATAACACTGATATAATCCAGTGATGGAGGTTTCTCATTCTACTCGTATTCATTGGTGTGTGTGTATTAAGTTCCACGTAATTGATCATAGGCGTAGGTCCTGCGGCCGCCGCCCTTCTGTAGCCACGCCCCCTCCTCTCTGCCCCCTCCCCGCAGCTCCATCCTCCCATTCTAAAATCGTCCATTCAAAAATATTCTATAAATGAATCATCCAGCATATAATCTTTTAAGATTGCTGGCTTCTTTCACTCCGCAGAATTCCCTGGAGAATCATTTGAGTCATCGTAGGCGCCAGGAGCTCGTGCCTTTTAGCGCTGAGTAGTATTCCACGCAGGCATCGCGGTCTAACAGCTTTTCCGTGCACCCTTTTTAACAGCTACCTCGGCGGACCCAGGGATCTGCAGGGATCTGCAGAAGTTAGTGGGAAAGTCTAACAGCTTTTCCGTGCACCCTTTTTAACAGCTGCCTCGGTGGACCCAGGGATCTGCAGGGATCTGCAGAAGTTAGTGGGATAGCCCCAAGCCCACCCGCTTCCTGGAACCGACTAATCTAGTCCCAAAGGCTCTGCTCAGGCACGTTTATAGAGTAATAAACCGAAGGGTCATTGTGAGTGAGAGACCTGGATAAGCAAACAAGAAAGCATGGCCCTGAAGGGAAGGCGCCTGGAGGCCCAAGTCCACACTCGGGAGCCAGAATCCCTGTGGTGCAAGCAGAAGGACAGGAAAGAGGTGAAGACTGCAAAGTGTGTGCTTGGAATCACATTCCTAGAGCTGGGATGGACTGTAGACACGGTCTCATCTCCTCCGGTCCTTCCCCCGGCCATCCTTTGGAAAGGGGTTGGGAGGGGATAGTATTTTCCTTTCTTGCCAATCTTAGGAAGCTCTCTGGTCACACCAATGTGACCAGCATCACAATAACCGCTGTATGTTAGTCGTGCAATAGGACCAGCCAGAGAGCTCCCGCCCTGGACAGCGCCTGAAAGACTCCAAGTTGGCAGTCAAGCTCTGAGTCCGCCGCTGATCTGGCTAAACACGTTCCAATCAATGATTCAAACGATGTGTTTTCTAAACCTCTGGCGGTCTCCAACCTCACAGGTAACAATATTCCCAGGAAGACACGGTGCCCAGAATTCAACAGCATAATTCAAACATGGGACCAGTGCGGTCTCCACAGGGGCTGTTTGTCAATTACCTCCCCTATTTCGATGGCTCTATTTCCATTAATCGTCCAGTAACACATTCCATTAGCACATCCAAATAATAAAAATAAATAATAATAAACGAAGGGTAGGTAATACCGTGAAAAACTCTAAGATACAATGTTAAATGGAAAAAAAAAAAAGTCAAAGATATGTAGGCACTTGCCATCCCTCTAAACTCAACTCTGGTGTCTCCTCTGAGAGGTGCCCAAGGAGGGCCCCTCCTCCTCTGTTTTAGTCAGGTAACTTCCCAAGGGTTTGCTAGTACCCCAAGTACCCCCCAGTCCCAGCCTCTCACTGTCTCAAGGTCAACCACCTGCTCTTTAAGGAAAGGAGAAATGGGCTGTCTTGTTCCACAATCCCAGATGGGTTAACACAGTTAAATGTTTGACCCAGGGGCGCCTGAGTGGCTCTGCCTTTCGGCTCAGGTCATGATCCCGGGGTCCTGGGATTCAGCCCTGCGTAGGGCTCCCTGCTCAGCAGGGAGTCTGCTTCTCCCTCTCCCTCTGCCACCCCTTCCCCCACCCCTTCCTCTTTCTCTCAAATAAATAAATACATAAAATTTTTTAAATAAATAAATAAATAAGAATGTTTGACGCATTAATTGATTACAACCATGGCTCTAGCTACAGAATAGGAATTACATTATGATTCCGTTTTGGGCAGAATACATGTCACATATATATAAACATGCACTTAGGTACTAGTCCGTGCATAAAAGACTGGGAGAGGGGCGTCTGGTTGGTTCAGTCAGTTAAGCGTCTGCCTTAGGATCAGCTCATGATCAAGCCCAGAATCAGGCCCCCTGTCTGCCTGTCCCTCTCCTTCTGCCCTTCCGCCTGCTCATGCTCTCGCTCTGCCTCTCTCTCTCAAATAAATAAATAAATAAAATCTTTGGGCGGGGGGGAAGACTGTGGGAAAATATAACCCAAACTATTTATAGGGGTTATAAAACCCAGGGGAAAGAATTTCAGAGGAATTTCACTTTCTACTTTGCATATTTCTATATTGCTTGATACAAACAAACAAAAAACAAACAAACAAAAACCTTCCTAACTTTTGTATTCAGAAAAAAAGCAACTTTTTTCTTTTAGAAAAATGCATAGGCAATACCAAATTATTAAAATGCCTTTCTAGGGCACTTTCCCTCATTTTCTCAATTCTTTTTATTTATCTGAGTTATCCAAATTTCCTTTAAATATGTATATATTCGTCTTTTTAATAATAATTTTAAAGGGTATAACCAAATTAAAAAAATGGGGAAGGGGAATTTCCTTTACATTTTAGGGAGCCACAGAACGCGCCTGGCTTTTATGGAGCTTGCCATTGACTCAAAATATTGGCTCTACCGTGGTGCCCTGCTCGCTTTTCCTCACTCTCCTCCTCACATCCCAACCGTGGGAGGGAGGTGGTTTTAGTTTCCACAGTTAGGGTGGTGCACGAAAGCACAGCATTTACTCCAAACACAGGTGGACACAATTCCTGACACCCCGCCATGCAGTCTGTCCAGGTCCTTCTGACTCAGAATTAAGTCATCCGAGGTATTGGCCGTTCCCTCCCAGGAGGCTGTCATCTACCAAGCTGATAAGCAAATGCTCCAGTACTCCATCAGAATTGTTAGTAAACAAGAAACGGCCCAGAACCCAGGAAGGAGGCAGGAGCAGCCCCCAGGCCATGGCACAGAGTGACATGGTCTGTGAATGGACCCCCTTAGGCACAGTCGGACTCGAATCCACCAGACTTCACTGTCTTTCATACCTGGGGCCTCCATCAGGCCAAGCAGATAGAAGACCAGTACAGCAATTCCGCAGGACAAAAACTGTCTCCACCATAAGGAACTTGATAAACATATGCATATGGAAGGCAGGTAAGGGGGCATGAAAAATATAAACAACCCGATTTGTTGGCTTGGGTAGGTGAATCTTTGCTTTTTTCATTTCGAAACTGCCTTTATGATCATAATCATGTGTATTAATAAATAAAGCTACATTTTGTTCAAAGCCTTGTTGAAATCACTTCTCCAGCCTGTCTCCTGGTCTACCAGATGAGTAACCTCATCAAAAGGGGAAACCAGACGAGTTTGGTGTGAAAGGTTTTTGTGGACTTGTGTTGGCGCCTGGCGTTCGCCACTCTCTGTTTAATGACGTGTTCCAGTATTTTGCTGGGGATACGCATCAATCACCATCATCTTTGGAATACAACTGTATAATGGCTTTGCGGTTAAGATCTAGGCTTTGAAGTCAACACAGCTCTTGGTTTGAACCCTGGTATACCTCTAATTGCCTTTGGGCCATTATGCAAATCTTTTGAGCCTCAGTATTCTCATCTGTAAACTGGGCTTTTTTCCCCTTAGAGTTGCTGCGAGAAGAGAGAGATATAATGAACTGAAATACACATATTGAGTGATGGGTAGAAATGGTTGTAATCATACTCTGCTCTACTTTCCACTAACGTCACCATCTTAGAGAAACAAAGGATCCGAGATTTTGACCAGTCTGCCAACTGTCCCAAGGAAACTAAAGATTCTGTTGCTAAACCTGGACAGAATAAGCAAATTCCGAAAATATGAGATTCCAAGACAGAACTTTTAGTAGAGACCTGCTTCTGGAAAAGTTCTTAACAAAGAAAAAGGGGCAATTACTGTCTGAGAACTCTGAACAAACCCCAAGTATTTTCTCACCACCGCCAGCCTGAGTGAGAATTCCCAGAGAAGCCCAGAAGTTCCCATTCCCATGTACAAAATTATGGTAAGCCCCCAGCATCTCAGAAACATCCTAAGAAGAGAAATCCAGTTTCTACCCAAGCAAACTAATTCTTACCCTTAGTAACACATTCAGTCCCGAGCGCACCGTCTGACACTAGCAGGCCAAGGAGAGCACAGCAGAGCCAGACTACCTGGCTTCAAATTCCAATCCCACTGCTGTTTCACTCTGTGACCTTAGGCAAGTGACTTAGCCTCTCTGTGCTCCACTTTCCTCACCTATGAAGGGGTAATGAGAATACTAAGAGACATAATACATGGCATATGCTCACCAAATGCTAGCAATGACGTAAACACTCCAGCAGCATAAGTACAATGTCAGAAGCAACATCTTTAGGCCCCGGGCTGAGGGGGTCGGTCACACTCTCTTCTTCAAAGAACAGACTTTCTCTCTTAGAAGAGACAAGCCAACAGTCTGGGCAGCACCAGAGGCCAGAGAAGGAACTGACGCCAGGGGAACTCCAGCACCACAGCGGCCACCAGCCACAGCCACGGCCACAGTGCTGGCAGCCACGCCCCCTGGGGCCGCAGCATGAGAAGCCCAGGTGGGGGAGGCTGTGATGATGCAGGGCCGCCACCAACAAACAAGCCGGCTCTGGGCAGACCCCCCCACACACACACCCCCACTGTGGATGGTCCCATGGGTTTAGACGCCCCAGGCTTCTGATCTGGGCAGCTACGAAGCTAGCATTGTCTTCTCTTCCTCAGTTTCCCCATCTCCTAAATGAAGCCAGAAGGTCCAGGTCTTCCCAGGACCAAGGTGCAAGGAGGTCCCCTGCCGTAGGCAGGCTCCCCGTTCATTCACAGAAGCCGGGAGGCGGGTCCCCACCTAAAGAACCATTCCAATTTCCCACTGCCCACCCTCCCTGCTCTCCCTTCACCCCCTGCACACACTGTCCCGGCACAGGGGCCTCTGAGAGAGCTCGGCACGCGCTCAAGAGAACCCAGAAAGAAGGAAGTTGTTTCAAAGTTTTGTGTTGTATGGGAGGGGGGAGGAAGAAGGGAAGGAGGAGGCAGTTACAGTGGTCGTGGGCTCACATTTCCTTCCCGTAGAAGGATCTTTCCCATAGACGCTCCAATAAAGGGTGCTCTCATTTCCCAAAACTCCTCAGAGAGAGGCCTGTGTTCGACAGGGCAGCCGGCACTTCTGGGAGGCCAGTGCCTCAGTGCCAGCCCGAGTTCTTGGCCTCTACGCATGCCTACTGATACACATCACCTTCCTGATGGCCTGGACACCAGTCTCCAGGCCTTTTCCAGCCCAGAAATCCAACAGGTGTGACGCGTACACCGTGCTGTAACTTACAAAGAGCTGTGATGTAAAGTATCCCTTTCTATCCTTGCAACAAATCTATCACACACGTCATCCCCATTTTATAGTCACAGAAACTGAGGCTTAGAGACATTAGGTAACATCTCTGAGATCACCTGCCAGGAAAGTGGAGACACCGGGTCTTGGCTCCCTGTTGGCCACTCCGGCCACCGCATCCTAGATGACCACATGCCCCCATTCCCCTACCCTGACCCTTCGAGCCCGAGGTGGATGCCTCCTAAGCAGCCCCTGGGCTTCTCTGGAATCTAGTACTTCCCATACACACAGAACTTAATTCCCTGTCCTCCACACTATACTCGGTGTTCCCTGCAGGCAGGGGTCTCTGACCGGGTCTTTCTCAGGGTTACTGTCCAGTACCTGGCACGTGCTCAGTAGTGGGTAGCTAATACATATTTGTTCCATGGATGAGTGAATGTGTGACCAGTTCACAAAGAGATGACTCCCCGCATAGCCAGAGCTGGACAGCCCAGCCCCCACACCTGACTTCCCAATCCTGGTCTCCATATACCTAGTTCTGAGTCCTACATAGCACACTCCTGACTTGAGAAGGCACCAATGGTTGTCAAAGCACGTTTATAGCTCCAGCAGATATTCAACGAGGGCCCAGACACTCCGTGAGGCAGGCTTCTCAGTTCTCATAGCTGGCCGTAATAATTGGCATTTGTACACCTACTATCATGGAGGGAGTGTTCACACAATCCCCAGACACGATGTGTACATCAGGGCCCTGGGGACAGTAGGGAACACTCAGGTGGCCACTTTCTGCTCGATGGGAACAGCTTGGGGCGGGGCAAGGCCCACAGTCATCGGCCTTGGGAAGGATGCAGCCATATACAAGAACCTCCAGACAGAACCTTTCGCCACCCGTGCAGGAATGGAAGTAGCCAGAACATGGAACTCAAAAGCAAGAGTCCTCCTGTGGGGCTCAGTATGACCCAGCCAGGCTCTGCGGACACACAGGGCAAAACCAGGGGCAGAAGGTGCACCTCCTGGTCAGGGAACAGGTCAAGGCTGAGGCTGCAGACCCTGACTGCAAACACTGCAAGGTGATCCAGGGAATGAGATTTCTGCTAAGGCCTGGGATGGGAAGGAACAGCTGAAGACTTCCTGGAGAAATGGAAACGCACTTTGGGCATAGTCGGCTACTTTCTTCAGGACACACTGCAGCACATCTAATTTTTGCACATGTCTCTAAGCATGGCTCTCAAGACTGTGATTTCCTTAAGGGAAGCCATTACATCTTATTTGTCTTTGAGAACCTCCCTCCAAGAATCCCTGGCCTGGGATTAGGTACAGAGTTGGTTCAATGGAGCTTGGCAGGAAAAATGACAGAGTGGTCCATGTGAAGGAAAATCGCAGAATCAGAGGTGGAGGGGAGAACCCGATGGAAGAGAGAACGTGTGAGCTTCACAGAAGATAAGAAAACCAGCAGGGACCACGGGGAAAAATAAGCAAGGGCTTGCAGGTGACAAGAGAAAGCTGGCTGTCATGGTGGCTCGGAGAGGAGTGCGGAGATGAGCCCGGCCTGCCCCCCCCCCCCCGGTCAAGAGGGAGTGTGGCTAGAGGGGCAGCACAGACAAGACTGTGAATCCCAGAAAGGGAAGTTGAGGGGGGAAAAAACAGCCCTGAAATAACAAATATCAAACAGCAGGCCCTCTGCTAAGCAGGCAGGAGGCTAGAGCCCCAGCAGGCAATTATCAGGGATTCATAAACATGGCAGTTACAAGAAGGGAAAATAAAAGGCACACATCGGGGTGAACCGGCCTCAAGCAGGGAGGCTCGGCAGGAACCCAGTCCCAAGCCTCCAGGCTGGCTGCCCTGTTTGTGCTTTCTTCCACACAGGAAGTGAAATGTGGCGAAAACAAGAGCAGCCCAGCCTTGGTGGCTATTTGGGGTCTGGCTAACCACAGTAGCCCCAGGATCTGGTCTTCTGCAAACTCCCTAAGTCACCAGGCCACTTGCAGAAAAGGAATTGATTTCAGAGAGCTACAAAATTTGGCCTACCGTGGAGCAATGGCCACGATGTGGGGCAGCAGGTGTTCCTGGACCAGGGCATGAGAGAAAGTGAGAGCCGGTGGTGCAGAGCCCCCCATCACTTGCAGAGGGGAACGCTCCCTCCCCAAACAGCCCCTGCCTCTCAGCGCCCACTCAGAGTCAGCTGTGAGCTGGAGTTCACTGGTATTTTGGGAAACCCAGGGTCCCAGCTGGACAGAGGTAGAGGCCTGGTTGCTAGTCCCACCTGGGTGCCACCCGTGGGTGTGTCCTTCAGTAAAAGAACAACCCATTCCCAACTCTTTGCATTAAGGTTTAACGTCCTTCAGATCTTTCAAGAGGTCTCTCATTGTTTTGTCTGTCAAACAAGAGCTGCCAGCTTTGGGATCTTCCAAAAGGATCAAGACACATGTTTTCACATCCCTTCCCAGAGACTCACCTTCCCAAAGGGCTCCATCCCCTCTTCGCGAAGCCCAGGCAAGCCCAACCCTGGAGTCCTTAGCACCTTGGCACCATCTTAGCTCTGGTCTCCCAGTTGCCCTCTACAAAGGTCGCCTAATGCCTTCTGACCGGGAAGGAAAAAAGCAAACTCCCGCAGAGGCCAAGGATGGCTCTGGCTTCAAAGCCCCCTGGGAACCTCCCTTCATCGGCCCAAACCACCCCACTCCGTGCCTCCACCCCTGGTTCTTTTCAGACGTGCACTAACAGCGCGGAGTTAATGGAGGGGCCGAGATGGAGCCCTTTTTTCAGGTCGGGGAAAGGACTGAGCGGCCGGGAAGGCCGGGGGAGAGATTCGGCGTCTCCAAGGACCTTAGGGTTGCCGCCTCCACCGTGGCCGGCTGGCGCGCGCGGCAGGGCTGGTACCAGAGGTCCGCCAGTCACCGGCAGAACAGGAAATTCCACCTGTCGGGCCGGCCAGCGCCCGGGCCACAAATGGGCAATGGAGCGGTTCCCTTTGCCAAGACAAAGCGCGGCGCGGCAGCGCCCGGGGCCCTCGGCGCCCGCTCGCATTGCCCAGCTCCTGGCCACTCCGGGCGGCTTCCCGGGCCCCGACGACGCGCGCCAAGCGCGCGCCCCTCTCCCACCTCAGGCCGCGAGCTGTACTTGAGTCCCGCGCGTAGGTCCTTGGAGCCCCCTCCGTCCTTGCGGGCCCGATTGCTCTTCATGGTCCCGGTGGCCGGTCGCGAGTCTCAGAGGCGTGGTCCCCGCGGGTGGCTGGCTCCCATCGCCGTCGGGGCGCGGGGGACGCAGAGAACGCGGGGCACTCGGGGGCGCACGGGGGCGCGGAGCGCGCGGGCGGCGCGGGGCCGCGGGGNGCTCTCGCCCTCACTCTTCCTGTCCCGGGCAGGTAGTTTCAGGGTGTGGCCTCCTCGGGGCCCGCCCCGCCGCCCAGCCGCCTCGCCCGCTCTCCCTTCCCAGGTCAGCCGCCCCCTCGCCCCGCTCCCGCCCCGCGCAGTGCCCCGCGCGGCCTCCTCCCCTCGGGGAAAAGGGAAACAGCAGGCCACGGCCAGGAAGGTGAGGGACAAGTAAGGCTCGGCGACCTGCGTGGTGGTGGCCATTAGCATTAACTGTGCCCCGCCCGTAATGGGCCCAAGGTGAGTACCTAACAGCAACAGAAGTGAATCCACCGCTCTCTGCTGGGAGACAACCCTTCCATCCGCCTCCTTGATGCCCGCCATGGTTTCAATCCCACCCGCTAGCATCTGCAGTCTCTCCATCTTGCTACACGACTAGGTCTCAATTATAACCCCTCCAAACCCAAACAAAAACCAGAACTGTGCTCCTTGACCCAGCCTCCCCCTCCAGCCACTGCCCTCCTTCCTCGTGCTGCTGCCTCTTCCCCTCTGCTACGACCTTACTGGGGTCTGTGTCCCGCTCTCCCTGGCTGGGTGATCAGAGACTCAGTTTCTCCACCAAATGCAATCTTACCTGTTCCCAGGATCCTTCACCTATTTGCCACATTCCCATACTGATTGATCCCATCCCAAATGCTCGCCTTCCCAGAATTCTGGTCCTACTTTCTGGCCCCTAAACGTCAAGTTTCCCAAACTTGTCTCTTCCGCCTCCTCCCTTCTTTCAGTACACTTTCTTGACAACTCATCTCATCTAATGGCTTCAAATGGGTAAATCTGCCTTCCTAATATTGACATCATGCTCGGGAACTTCTCCATTGGTGTTCTACTAGTATTACATAGTCAACAAATAATACTGAGCACATATTATATGCTAAGCGCTGTTGTAGGTGCTGGGAAACAAGAGTAAACAAAATAAAAATCCCTGCTTTGCAATCAACAAGCCCCCAACTTCCTTCCCAGACTTGGCCATCTTCCACTCTTTCCTCTGGCTGTAATAGTAGTCTCCCAGACTCAAAACCTTGGAATTATCGTTGACTCTCCACCCTCTTATACCTTGAATCTAATTAGTCCCAATCCGGCCAAGTCTTTCTCTCCAAGAGCTGACACGTATAGCCTTTCTTTCCTCCCTTTTTCAAAGACCCCTTGAATACAAGCCCTCATCACCCTTTTCCTGGATTTGTGTAAGAAGCAAATGAATCTCCCATCTCCAGTTTGCTCCCCTCTGATCCCTCCTCGACACAGCAGTCAAGTTACCCTGCCTAAACCATAGCTTCTGTAAAACGTTGCCTGTCTTCTGGATCAAATCCAGCCTCCTTAGCATGGCCCTCACAGTGTGACCTGTCTTCCTTTGCAAACTTGCTTCCCAACATTCCTGTTTGGACCCAGTGTCTGCAAACAGACTTCCCAACATGTGCCCTTTTCCGAATGCTCCTCGTGCACAGAAAAGCCCTTCTCCTTCACACCTATCTCTGCACATCGGAACAGAATCATGCACAGTAGTCGTGTGTGTGTGTTGTCATTGTTCACTGGTTGTTTTTAGTTTTCTGCCTTCTGGGCACGGGCTAGGATTGCACTCCCTCCCCTTTTGAAGTTAGGTGTGGTCATATGGCCAGCTGCGGACAAGGCATTGTTCAATGAGGAGGTAAACACCACTTCCAGGTAGGAGTATAAGGAAGTACTACACAACCCCATGCCCTCTTCCCCAGTGAAGTACGTGTTGAGGTAAGACCTCTCCTCACCCTGTGACCCAAAGCGGCTGCCGTGAGCAGAGATGCTTGCTGATGCGTACTGGCTGCAGAGAGTGAATGAGAGGCAAGCTTTGGGGATGGTAAGCCCCTGAGAGTTGAGGGCTGTTCTCCTAGCCCACCCTGATCTGTTACCTCCTCCATGAGATTTGCCTTCCTTCTAAACCAGGACTAGGTCTGCTTGTACCTTTATCATGGAATTTGTCACCTTTTCTTGGCATTTCGGTCAGCGTCTAACTCCCCTTTGGGTCTCAGAGCGTAGCATATCAGCACAATAGCATGTCAACTTAATAAATGGAAAATAAGTCTGCCACTGTCCGTAGAAAGCTTTCCAAAGCTAACTAGAAGTATCAAAATAATTTCCTGCGTATCAGGACATAGTCACTGATGGTACTTTGTAGGCACTACGGTTACTAATGACTCAGTAACCTTCAGCTAGTGTGGGTGATTGAAAGTAAGGCAGATCCGAGGTAAGGGAGGTGAGACGGCGTGCATGGTGTTACAATCTGTCGTTCTGCTGCAGAAGGAGTGTCTCATGTCACCTCCTACGTTCCTAGGGCATCATCTCTTAGCCCATGGCGCTAAGAAGTGCCTTGCCCCCGGGAGGCCCACACAGAAGGTGCTGCTGAAGGTAGTACCCGTGCAGTGCACTGAGTCTGCTTCCAGTTAAGAGGAAGCGATGCAGACCGAGACCTTCTCTACGATCGCTGTGTCGTGTCCATTTACGTTAAACCGATTTGGTTTAATCCTCATAAAATTATATTATGTGACATAAGTGCTTTTATTCCTAAATTATAAGCAAAGAAGGCCAAGAGCAGGCAGCCTAAAGGCTCTAGCCAGGTTCTCACACTCTGAAGGGGTAAATCCAGACTCAAACCCAGATTTCAGTCAGAGGCCAGGGTCATGCCCACTTACACAGCCTCCATTATCCCCCACCTCGCCCCAGACGCTCCCACTCCAAAGCTGCCCACCATGTCATGGGTAAATCTTTCTCATCCTGACCCCAGGACTCTGTCTGCTGGGGAAGTCAGGTCTGTGTCCCTGGGACCCCCTCCAAAGGCCTCTCCAGTTAAGCCCACCATCCTCGGGGTCAGAGCCACTTAGAGCTTGTACAAGTGTGGACCTGACCATACACCAAAAACAGGCTTCAGCTGGTGGTAACGTGGGAGAGAGTGGGGCCACATCAGGTAGACCCAGCCCCAGCTCAAAATACGGTCCAAGATGGCGAGAACAGGGGGCAAACCCCGCTGAAGTAGACCGCGCCAGGCCTGCAGGCCAGTCCGCCCCTGCCAGGAGAAGTCTGCAGACAGGGAGTGTGGGGTGTGGGGGAGGTTTAGCACGAACAGGGTAGAGCAGGGCAAGCCAGGTGCGGAGCCATCATCTGTGAATGTATCCGAACCTTCTGGAACAACGAGGTTGATAGACACACCTGGTGCCACTTCCGCTCCTGTGCTGCTGCAGCTCTAGGCCTTCCCTGTGGCAGGTAGAAACGCGCTTTCTGAACACGAGTTGTTTAGTACCCAACAGGTGATTCTGCCTTCCCCCCTACACGACCACTTGACCCCACCCCACTCTTTCTCCTTCTCCTGCAGAAATCCGAATTCAGCTAAAAGATCACTCTGCAGAACTTTCTCCATGCACGTTCCTCTCTTCTCCCTCAGTTCCCCCAGGCATTGCTGCTCTCCTCAATCCGAGCTTGCATTACGGGGCGCTGGATTGCCCTGGTCCATGGAAGAGCTCCTCAAATGTCATCGCAAGAAGGAATGAGGGAGGACAGTCGTGAAGCTGATGGGAGTAGCAGCATATCAAGCCCTTGCTCCAGCTGTGCTCTTGGGTTTCTTCCTGTACAGCTTAAGAATAAGGGTGTTTGCCTCATACATCATAATTTTATGAGAACTAGACCTAATGGGTTTAATGTAATGCCATAAGGTTACACTTGTCCCTCTGTCACAGACAGCACGTGCTCAGGAAGTTGACCTGACACAGTGATTGTAGAGAAGGGTCTCGGCCTGCATCGCTCCCTCTTAATCTGGAGTGGCATTAAATGCACTGCGTGCCTGTCGCATTCGAAAGATAGCGCTCAGTGCTTCCTGTGTGCAGGGCATTTATTAGCTCTAGGACATCAACGGTGATGTTCTAGGAACCCAGGAAACAATACAAGACACTCCTTTCCCAGCAGAGCGGCAGATTTTATTTTATTTATGTATTTATTTTTTTAGGTAATCTCTAGGCCCGGCGTGGGACTTGAACTCATGACCCTGAGATAAAGCATCACATGATCTACTGACTGAGCCACCCAGGAGCCCCTTTCTCAAGTACGATTTTTTCTTTTTTGGAGGGAAGATGACTTCGTACGTGGTGGTGTGTTTCCATCTGGCTGTCTCTTGTATTTCCAGTTTCACACGTAGACGCTAAATTCAGGAAATGTGGACGGTAAGGTTTCAATTTTTCATTCCTTATTTATTCACAGATTGAAATACACTGTAGGGCGAAATTTCCCACCTACACAGCGACCCAGGGGTAAAGTTTGTATTGGAAAGCAAGGATAAAGGCCTGAGTCTTTCCTTTTATTTAGCAGTTTTCAAAATAGTTTATTCCCTAACATCTTCCTAAAGGACCAATTGGTGTTTGTTGCCTTGTTTTTTGTGTTATTATGAATTCTTGGATTTTTAAACATTTTGTATTGTGTTTTGGTTCATTGTCATTTTTATGCTTAGTGATGTTCAAATTGTCTCTCTTTTAGGAACAGGAGTCTCTTCTTCTTCTTTTTTTTAAAGTAGGCTCCACACCCAGCACGAGCCCATTGTGGGGCCCAAACTCATGACCCTGAGATCAGGACTTAGCTGAGACCAAGAGTCAGACACAACCGACTGAGCCACCCAGGCGCCCCGAATGGGAGCCTCTTCTAATTGGCTGTGACTTTTGACTCAACTTTACTCATCTTTGATCATTCATTTGCTTTCTGGTAAGAGTTCCAGGTTCTTTTCATATACGCATTCCCTGCACAGACATGCAAGTGGCCATTTCTTCAAGACGTCCTGGTGTCTTTTTTAGTGAGAAATGGTATTTCAAGACAATCACCTGGGCACAAGGTATATTTATTACTACTGAGTTGGTCACTGTTTCTAGGGCTTTGGGTGATGGACAAAGCTAGGAGTTTTTTAAAGAGAGAAAATACCCGACAAATTCATTTTGGTATTTCCAGTTCCAGTTTAGGACCACCGGGTAGCGACAGAACTTAGTCTGTCTTGTATCTGTATTTTTTCCCCCACGCTGAGAGTCCTTGTTCCCTTGTCAGGTTTTTCTCTTTTTTCCCCTATCTTCTTTGTTAAATGAGGTCACAAGTACAATTTCCTCATTAGAGTTCAGTGACTTTGTTTTTAATGGAGTTTTTGTCAACTTGCCAATTTACAAACAACAGAATACTCAAGCTAATTTGAGGGGGAAAAAAAGAGGAAATTATTAAAAGATTCCCAGGAAGTTCACAGCATCTCTGCAAGGGCCAGAGAGGCAAGAGGGAGGGAGACAGCCAGAAATCAGGCCAGCCGGGGCACAGGGCCACTCAGGAAGCCCCACCCCACCCCCACCCTGCCCACTACTCCGGTCCAGGGAGAGAGCACTCCAGCTCGTCCCAGGGAGACTCGTCCTGCAGGCCAGTAACGCTACCCCCTGCTGCCCCAGAGCTGCCTGCCTCTATGGTTACTCGAGCCAGAGAGTGACCCGTGTCCTTTCTTTGTTGCCTCTTGAATAAGTCTCCTGTGAGTGCGTCTCATTGGCAACCCTAAGCTAGGTCTGTGCCCTACCTACAAAGCAGCTGAGAAGTCAAGTTCTGTTTCCTGCCTTGGGGAGGCAGGACTCTTAATGTGGAAACCCTCCAAATATAGGAGGGCTGCTCGAAGATACCCTGGTGTCTATAAACTAGCAGTTGCAGGTGCTTTGTGCTGGTCGTTGGAATGTGCCCTCAGAACCCTTCTGAAAGGCATTTGATTTACCCCAGGCTACTCCTTATTTGATGCGCTGTCTAGACAGCATCACTGAGTACTTTCTTTTGTCTGACTTCTCCTGCCCTATCCTTATCACCCACATATCCAAGTTCATCCCTGCTTCCATCTGACGTGTGGAGCTGTGCCCCAGCCTACAACTCCATGACCCACGGTGCTGCATGGGGCCTACACAGGTTTTTTTTTTTTTTTTAATCAAAGTACCCTAGGGGCGCCTGGGTGGCGCAGTCGTTAAGCGTCTGCCTTCGGCTCAGGGCATGGTCCCAGCAGTTCTGGGATCTGCTAGGAGCCTGCTTCTTCCTCTCCCACTCCCCCTGCTTGTGTTCCCTCTCTCAGGCCGTCTCTGTCAAATAAATAAATAAAATCTTAAAAAAAAAAAAATCAAAGTACCCTAACTCATTTGCTTACTTTCTGAGTTCAGTGCTCATGGGCCTAGTTAAAGGAACTCAAGTTTTAATCAAATAATGTAAATAAATGTGTGTGTGGCTTTAGGAAGATTCTTGCAAAATATTATCTTCACTGCAATTAAGTAGATAATACCAGTAATTCAAACACAGAACAAGAAGATGTCCCCATGGACATTTCTACTCCCAGTACAAATTCTTCAGTGGCCACAACAATGGCCCGATGGTTACAACCATTATCATCTGATTAAGAAGTTGGTTAAAAGGTTCTAACTCATCGAGATCATGGATTTACATCCATTAATAATGATGTTCCTCATTCTAAGTGTACGTTGGGCCTCGAGGTGTTAACGAGTATTATGAGGCCAAGGTGATTAATGAGACCTAAAAATTAAATGTCCAGGGGCGCCTGGGTTGCTCAGTTGGTTGGGCACTAACTCTTGACCTCAGCTCAGGTCTTGATCTCAGAGTCATGGGCTCAGGCCCCACGCTGGGCTCCAGCCCCACGCTGGGCTCCAAACTGGGCATGGAGTCTACAGTCCATCCATCCATCCATCCATCCATCCATCAATATCCAGTACGTGAAGATAAGCCATTGCATTTTTTTTCGTGCTTAAAGTCAAGCAATACTCAATTTAGTAATTTCCAGAATTTCATTAAGGAATTATAAATGTACGGCCTGAGGTTCTTAATTACAAACCAAAGACCCTGTAGCATCACTTTTTCCTGCCACAGTAGGAGTGGCTGAGACAATACAAAGAAAACAACAGGCAACACTATAATCCATTCTTCTGTCACTAAGTGTTGTTGGATGACTCACAGGCTTGAAGAAACAAGCAGAAAAATAATGTTAGTGTGTAGAAGGTTCAGGTGAAGTACAAATGTTTCTATCACAGCCAGTTTACGGTATAGTATTTGCCAGTTGTTTTATTTTATTTTTTTAAAGATTTTATTTGCCAGAGAGAGGGCGAGAGAGGGAGTGAGAGCACGAGCCGGGGGAGTGGCAGGCAGAAGGAGAAGCAGGCTTCTCACTGAGCAGGGAGCCCGATGTGGGACTTGATCCTAAGAACCTGGGATCATGACCTGAGCTGAAGGCAGATGCTTCACCAACTGAGCCACCCAGGCATCCCTTTGCCAGTTGTTTTAATCACGAAGTACGCAAGCACTGCCTCTTGAGCGCGCCCTATGTCCCAGAGAAGATATGTTTTCAACTGTTTAAAATAATACCTGGGGCACCTGGCTGCCTCAATGGGAAGAGCACGCTACTCTTGATCTCAGGGCTATGAGCTCGAGCCCCACGTTGGGTGTGGAGATTACGAAAAAAAAATAAATTTAAAAAGATAGCTCTCGGGGTGCCTGGGTAGCGCAGTCAGTTAAGTGTCCAACGCTTGATTTTGACTCAGGTCATGATCTCAGGGTCGTGAGACTGAGCCCTGCATTGGGCTCCTAGCTGGACGTGGAGCCTGCTTAAGATTCTCTCTGTCCCCCTCACTCCCCCCCCAACCCCACTTTCTAATAAAAAAAAATAGCTCTTGTACTTGAATAATACCTAATTCACTGAGCACTTGCTCTGCCCTGGGCACTGGTCCACGTTTCAGACCCTTACCTGTGGTCACTCACTCCTAACCCAATGTGGTAAGTATCATCACCGCCCCCCTTTTCTCAGATGGGAAACCAAGGCACAGAGCGGTTAGATAATTTTCTCAAGGCTCCCTAGCTAGTAGGTGGCCAAATTAGGAAAAGAGCCAGGCACTTTTGGCTTCAAAATTCCCACATGTAGCATTATAGCTGCCTCTTAAATTTTATCTGTATTTTATGGAAAAGAATGGATTTTGAAAAATCTCAGAAAGTGTAATGCTATTGGATCGGCTGCTTTGGTTAAAGAAATATTTCCAGATAAAGTTCTGGCGCTAGCCCACGTGAAAACCTTAAATGCACAGTATGTTACAAAATGTCTTCGATGTAGTTATTTTGATAAAAATCAGGAACATTTAAAATATGGTAGAATCTTTGCAATATTTTAAAATAAGATTGGAAGTGACCAAGAAAACAGTTTGTCCCACGCAGAGATCCGTCTTGTGACAAAGTATGTAAAAAGTTGTTGAACTTAAAGATGCTGCAATTTGTTGGTAAGTTTTTTAAGCTAAAAACACCTGTTCCAATTTTTTTTTTTTTAAGTAAGCTCTTGGCTCAACATGGGGCTCGAACCCACGACCTTGAGACCGAGCATCGCATGCTCTACTGACTGAGCCAGCCAGGCACCCCCCGCCCTCCCCGATCTGCTTTTTCTAAAGAAGCTCATGCTATGGAGAAATTTGAAAACAGATATCTAGAGAGGTTTCCATCACTAAGTTATTTTGTCATGGACAGTGATATCTCCCCTAGAAGACCTATTTGTACACCTAAGCTCGG
The DNA here is from genome assembly GCF_002007445.2 of Ailuropoda melanoleuca. Lineage (NCBI taxonomy): Eukaryota > Metazoa > Chordata > Mammalia > Carnivora > Ursidae > Ailuropoda > Ailuropoda melanoleuca. The sequence continues at coordinate 24,901,324 of NC_048225.1, read as the reverse complement.
GAGCAGAACTGACAGATCGGACGGTGCTGTAAGAGGCAGAGCCAAGGGCACCCTTTCTCATCCCAGCCTGTTTGTACGAGGTGTTTCTCGCGGCTTTTGCCTTTTTAAACAGCTTTCATTGAGGTTAACTAACAATCAACTGCACCTATTAAAAGTGTTCAAGCTTATACATGCGTCCAACTTATACACCCATAAGTCAAGAGCTCTTGGGGCGCCTGGGTGGCTCAGTCAGTGAAGCGTCTGCCTGCAGCTCAGGCCATGATCTCAGGGTCCTGGGATCGAGCCCTGCATCGGGCTCCCTGCTCAGCGGGGAGCCTGCTTCTCCCTCTCCCTCTGCCCCTCCGCTCATGCTCTCTCTTGCTCTCTCTCAAAAAATAAAATCTTTAAAAAAAAAAAACCTCTTTCAGCTTTGATAGCCATTAAATGATGAAACAAATAGACCCTGAGCCAGACTTTTAATTGCTCTAAGTGTTAAAACACAATTTAAAAATAAATATGGAGGAACATAACTCTTCACTCCTTAACTGTGGGCAGCATGCAGTGACATCCTTCCAACGAGGGAACGGGGGTTGGTGAGAGTATCTTCACGGGAGAGACACTGACAGAGCCTGCCCCCCAGCCAGGTGAGCAATGCCAGCAGCAGTGAGAAGTCCCGGTGACAGTATGGACCCTTGATATGGTGTGATGGGCGTGGCACTTCAGTCTTCCTCCCCAGTAACACGTAACTCTAGGGTCTTACCATGAGAAAGACATCAAACCCCAATAGAGGGGCACCCTCTGAGATACCTGACCAGCCCTCCTCGAAACTGTCAAAATCATCCAAAACAAGGAAAGTCTGCAAAACTGCTACAGTCAAAAGGAGCTTAAAAAGCCACAGCTAAATATAACGCAGTGTCCTGAGACAGAACAAGGACACCAATAAAAAGTAAGGAAACCGGCATCCGCTGTGGACTTTGGTTGCGAGAGAATGAAAGAGCAATCACTTCTCTTGCGCTGACGCTCGTAATACTTTACTGGACCAAGAGGCTTTATTAAATAACATTTGGAAAAAAGTAATTTCATCTTTTTTAATGCTTTCCAAGTTTCTACTCATGACTTTATATATATCTATTTTTAAAATAACTATACATATAGGGCACATATCAAAAACGTTTTCTTGATGGGTGTTGCTGCTCTAACCAGAAAAAGCCACCAACCTCAGTATCTGAAGTTCATTCGGACCTGGGTTAACTCGGCCAAAGAACAGAGGATTCTCCAAGTCGTGCCCCACCCATTTCAAGGATCCTGAAACAAGTATTTGTAGATTGATTGTGTCTCTTGCCCCATCCCCCAGACACCTGGGCTTCTCCACAGCGCTTTTGCACTCACAGCCGCAGTTGTTAAGGACCTTCTAGACGTAAGTTTCCCCAGACAGAAGTACCCCATTTCCCAGGAGGCAGCAAGGCAATATATTCTTATTTTAGGAGAACGACTTTACCTTTTGTCCCAGAAAAAACCTGCTGCTCATACCACAGACTGGTTCTGCCGTGAATAGCATTGTAACCTTGTGGGCATGTTTCAGCTGTGAAATGAGAGATGGCATGAGGGCCCTTCTAGTTCCTTCTATTCATTTTCTCCATGTCCGTCACTTCTAACGAGTGAGGTAAGACAGTAGGTTCCTGAGAGTGAGCCTCTGGGCTTCCCCCCAAATCTGAGAGACTCATGGCCTCCTGACCTGTGTCTCCTAGCATAAGGGTATCAGTGTGCCAGCAAGTGAAACCAGAGGAGACTGCCAGGACACCTGGGCTGGCTCTGACTTCAGCTGCTGGGTTCTGATTTGTTAACAGAGCAGACAGGGAGGTAGGAGGACCTCGCACCAAAGTCTGCTGGGAGCTGCTGGCACCTGAGCCCAGTGGCAAGGTGGGCAGGGCCACATTCCTCAGAAGGCAGAGCTGAGTCACCCAGGCAGAAACCAGGGGGTAAGTTTCTCTCAGTCCCCAAACAGAAGCCTGGGCCACCAGGGAGCAGAGTGGAGCTGGCCTAGGGCGAGGCCTGCTGGGCAGTCTGGGGCAGACACACACCTCATCTCTGTGGGCGTTTCCTTTCAAAATGAAAAAACAGACACTTTATAGCTACCATATCTGCAGATCTGTATCAATCCGAGATGAGCGAGGTGCACGAGCCTCGCTGCCAGCACATTCAAGTCTAACCCCAGCTGCCTCTGAACCCTGTTCGAGTAATGGATGTATACGTGGAAACACTGCAATTTCACCAGCCCCCGTCTTCCCTGGGGCCCATCATCAACAGGAGTGTTGGTAATGGATAAAAGTCCTACTAGTCGACCGGGTGGATGGGTCCTAGTTGACTGGCACCTGCCTGTGGGATGATCCCTAGGGACCGCCGTCCTCCAAGACCGACATACAGCGAGCCAGGGAGTTACTGTAACAGCACCAAGCTTGGATCTCTGCTCCATCCCTTAGCAGTGGAAAGACCTCAGCTTTCTCCAAGATAAGAATACCCGCGCTATAAAGGTTAAGACAATTAAAGGAGCCTCTGGTGTAGAGCAGCTAGCAGATGGCAGGCACTAAAATAAATTGGGCTGGTCTGCTCGATTTGGAACCAGATAAGGAATGCTCCATCTATACTTTCCATCTGAAACAGCAGAAGGTCAAGTGATAATACTTTTGAGATCACTCTGCCAGAAACTGGCTTTAAGGATGAAAAGTTTCATTTCTTTTCATGACTTTCCTGGCAGCAATCGGAGTGGTCAGTGGAGGAAGAGGCAGATAAGGAAGTGCTGATGATTACAAAGACCAGCCTGTTCAACGGGTTTGTGCCACGGTGCTTCCTGGCCGCGGGTTCATGAGATGCACAGTCATTACATTTGAGAAACCTAAACAAGATACATACGTCATATATGTACATACGTGCAATGTTACAGGCACTGCACTACCTGCGTAAACAGGCATTGCGCTCAACTGGGGTGAGGACTCTTAAGATTAGCCCCTGAGTTTACTCTTACACATGTAGCCGGACACTAAAAACACTTAAATTGCTAGTGAAAACCACCTGCAGGCACAAAGTGCTCCCAGCAGAGGTCAGGTAAACAAACCCCCTTCAATGAGAAAATAGCACCTCCTAGTGGCAGGTCATTAAAGACACAGAAGTCAAGGCTAGAAATACTCTGAAAATCCAGTCCCAAACCCCACTCGTTTCGTCTCAAACAGAGAAGTCTCATATTAATGAATATCAGTAACCCAAATTCAATTTTGCTGGGCAAAACTCTTAACTAACTTTCCCTCTTATTTTTTTAACTAACCATGATCAAATAAATGATTGCTACACATTTACAGGAAGTCAATAACTCGAAACACGGAATTTAAAGACTTTAAAAATTCTCATGTGTAAACAGATTTGTCATCATGAAAAGGAATGTAAAGTAAGCAGCTCTTCTAAAATTTTAAACTTACAAAATTCACCAAAAAGGCTGCAAGATAAAGGCAAAGCAATCACTCAGATTACAGACTGAAACTATATACACAGAAAATTTTAAAGGAAAAAGCCATCAGGGTAGTCCAAGGTTTAACCAGATTAGCAGTTTATTTCTCTTTTATTTTTTATTTTTTAAAGATTTTTATTTATTTATTTGACAGAGATAGAGACAGCCAGCGAGAGAGGGAACACAAGCAGGAGGAGGGAGAGGAAGAAGCAGGCTCATAGCGGAAGAGCCTGATGTGGGGCTCGATCCCACAACGCCGGGATCACGCCCTGAGCCGAAGGCAGATGCTTAAACTGCTGTGCCACCCAGGCGCCCCACAGATTAGCATTTTAGAAAACAAAATATGGTGGAGGAAATCATTAAAGGAAATAATGAAAGAATATTTCCCTTAGACAAATAAAAGATACCAGCCTTCAGATTGAAAGCACTTTCCCTTAGTTTTTATTTTTTTTAAGTAATCTCTACACTCAACTTGAGGCCTGAATTCACAACCCTGAGATCAAGACTCACACGCTCTACTGACTGAGCCAGCCAGGTGCTCCTCCCTCAGTTTTTAACTGAAAAAAAAAACGGAATTCAAGCCTGAGAGCCCAGGGCACCTGCGTGGCTCAGTCGTTAAGCGTCTGCCTTCGGCTCAGGTCACGATCCCAGGTCAAGCCCCGCATCGGGCTCCCTGCTCAGGGCGAAGCCTGCTTCTCCCTCTCCCCATGCTTGTGTTCCCTCTCTCGCTGTCAAATAAATAAAATCTTTAAAACAAAAAGCCTAAGAGCCCAATTTGCTTGAGTAGCCGGATTCCTGTCCCTGTGGTGCAGCCTGGCAACCTTCTAGGGAAGGCAGGATGGTTACAAACATCACCACGGATTAACGGCACGCCAATGAAACGAGGAGTCTTGGTGGAAGTTAAAGTATTTATTGATGTGTTTCAACTGTACATTCTCCACAGATCAGATTAAGGAGTTTGTAGGTGAAGTTTATCTGTGCATAGTGGGAAGACACATGGATAAGGTGAAGGGGAGGAAGGAGGAGAGGGGAAAAAAAAAAACAGTCACAGGGAAATTAAAAAAAAAAAAAATACACCACAGGTTACCAGAACCTTCAGACTAAAATAAAATAAAGAAAACGAATGAAAGGAAAAGAAAGAAAAAAGAACAGAAGAAAAAACTGAGGATCATCAACTATACAAGCATCACAAAGACTCAGGAGGAAACAAAATCTCCAGGGCTTTCCACAGTGTCTACAGAGCATTTCGTGTACAACGTGGAATACTCTCCTTGCACATAAAAGCCAGGCCCCCACCTCTCTGCCGGACGTGGCCGCCTCCCACTGCGCCCTTCTCTGAACAGCTGAGAGGCGGCTGCCGGGAGGGAGCGGGCAGGGAAGTCGGGGTACGATGGGGAGGGACCAGGGTCAGTGCCTTCGGGGGGGGGGGTTGTCCAAAGAGGAAAAGACGGCACATGTGGACGTGACTGGGCAGGGAAGTGAGTAGTAAAAAGCTACGGTAAGTCAACGGCAGACAGTGGAAGAACGTCCTATACAAACTACAGGCTAATTTCCATGGAAGAACTGGATTTAGAAGGAAAGCAGTAGTGGCTGCCCTAATCTGTATACAGTAGGCTCGCTAAAAGCTGCCCAACTCAAATGCTTTCAGCCTCCTGGGTGATACCAAGGTGCCCAGCACTGGGAACACCAGACTCCCGAGAAACTGGTCCTTGAACGTAATTTTGTGAGGGTCTCATGATGTGGTTGAATGGTCAATGACGGTTCCCTATCACATTTAGTTTCTGGGCAACTTTCTGAAAGCTAGCTCATTTAAAAAAGAAATACTGCCTTAGTTTCCTCCTCTTCTTTTTTTTTTCCTAAGAAAAACCAGGACAGTGAATGAGCCTTAAAGAGTGATTTACACAATGCAACTGGAACGGCCTGCACATACAGTCTACCACCCAAAACTAACATTGTCCATTTACAGAGAGCATATGTGAGACAATACAATAGAAGTGGGATTTCTGATTAATTTAAAAAAAGAAAACTACATCAGTCAAATATCTGCAATAGATCATTTTTTTCATTTCATTTAAGGTTTATATATCATATATTGTTATATTAACATTTTCACCCATTTAAAAGAATGGAAATTGTGATTCTACAGTAGTACTTTATAGTCTTAATGATCCAGGAGGTCTGACCGTAAGCTGAAGTCCTCCGGGAGCAACTGCTGGTCAGCAGCTGATCCACAACGCCGGACCTCCCTCTCCTGGCCCACCGGCGGCACCGCGCTTCCTGCCGCCTAGATCTGCATCTGTTCCAGGTATTTGTAGGTGGGGTTTTCGTAACCATGGTTCTGCATCTTGTTCAGGTGACGCTCCTCTGGGGTGAGCATGGGGTCAACCTGGAGGAACGAAGATGGAAGATCATTGCACTGTACCGGCAGACAACTGCACAGGCGCTCAGAAGACGGGAGGTTTGCTGTGCGATCCCCCCAGGAACCGAAATCTACCTGGTGTCCAACTGCCATTGGGTAGACCAAACAGGAGCTGGTAGTGAGGACACAGGGAGAGGAGGAGGAAGAAAAGGGGGTCAAAGAAGCTTCTGAAGGCTGGGTCCGAGTTAAAGAAAAGAGTGAACAGAATTTCCCAGCACCACAGCGCCAACCAAGTCTCAGCTGTGCTGCCTACTATTCGGGACAGCCTAGGTGAGCGGGCCCTATAAAGTAGGAATTGGGACCAGACGATCTGTAGGGTCTTTTCCAGCTCGGAAATTCTCCTACTCGGCCAGTGTCCAGCAGGATGTGACACCAAGTCACTAAGACACACATCTGAACTAATTTTCCAGGGCACATCACATTCCTTATTGTATTCATTTTCTGGAACCAAGAAAACTCTGGACATTCCCATCACCCACCTCAAAATGAGTTGTAAGCAGTTCTAATTATGAATCAGCACAAGACGGAACCGAAACAGTCTGCCCTGGCTCTCAATTTCCTGTTGCTTTTTCCCTACCGTTAAAAAAAGACTAATAGGGCGCCTGGGTGGCTCAGTCGGTTAAGCGTCTGCCTTTGGCACAGGTCATGATCCCGGGGTCCTGGGATCGAGCCGTGTGTCAGGCTCCCTGCTCCACGGGGAGTCTGCTTCTCCCTCTCCCTCTGCCTGCCACTCCCCCTGCTCTCTCTCTTTCTGTCAAATAAATAAATAAAAACTTTTTAAAAAACAGAAATAAAAAGTAAGAACTCTTACTTCTATTTCGTATTTTTAACACTTAATTCACTCCTGATTGCCACTGTTGCCTGCTCTGTCATATACCTTGTTTGCTCCAAAAACAAAAATAAAGAAGGGTATCAACAGTACTCATTCTCAAATACCTCAACATACCGGAAAGAAGGAAACACTAAGGAAATAACCTGAGAAAAGTTTTCACCCTCGGCAGCATAAAACGCTCTCACAGTTTCCTCACATTCACAGTCAAAGCCCAAATTAATGTTAAAATGTGACAGGGTCAACATAATTCAGCTGGGGCGGACTGCCACAACATGACCTGATAATCCAGTGACTCATTTAACTGAAGCGCGACACCCATGAGGTTGAGAAGTCTGAATTCCATAAACCTCCCTGCCAGCACAGAGCAAACCATCACCAGCTTGGGGCCATGTCATAACAAAGTCCCACTACTCACCTCCACGATCCCATGGCTGATGGTGCCGTACTGTCTCTTCCTCAGCATCACCAGGCTGATGACTATGACCGTGGCGACAGCCACCGCGATGACCAACAGCCCGACGAGGGCGCTGCTGCTCAGACTGAAGTCCTCCCGCAGGGGCCCCACGGATTCCTACAGCAAAGCAGACGTGCGACAAGGTCTCCATGACTCCGCACAGCGGGGGACACGCACTCCACGAGGGCCAAGCTCCTGCAGAGCCGTGACTCTGCACCCAAGGGAGGCCAGGATCCTGCTTTCCAAGTAACCATCCCCATAAGGAGAACCTAATTCTAGCTCCACAGAGAACCTAATTCTAGCTCTCTTATCCAAAAGCATGGAAAAATGGGGCCGGGGGCCTTTGATAACTTGAGACGCCAGGCATGTCTCCATCTTCCACTTGAAATGAGGAGGGAGAGAGCAGCCAAGAGCGACACGAACCCCGGCAGTGAGGCTCTGGAGCTGAACACGTACCGGCTCTGTCTCCAGGCCGCCAACCCTCTCGGCATTGAAGATCATCTCCTTAACGTCCAGAGTCTCATCGATGACCTGAAACGGTATGAAGAGGTCAGCAACTGGGTGGAAGGGGACATTTAGTACAAATGGAACCACTTCTTTTCTGCTCGATTTATTATCTGGTGGAGGGAAGCGGATACCTGAGGACGCCCGCTAACTGAGCAGTTCCATCACATTCTAAATCCGCTCACCAAACCCCTAAGGGAGGAAGCAAGTGTGGGCACAAGGTTACTGGATCACAGCTGGCTCCTTACGGGCCTCCACCTGCATTTTCCTCTGGGTGACTATTATGGAGAGACATTTCAGGACAGGTTACCAAGAAGCCATGTTTAATTCCAAACTCAGCTGAGGAGAATCCAGAAATACCAGCAACAGAAAGTGCTCGTAGAACAATAACAGTAGGTATAAACTTAAAGCAACAGAAGAGGCAAAGTCGACTCCATTCCAATTTCAACTTATGAAATCTGTATACTCACTTGGAAATGGCCTCTCATATCTTATCCCTATCTTCAGTTGCCAATATATTTCCCTCATGGTATAGCAAGAGAGGAGCTACTGCTGAAAAATGACTCTCTATTCCTTCTCACGCCCAGATGCTAAACAATACAGCCAGTTTGTGGGGGCAGTTGGAGCCGACCCATTTCCCACCATATGGAAAAGGAACACAGGCAGGTTCAGCTGGAAAGCGTCTACAACAACGCCACTCACTCTAGTTAGTCTCAAAATTAAAACAGGGCAGGGCAGAAGGGAGAAATGGCTCACCATATTTTCATCCACTTTATTCTTACTGTTAATCACTTTCTCCTCGGCGCCGATCAGCCCTCCATCCTGCTCTCCCACTCCAGACCCTGTGTTGGAGAGAGATCACAGCTGAGTGTTTCCGAGGCGGGGCTGGCCTCATGCCAACCTCACAGAAGCAGCGAACTCCCTCCTGAGGGCCGGGGAGCCCTCGCCGATCCCCTCCCCACCCCCACTGCCCACCCCAGCTATGTGACATGCTACTGTGTTCCCATTCCTAGGGATGCACTGTGCTCTAGAAGGATGAATGGTACAGGCATTTTTCAGAGGACCGATGGGTATAATGGAGGAGGACAGAGTGCTTACTTAAATCCAACTTGGAAAAATGGAATGCCAGCCTTCAGAAGAGAATGTTTATTGTAAGGTAAACAGAAGTGGAGTCCAAAGGCATTCTAGCACAGAGAAACATGTAATACCCTTATGTGATATTACCAAGTGCCTATTATCCCACAACGCGGTCCTTCAACGTCCTGGGCTCCCTCTGGATGGAGGAACCATCATACCAGCAAGGAATCTGCATGTCTGCCTCAAGCATCATATTTTATTCCACAGGCAATTCTTTCCACCTGAAATTCCCTCCTGGCCTGACCTCAAACGCTTCCTGTTTGTCCTTCCGAGCCGCAGCCCCTCGTGGGAGGCACTCCCAGCTCACAGCACTTAAAATCCTTGTTCATCCTCATTCATCTTCCTCTGTGTCTCCCACTAGCCGGTCACGCTCAGAGGGCCTGGATCACAGATGTCACATCTTTGATGCGGATTAGAGAATGAACGGGCAGGAAGCATTCCACAGACAGGGAGAATTCTAACACGAGGGTGGAGGGTACCTTTCTATAAATGGAGCAAGACTAGCCACACTCCTCTTGTCAAGGTCAGACTCTGCCTGAGCCGACGTCCCCTGTGCGTGCCACCCCAAATGACAGTATCCAAAGACGTGATGTGACTGAAGCCAGCACGAACCCAGGCAGAGGAGAAGTGATGCGCCATCCTCCTTATTTCTAGCTTCCTTATTTCTAGGCATGTGACTCCTAGCTATCCTACCGGTTCTTTGTTAATAATACGATACACAGCTGTATAGAGATGTCTGTGATTTGAAACTTCTATAAATAGATCACCCTGACAACACACTCTGCATTCATTCTAAGGGGACCACCTGCATGAGGAAGGCTCAGACAGGAGGACATGCCAAGCACTGCTGTCCCTGGGCTTGCCGACAATGACCCCAGCCACAGCAAAAAAAAGCCTTTCAGCTCACAACCAGACTCGTTCTTGACGTGGAGCCCATCACACGGTCTAGCTACCGCAGTCACTCATCAGAAGGCAGCCAAAAATAATGCTGGTTTTTCCTAAAGCTTTCACTTTAAAGAGGAATTTCACAACTTGATTCTAGGGTGAGTTAAATCACGGCTGGCTTCTGTAGTCTCAAAATGCCCCTGAAACAGTATTACTGCACTCTGACTATTGAGAAAGAGGAATCTGGAGAGCTGCTGTCTCAGCAAGGATGCGGATGAGTAAGCCTAGTAAGTTCTAATCCTTCCATCACTCCCTCTCTCCTCCCCCAGATTTTAAAAAAGGTCACAGGGCAGGATCCTATTTGAACAGTAACATGGCACTGAACCCACTAATTTAAAGTCCTACTACTAGTCTAGACTGTTCTCACACTCCTTTGGTGGTATAACCCACATGTTTTCTTAAACACTGACCAAAATCACTTTGGTTTTATAGAAGGCATAAACAAGTGACTTTAAGAAAACAAAAATTCATGTTTAAATCCGTCCAACTAATAACAATTGAAGTATGAGGACAAAAGCCAGGTAAACTTCTAGGAAATCCATCTCTATCTACAAATATCTAAGATGTGCTGCTCGGAGGAAAGGGAACATAGTCATCTCCAAGAAGAGACATATTCAAGTAGAACAAAATCAAACATTTACATATAAGTGATTTTTAGAAGCTTCAAACTGCACTCTCATGTTCTGAGGCAAAGCTGTGGCAAAAACCACAGGATCACATTCTTCGAGAACACTGCTCAGTCCATCCACAGTCCGCCAGAGCCAACAGACTGGACTCATAAAACACACACTAAGAACACACTGACCCTAGGGCGGCAGACTACCCAACAATCCGGGGAAATTCAGCAGCATTTTATGGAACAGAAGCAGCACGGGATTTGAAGACAAAGGAGCTGGGTTCAAACTGGGATTCCTCCATTTCTCAAAGTCATGACTCTGGGCAAATCACACAGCCTCAGTCTTCCTCAACTGCCTAATCTGTCGGCGAGAGCTAAAAACCCGAACATGAGGTGTGCTCAGTGCATGAAATGAGACTCAGCCCGGGAGGCCCGCAGCACGGTGCTTACGGAGTCCTAGACTGTTCTCAAGCTTGGATGCTCAGTACCGCGCGGCACGAGTGCACTTGTCACAACCTGTTCCATCCATCAGCTTCTAAGCTTTTGAGGAGCGCTACAACTCCGGACACGAGACAAGTGGTTATCGACAAAGGACCAGGCACAGCTAAAAGGAAAGGGAAAGATGTAGTAGGAACAGCAGAGATGGGGGAAGAGGTCACAGAGCACGACTCTCCACCTGCCCCTAAATTAAGCATATTTTAATCTTTTTAAAAGATGTTAAGTAAACTCTATACCCATTGTGGGGCTTGAGCTCACAACCCGAGGATCAAGAGTCGTGAGCTCTACTGACGGGGCCAGCCAGGCGCACCCAGCACATTTTCAAATATATGAGCAAGTCCAGCCAACCTGTTTTTAAGTTGGATAGACATTGAAAAAAATCTACCCAGATGAAAATGTTTCATAAAAATATGTTTTGGTTACTCTGTATTCTCCGGACATCCAGAAGGAAAGTTTAGGATGGCCACTTATCACCAGTACCACTGCCACTACAGGGTCCTAAGTGCTGGACACAGGGCTGCTCTGCCTCCAGTCACAGCCATGTCTGAAGATATGAGGTGAAAAGATCTCAGGTGATGGTATGACACAGAAAATGAAACTCCCGACACATGGGGGAAGTGAAGAGGAATGAGGTCTTTAAAGGAAACATCTATGACAGACCAACCTTTTTTCATTGGGTGGTACAACTCCGGCTGAGTGTCTAGCAGAAAGGAAAACAATAAAAAAAAAAAATAGCACAAAAAGGAGATTAAGAAAGAAAATGGCTTCTTTCAAAATTCCTCTCTTAGAATTTCTCTATAATGTGAACAGAACGTATTCTTCCTTAAAGACATGCCTGAAATATCCCATGAACAGACCAACAGGTAAGACCCACAGCACAGGGACTGGAAGGCAGGAGAGAAAGAAGTAGGTCTGCCTTGGGTCTTTGGGGAGAAATTTTGGGAACTTCCCAAATTCTTCAGCTGAGTCCACAGTTGTTTTTCTTAGGAAATAATAAAAATAAAGTCAGTATCGACTGCGGTTTTCTGCCAAGGAGACCAGGTCCTAGATCAGACCTGTCCGAGACGCCCCCACCCCAAACAAGGTATGTAAGCACAGCCACCCTACAGGCCCATGGCAGTCTGGCATTTGAAATGCAGGTTTTGGGAATCTCTTTATTTATCTGGCTCCTTTCTCAGATTCTGTTTGAGTACTGCAAGGTCACCTGTACAGAGTTCGTACTTCGGGGGTAACTAGTTCAGAAGGCATTCTGTTACGGTCCGAAGGCTAAGCTGGATGCTCTCCAGTGTCCGCATTCCGCGGGCCTCTGTTCCAGCACTGCTATGCCTGATCAGGCCAGGTGACTGTACCCAGGACTGCAGGGGTTCGAATGCTTCCTTCTGCACCTACAAGCTACGTGACCCTGGGCAGACACTTAAACCTCTTTACATCCTGGAATGCTCAAATGAAGACAGTCCCCAGGACCTAAGTAAGAGGACTTTTTTGAACACTCCAGGAGAGCAGCCATGCCCCAGGCTTAGCTAGAGCAACATACGGTAAGGACTCTCTGGTTGTGGCCGCTATTTTCCGCGTCACCGCCATCAGCAGCAAGAGCAGCAGACAAATAAATAGAAACTGATTCTACACCCTGGTCTCGGGGCACCAGGCTCAGCAGCTTGTTTATTTCTGGTGCAGACCCACAGCTTTTAAAGATCCTTTTAGACACTGAGAACCAGCAAGGGGATAGAAGGAAGCATGCCAGACCGGGAGTCAGAGGGACAGGACTTCTGATCCCGCCCCTCCCCCCCAATACCAGAGGGGTCACCTTGAACAAGTCAGGCCACCTCTGTAGCCTCTCCACGGCCTGCCCCCCTCGCTTGTTACGGAAAGCTAATGACCTCACGTAACACGAAAGTACTATTTAAGCAGCAGAGCGACGTCCACGTGCAAGGAGTCACACACTCTGGAGGCAGCTGACGGGACCAGGAGAGAGAGCAGATTTCACACAAACCATCTATAAAGTGGGAGGAATTATGACTAACCTCATGGGGATACTGAAGCCAACGATGTGAAGGCACCCAGGATGGTGCACGCACACAGTAGGCGCGCAGGGAGTCCAGTCTCTGTTTCCCTGCCCAGCTGGCACCGGAAGCACAGCCTCCCGCACACGACCCTGGTTCCACTCACTCCCTCCGGCTTTCTCCCTGCGTTCCCCCCATGCCCACCCAGCCCCCCAGCCCNCCCGGAAGTCATGTCCTCAGTCATACACACCTTCGTTCTCAGGTAAGGACGGGAAGGGATGGAAGGGGTGGAACGGCGGGATCTCATCACTCTCTTCGGAGCTCACCCGGACGTCCACGGGGGTCTCGGAGACAGAGGCAGTGAACTGGTCCATGTCTGCACGCTGCTCTTGAAGGAGCTCATCTGACAAAGAGACACGGCAGGGACCTGGCTTTCAGAAGGACCGCCAGTGTGAATGAGGCTAATTCAGGTCATTATAGAACGTGAACTTGAGATCTGCTAAGGGGAGCATCTCGCCAGCTCAAGATGCAGTGGACAATGCCCTCCTACCCCCCACCCCAATTCTGTATTACCGCAGAACCCCAGCACTGGGAGCCCAGCGCCCCATCCCCAGCACACCGCTCTCCTTCATGAACTCACTGTGGGGTTCAGTGGATTCTTCCCAGAGCAGAGATTTAAAGACTATCCATAAGCCATGACGCCCAAATCTGCACCTCCTATCTATTGCCCTGACCTCTGGCTCATCGAACAACCTCCCTCACACCCCCCCAGCAGCAACTTCTATTTCCTCACGTATAAAGAGAACGCGCTTGTCCTCAGGGAAGCGGGGCACCACCATCCATGCCATGGGGACGTGGAAGCCTGGGCACCGCTCTCGGTGCTTTCCTGGCCCTCACCCCCGGCACCTGAGCCAGCAGCACAACCCTGCTCACCCTTCCGCTGCAAGAGACCCTACAGCCCCTCATTCCTCTCTGTCCTCCATGACCATCACCATGTCCACTACCAGCATTTCTTGCCTGGATGTTTGTAACCGCTTCCTGAAAGGTTTCTAATTTTAATAGCACAGAGCAGCGAAGGAATTTTTTTTAAATCGTGTTCTTTTTTAAAGCACAATAAAGATCTAGTCACTCCCTGGTTTAAAACCCTCTAACGGCTTTCCATTATCCTAGAATAAAACCCAAACTCCTAGATTTTGCTAAAAGCTCTGAACAAACTGGCCTCTGCCAACTTCTTTGGCCCCCATTCTCCCTGTGTTCTAGCCACAGTGATCTACTCAAATGTGTCCACTTGACTTAAACTTCAGGCAGCTGCAGTAGTCATTCCCTCTGCTCAGTGCTCCCCCCCACCCCCCCACCGTGTTCTTTGCGTGGGTGGCTCCTTCTCATCATGTGGATGTCGGGTTTTTGTGCCCGAGACCGCCTCCCTGACCACCCAGCCACTCCCCACGTGGCACTCCTTGTCTTTGTTTCCTGATTCCCCTACTACAACATGACCTCCAGGATACTGCCTGCTCGTGCACCATTCTACTCTGTGACACACAGCAGACACAATAAACACTGGCCAACTAAATGTAGAAGATGAAGGGCAGAAGAGGGAGGGGAAGTGAGAATGTGTGTAAAGTAGGTGCCTTGAAAGGCATCAGCAATTAAGAAGAAAAAGGGCAACAGGAAGTTCCCCCCGGTCCCCTGCAATTTCACACCCTAGATTTTTTTCTTCCGGTCACAGAGTAAAGGTCAAGAAACTCAAGGCTCTGTTGCTCACAGCCAGTACATCTGTCCTGGGTTACTCCTTGACCTTGCCATTGCCACATAAGCTCCAGTGAATTCGAGACTTAAACCCCGGCGTGCTAATCCAGCTTCCTGGCCCTGGCTGTCCCGATTTCTCTCATCTTGCACTGCTGCCACCCCTGAGCCTCAGCCAGAAGTCCCACGGGACCTCGATACAAACACAGCACCCACCGATTTCCTCTTGGATTTCTTGGGCTACGTAAGGTACTTTGTAGAGCAGGGAGAGGCTTTGGTTCCTTCTTTCTTCAATCACATGGAGATGTGTCATCACCTGGAGGTACAGTACGGTGGAGAGGCCTTGTGACCAACAGAGCCAGGCCCGGAGGAGACTTGCAGACACACACTTCCGCAAAGATCAGCTGAAAAAGTATATTCTCTACGGAGTCCAGCAAAGCAGCTGGTCAGAGGAAATGTATCCATCCCTACCCTTATTTACTGACCCCTACAGTACAACAGTCCCCCCCCCCCTTATCTGTGGGGCCTGCGTTCCAAAGACCTACACTGGACGCCTGAAACTGCACAGTACTGAGCCCCGTGTATACTGGGTTTTCTTCCTATGCATATACCTATAATAAAGCTCGATTTATAAACCAGGCACAGTAAGAGATTAACAATAACTAATAATAAAACAGAACACTTATACTATAATAAAGGTCATTTAATGAGGTCTCTCTCTCCTTTTGCACCATACTCACCCTTCTTCTTGTGATGATATGAGACGACAAAACGCTACAT
Source organism: Ailuropoda melanoleuca (assembly GCF_002007445.2). NCBI lineage: Eukaryota > Metazoa > Chordata > Mammalia > Carnivora > Ursidae > Ailuropoda > Ailuropoda melanoleuca. The sequence goes on along the minus strand of NC_048225.1, from coordinate 24,885,918 downwards.
GAGGAGATGAAGTGAGGGGAATGACGCAGGCCCTGTGACACCAACTTAGGCTCCTACTGACCCCCTGATGATACATCAGGGGGAGGATCATTCGCTTCCGGGTCACAGCTGACCGTGGGTAACTGAGACCGCAGAAAGCAAAGCCTCAGAATGCGGGGGGGGGGAGGCTGCTGAATAGGAGTGTGCTCGGACTGTGTGTAATACCCCCTGGTGATCTGAGAATCTATCCAGAGAGGGCTTGGAGTTAAAAGAAATTTTAATTTAAAAACATCCACTAGGCAGTTATTGATTTGATTTTTATACGAGGCACTTAGTAACTACTAATCGAGAGTAAAAGAACCCTAATTTATACAATGCCAGATACTCGGTAAGGTTTTGCTGAATGAAAGATGGAACGAGTCAGTTTTACCATTGGTCAGATTAGATGGGGTAAAAAGAATGAAATCACTGGCTTAAAAGTAGATTTGCATAGAGAGGGATCCATTCATGGATTTGCTTAGTGAAGTAATTGCTTGAAATGATTATCATGGTAAAAAACAGAACAAGTTTATTCATATTTAACTGAATTAGTTATTCCTTCCAAAATTTACACGGAGGTATAGGTAAACCTGATTATAGGGGGTGATAAAGACTTACCTACTGTCTGTCTTCCACAGTTCACTACCTTCCCTGAATGCAACAGTTCCAGATGGTTCATATTTTTTAAAAAGGGAAAAAGCCATCAAAACTGGACATTTACTTTTAAAGCTTTTTTGGGGTGGAAATGAAAGGTGAAGTGGGCTACCATCCACCCCAAGGCCACAGTGAGGCCTTGCATTGCTGTAGCCCGGAGCAAGCATTCCGGAAGGTTATGCTTGCAGTTACCAAGCTCGCCCTAAAGAGGGTGCTCTAAGCCTATGGATTCATTATGTGGGCCTGACGCCATAAACACAGTCAAAACAGAAAAAAAAAATTAAATGGAAAGATGCTTTTATTGTAGATTAATGTCTCTCTGGCCTTTAAAAGCAGGGATGAAAGCAATTTAATTTTATATTTGCCGTTCTTTCAATCAAGTAAATTGATGGGAAAGCACAAGAGTAAGTGCCTTAGAGAGAAAATGCAAATGGAACGTGAAAATGCACCACCCACAGTCTTCGCGCGCGTGTGGATGCTGTTGTACTTCAGATGAATTAAGGAGCCATCTGACTGAGGACGGTTCGTATGCCCCCAGGAGAAACAAGGGCCACGGGGTGGGATACCGGACATCGGTGTCTTCGTGGTGAGCCCTGAGCTACAGTACGAGGGTAAGAGCAGCATACCCCTCACACCCCAGACCAAACACGCACACTGTAACTGGCTGAACATATGTAGCATTTCCTAAAGTGCAGATAGCAGGGAACATGCAAAAGTTCACATAATTCAGCAGCCAAGTTCCATGAGCACTAAGGGCTTAGAGCACAGAGCAAACATCACGCGGGAGGAGCTGGGTTTTCCCCGAGATCTGCTGAGAGAGGAGAGGGCTCTCCTTCCCGTGCCATCTGTGGTGGCACTGTGATCTTGCTGGCAGACAACTCCTTCCCTAGTTGTTCATTTAACAGACTGATCAAGAGCTCTCCTTTCCTTCTACTCTCACACCATAGAAAAATGGCTCTTCTGTAAAATACTACATGATAATCTAGTTTTCCCACAAAAAAATTTGAAAAAAAAGGTCAAGTTTTTTGTTTTTGTTTTGTTTTCAGAAAACCAAGTAGACCTGAAAAATCTAGGCCCTGTCAAGGTGGATGCATTGTTCCACCTACACTTCCTGGAAGCTACTCCAGACTTGGCCTTCTGCCTTCTCTTCTACTCCAACCAGCTCAAAGCAAAGCCTGGAGCTCCAGGCCCATACCAGATGCCTCCCGGGGTCCCCAGAGCCATCCCTGTGCACACTCTCCCACTCTTCTCGTTTCCCCAAACATCCGACTGCTAGAGTCAACTCTGCATGTTTAAGGGGAGTTATTCTTCACCTTTACAGCTACTATTATTCATACTATACTGATGGTGAGTTGCTCAAGGGTACACGAGGGACTCCATTCTGCAAGGTCAGATGCGAGCACGAAGTCTGGCATGTTGAAAGCAGGCACGCCAACTTCTGAACCAACAGAGCAGCCACTTCAGTTGCAAGACTCCTAAGACTTCTGGGCAGAGTGCCTTGCAATCCTAATACACACTCGGCAAGAGGCTGGGAGTCCCTGGGGAGATGGGCAAGTGTCCCCGCAGCTAAGTGCATCCCATGGACACTGGGCCATCAGCACAGCACTAACTTTAAAATATGGGAGGAAATTAAATAAGATCAGTTGTGTCATGACAAGGCCCTCCAGGAAAACCAACAGCCTAAGCTATTAGACTCGTTGATTTATAAGGAAGCCAGCCGTCTTGCAGGCAGGCTTCTTTTACGAATACAAGAGAGTAAAGTTCAAGTTAACAGATGCACGATCCCGAAATTAAGAAAAAGGGTGCAGAGGGGCGCCTGGGTAGCGCAGTCGTTAAGCGTCTGCCTTCGACTCAGGGCGTGATCCCGGCGTTCCGGGATCGAGTCCCACATCGGGCTCCTCCGCTGGGAGCCTGCTTCTTCCTCTCCCACTCCCCCTGCCTGTGTTCCCTCTCTCGCTGGCTGTCTCCATCTCTGTCGAATAAATAAATAAAATCTTAAAAAAAAAAAAAAGAAAAGAAAAAGAAAAAAGAAAGAGGGTCCAGAAACAAACCTTTCCAGATGACTGTAAAGGAAAGCTGGACCCTGCATGGGACAAAACCCAGGAATGTACCAGTGTATGTCTCAACTAAAACTAATGTACAAAACAAAACAATTTTTAAGAACTGCTTGATGTAGTTGCCTAGAAAAGACTTCAAATATTCATTCTGGTGGTATGCAAAATCAGAAATAAAGGGATATAAAAAAAGACTGGGAAACTGACTTAGCGCTTCAATATAATCGTGCATTCCTAAATTTCTAGAACTCTTTAGGTAGAAACGACTTAATAGAACAAAGTACGGAACAGATATTTTTAAAAATCGTATCTTTGCACAAACCAACTTTTGTAACCTAATCATGTCTTTAGAAACCATTTATCATTTTCCAAGCACAACTATTAGCACCAGCCAACCAACCACTGGTCAAAGCAGAGTCTCCCCTCTAGAGACGCTCTCCCACCGCAATTTCGACTCTGTCTACTGTACCTGGGATTTCATTTGGGCTGCCTTTTCTGGGTCAACAGCCAACACATGCTGGTAATGACGGATGGTATGCAGGCGATCTTTGTTCTCCGCGCGGACGTAACGCCGCAAGGTCTGGAGAATGCGATGAGGCTGCAAGAGAGAACAGTACTTTTAAGATCCAGAGACTACAGAATGAAAACAGGCAGGAAAGCAAAGCTTAAAAACCCTCACCTAAGAATGTGAGGCCCAGCTGGGCCCAAGGATGAAAGCTGTCCTTTGTAAAGCTTTTTTACCCGGTAGTAAGCAACTACCTTTCCACAGAAAGTACCAAAAACTAAGTTCCAAAGTTACATTGGCTCCTTAACCGACAGTATTTTCCAGAATCTCGAGCCCACTGTCCCACTCAATCTGTCCTCTCTCCTAAGTATCTGACACCTTAAGTACAAGGTAGGCAGCCCCTGTGTCACCCAGAAAAGACTTCACTTGCTCACTTAAGAAGGATACCAATATCCTAACTTTCCAGTACTTTCCATCCCCCCAAAGCAAGGATGGTTAGAGTTAAGGGATAAAGAAGTATGAGGCCACTAGCACAAAGGGCTTCGATGTAAGTTCCTTTACCCCTTTTTTCATAATCCTATTTAGAACAGAGTGAGTGCCAAAGTTTTGAAAGGCATGTTTTTATTCTTTGAAAGTAAAACTACTACAAGAATTCAGTAATTGAGTAACTACCCACCAATATCATGAGGTAAGATACTTCCAGATCACAGGTAGCAGATGCAAGCAGAAAGTGCAATGCTATGGTGACCGAAGCACATACTAGAACATAATAGCTCTTCCTCCCTACTCTTCCTTCCTTCCTTCCTCCAGCCTCGCCGGAACTTGTCATAGAAATGAAATCTTTTTGCTGACCTGTGTGTCATCACCCACTGGTTAGAGCACACCTACGTTAGCGCAGGCAACCCGGGGACAGCACTCATCAGTGCCTGGGTTCCGCACACCACTCACCCGCGGGGGGTCGGACTGCAAGGCCGCCAGGTAATTCTCCAGAGCCATTCGGCGGCGGTCATTCAGCATAGCTTCCACTCGAGCCAGGTGGGTTTCTACCAGCTGCTGCTTCTCGCTGGCTGCCTCCTTCTCCAAGGCTTTAACCATAGCTTGGAAGTGCTAAACCAAGACAGCAGGGACATGTAATTTGTGGCACCTGGAGGAAATCTAAGCAAACAGCCTGAGACCCTGATGCTGCCTCTCCTCACCCAGAGCCTGTGCGAGTCGATAACCGGATCAGAAGAGCGGAGCAAGGGTAAGATCCAAGTATATGCTATCTGACTGCTATCAAAAAAAGTACGTCCTTATCTAATGAGAGCACGTCAAATCTGAGCGTCGGAGTCCGAATTAGCACTTCCATCACTGAAATCACTAGTGCTGCAAGCCCAATGCCGGCTTTCTCCATGTGCCCGGAAGGGAAGGAAAGCTGTCCTTTCCACACTGTAGCAAAGGCGCCCACTTCCAAACCCTGAGAAACAGACCAACAGGAGCTTTATCTCGAAACATATCCCAGTAAGGTGGTAGGTTATGCGGAGTCATTCGTACCAAAGTCCTGAAGGCCAAGTTATCTGTGAAGTACCCAGCCAAGCTTCCAGGTGAAGTTTAAGGCTGTGGAACTAAATTTCCCTGCATCAGATGCATTGGCTATGTAGAAATGAACACTCTTAGCTTTTCTAGGTGATTGATAAAAAAGAAAAGGTGTCCCAATAAAGTATTAACATCATGAGAAGATAGATTACAGTGAACCATAAACACAAATGGATTTAAAATGCAATCCGCTTTACAAAACCCAAATCGGTCTTATAAATTACTTTCCCTATTCCTAGCAACACTCTCTTCTATTCCAGGGGCACCCAGCTGCCACTACGAGTCTAATGTTACATTCCTACAAAGTTACAGATGAACTGGTATCAGAGTGTCTTATTGTCTGCCTTTTGACTTTTGAAGAAGTCTGGAAAAAAAAAAAAAATTCAGGGGGCGCCTCAGTGGCTCAGCCAGCTCAGTGTCAGACTCTTGGTCTTGGCTCTGGTCACGATCTCATGGGTCTTGAGATCGAGCCCCCACCCACGCGCCCACCCTTGGGCTCTGTGCTCAATGGGGTGTCTGCTTGAAGATTCCCTCTGCCCCTCCCCCAACTCACACACGCTCACACACATGCTCTCACTCGCTCTCTCTCAAATAAATAAATCTTTAAAACAGAGAGAGGGGGAAAAAAAAAAGAATTCAGTACTGCTGAAAAAACAAGTCACAGCCTAAGAATGAAGACGACTGGGGATTTTTGCCAGGAGAGCAGAATTAACAAACATAGCCAGCTAAGGTTACTTCCTGGCATGAATTAGGTGTGCTCTGGTTGGTCTGCTTTCCTTCTACTATAGGTGATCAATTCTAGAGAATGCCAGTTTGGAGGTGAGAAGAAAAAAATAAATAAAATAAAAGCAGGCCAGTTAGAACTTCCCTGTAACATAAGCGCTTGACTGAAAGAAGGTGTCAAACTCTAATTTCCTGGGAGTCTGGCTCTGACTGGGTTTCGGAGGGCCAGGCTGGAGGCTCTGTCCCTGGAGAATGCACCTTACCTGAATGAGAGTCTGCCTCTCTGCTTTCGGGAGGTTCTTGGCCTGAAGCTCAGCCTCTTCCCATTCCTTCTTTACCTACAACAAAGGTCAAAGCCACTATTACCAGATAATCAGCTCTGAAACAATCCCCCCATTTTCTAACAATACCGCCAGGTCCTGAAATCTAATATAGGAAACCGCAAATAGAAATTGCATCATATGACCCCTCACGAGCTCAGGGCTGTTTAAGCTTATTCACAGAATTACTGTCTCAGAAGGTCCTGGACCACGACCATCCCGAGCCTCAATTCCATGACCGCCTTGTTCTATATAACCCTGGGCAAGTTATTTAAAAGTCTTTGCGTGTTAGCCTCCTCATACACTTAAGAAAACGGGGTGGGAGGGGCGTGTTTCATACCTACTTCTCAGAACTGTTGTGGATAAAAGAGAACAACAAACATTTCCCGAAGTATAAGCCCAGCACAGGTGATGTGTGAGATTTTAAGTGGTATTCAGACCTAACAAGAAATTCTTTTCAATTTTCTTCTAATCTTCCTAAGTCACTCTAGGAGAAAGCTGCACTACGGTGCTCAATGTTGCTCTAACACTTGTAACCCTTTTAAGAAAGCACCCCGAGGGGCGCCTTGGTGGCTCAGTTGGTTAAGCATCTGCCCATGCACAGTTCATGATCCCAGGGTCCTGGGATCGAGTTCCGCATCAGGCTCCCTGCTCAGTGGGGAGTCTGCTTCTCCCTCTCCCTTTGCTGATCCCCCTAACTTGTGCTCTCTCTCTCCCTCTCTTGCTCTGTCAAATGAATAAAATCTTAAACAAATAAACAAAATATCCCAAGACTCAGAAGCTTCAGCAGGCCACAGTATCTAGCTAACGTATGTTAATATAGGTTTGCTTTCATCTATTTTTACAGTTACCTGTTCTATTGGCAAAAGACACTAGCTTTCTCTTTACAACAGTTATATAAAGTTTCCCTTCTTAAAACACAGAATTTTTAAAAGCTAGTTAATAGCAAAGAAAAATATCAAGGACATAATGGTTACAGGAAGTGCTCCCAGAGTCTGAACACGATAAGCACTCAGAGAGTAATTACATTATCTTGGGGAGGTGGGTGGAGGAGGAGGGAGGGGCTAGGCTCACCAGGAAGATAGCCCTGCTACACTCTCACACCTCACCTATCCTAACACAGCATGACAATCTAGGGGGGACGGTGTCCCTTTTCTTCAACTATGAGAAACCTATTACCTAACGCCACACACCAGGAGCATAAGGGAAGTGCCAAGGTTTACCCTGTCCATTCGGTTGCGATGCCGTATCTCCAGTTGCTCCTTGGCCTTCTGGAAGCGAGCATGCTCATTGTCATCTGCAGAGGTCTCGAAATACACATCGACATCATTGGTTGGCAGAGGAGTTGGGGGAACTGAAACGAAATGACAAGAGGGGTTCCCTTTGGGGGTCAGGCCCAACACAGAAAGCACACTGTGCTCTAGGAGGAAGTCGGAGCTGAGCACCCGAATGGCGCACTGGTTTGCCTCGCACCGTGCTCCCGGGACAAGGTGCTCCTGTCTGCCAAGACTCCACTTGGTCAGATCACAGGGCTCCATCCTCCTTCCGTGACATTCAGCCCCCAGTCCAGTCCATGCCCCCTGGTATCTTTGGCACCAGCAAGCTACCTACTTAGGACTTCAGGGGAAGAGAAGGAAATCTTCCATACCTTCCCTCAATTCCTGAAATCCTCAAAGCTAAAATCTAATTATTTATTGCCGTCACTGATCGCTTCTGGCCAGAGACAAAGGCAGATATCAGACCTGCAAAGGCACCTCCCCAAATTCTCCATTTTGAAAGGAACTTTAGTGCTGAATGGCCTTCACATAGAGACTGCGTAGAGAAAGTCCTAGCTGCTTAGCTCTAATTTTTGAGTTGTCATAGGATGGAAGAAGTCTTAGACCCACCCCCAATACCAGGGATAAGAGGGACGACACTGAGTTGCTGTATTTGACAAGGACGCACCATAAAATGTGAAGATACTTTGGGCGTTTCAACCCATGGCACTCACTGGCCTTCCCGGGCCATCACCTCGAGAGCAAACCCATTAGAAACACACTCCTGCTAGTCAAGCCTAAGGCCTTACTGGCCCCAGACAAGTGAACAGCTGCACAATGGAGCTTAACCTCATAAAGGAAAGGTTTGAGGTGACAAGTCTACCTACTTGACCCCTTAAGAAATACCTATGAAAAACTCTGACTAGCCCAGTTCACTCCCAACTTCCCCACCCAGGGAGGAAGGACATTAAACTTGCTCGTATAACTTGCTGTAGCGTAATGTTAGAGCTACGTGGGGAGCCTATACCAAACCCAACGACTTTCAATGCAGAAATAAAGTCACCTGATTTCCAGAACTGTGTAACTGTAACACAACACTAAAATAACTGTATAACTGACAAATGTAACTACAAATCAGACACTCCAAAGTTCTTCTGCCAAAGCATCTTTTTACTTAGCTTCACACCTAAAAACTACAACTAAAATCCTGTCAAGAATATCTGGCTCCTACCTAAGTTTCAATAGGATGACCACAGCCAATTTTCAGATTAGCTAAATTAGAATATACAGCTTCACAAACCACATTCCCCACGATACTCAAAAGTTCAGCCGGGAGAATTTCAAAGCCCCGAAGTCCGTCGGTGCCAATAAGCACGTTGCCATCAGCAACGCATGTCTGCAGCTTAAAGGCTTATGTGCTGGAGACAGTCTTTGGTTCCTATCACTGGGCTGGATAAAGATAATACAAAACACAAGCTGCTTCCACCCCCTGGGAACAAAAAGGTAAAGGCCTAGCGGCCACAGAGTTCTTCTTCTGAAAATATAATGGGACCCGGACCTAGAACCACATCCTTCTGTCCATATGAAAACAACCAGCTCAAGAAACCAGCACATTTGCCCATGTCTGACCCCTTCCCCTGAAGGGGCACAAACGTGACCAGTGGCACAGTGATGCTGCTAGGCTCTCAAAGCACTCAAGCGGGGCCCCACAAGTACAAAAACACCGTGCTGTGCTCTGGCAAGTCTTCCTACCGTAACACGGGGAAACTACCATTTTGCACACCGCAGAGCCATTAATGCTCTAAAGAAGGGCCGTCCCATCCCAGCGCTCAGCACTATCTATGTGATCCTCTCCGTACTCCGGGAGATCTTTAATGACCCGATTCCTCGGGCTTCACCCCCAAATAATGTGTTGTTGCACCTCACTTTTACAAGGCAGGAAATATCACAATAAGTTGTGTCTCTAAATCGGTCCTGAATAAAAAAGTTTCTGCCACCAAAGTTCCCTAAGGACTCCTATTGTTTCCACACTTTCAATTATTTCTAATAAAAACAGCTTTTCCACAGAGCAGCAGCTAGAGCGGGGGTGCTAAGAGTACCAGATCGCATGAAGATTTAAAACATGTTTTGGTGGGGGGAGGAAAGAGGCACAGGAAGGTATCTGAATGAAAATCCACCAGGAGCTACAGCCAAATATCTAAAGAGCAAAAACCAGGAACGACCAGCAACTCCTTATTCTAACGAGTTCCAGAATCAGAACCAAAAATGAATGCCTAGCCTGAGTGAGGATTTTCCAAACGCATGGGCTAGTACTGCAAGGTAAGAGACAGGGGGCCTTAAAAAGGAAGGGGAGTAACCATGGAGCAAAAGCAAACGTTCTCCTACCCATGTCTAAGTGAACCCAACTCAGCTGAACCACCGAATTTCCTCTGTGACCCCAGGACACGTGAACTATAAAATTCTTTCACTTCCTAAAACTCTGTGTGATCCAGCGTTGCAAAACATTGGAGAAACAGTTACTCCCATGCAACTGCAGAGCTCGCTCCCTAGAGTGCATAAAGCAAGACATTTCAATATTCTGGACTCTCCAAAAACGTATTCGTGGGGTCCCTTCTTTGAGGAGCGGGCATCCCCCTTACCCAACATGCACCATGAGGGTGGGCGACAGGGTGGCTCAAAAGATGACAATGAGAGAAAAAAGCCCAGAAACGAGAATGGGCAGAACTCACGGCTGCTGAGCTCACCGCTCTGTGCCTTTGCACCACAGACAGCCAAGGGCAAGGCTGCCGCCCCAAGCACCACAGAAGCACTCTGGGAGCCCACAGACAACAAGGCAAGATGCGAAAGAACAGGCCCCTGGGCTCTCCCTCTGTGCTAGGGAGGGGACACGCCACCACCACCACCACCACCACCAGACCCACGGTGAGCATGGGACATACAGAACTGGGCTCGAGACTGCCAACAGGAAAGCAGAGCCTAGATCTAGAAAGCACAGAGATGGGGGGAGAAAGGACAGACAGCAAACACCTGAGTCGGCAGGAAGCACTACACAGATGCGGTCACGAGGACGGCCGGGAGAGAGACAGAACGCCGGACAGGACAGGGCCGCTGCACAGAGCCCGCGCACCGGGACTTACTCATCGCTTTACACACAGCCATACAATAATCCTCAGACTCAAAATTGTTCCTGTTGCCTCCGCAGCCGCCATATATAAAGTGCACGCACTTTCCCTTGGAGAGGTCGAAGTACCAACGAGGCATCACGGCCCGGCAGGGCCCCGTCATCGCCTCCTGGGAGCAGACAGCTGTGTGAAAACGGTCAGAATGTGAGCAGGACAGACGCGGCAGCTTCGCATGCTTCACTGTCGCTAGGGGCCTCGCCGGGCCTCCGCGGAGGCCAAGCCCCGACGGGACCTCGCCACCCTGGCCAGCTAATCACCGACTCCAGCCCGTCGTTCAGGGGGACGCAGGTGTCTTCCTGTTCTGCCGTATGTAGTGAAGACATGCAGGGAGTGAAAACAGTGTTTCTCACACTGTCTGGAGTCTAGACTGATGTGTCTCACAGCTCTGCGAGCCTCACGTTCCTGATCTGGCGAGCGGAGACGACTGCCTGACTTGTCGATCGTGCTGGTGTCAAGGACCAAAGGAGCCCCGTGCAGGTGAAAAGGCTGCTTTAGTGGTGATGACCAAGGAAACGCTACTAAGCACCCAGAATGCATGTGTGCGTGTTTTTATGTTCTCCAGGGTGAATCATAAACTTCTAGACTTGCTACGTACTTCCCCCACATGGAGTCCTAAATAATTCTTCAGAGCTTAACTGCCTTCAAATACACACTCAGCAGAGGCTGCACATCAATGGCTCTAGAATGGTCACAACCTTTTTTTCTCTTTCTGGGGAACTGGCAAGATGAAAATCCTTTGCCAGTTGGTCATTAAACTCCACCCTCCCAGTCACAGACATCTTTCTGGTGGACAAACAGGGCAGCCTACAGATGGGAACGCGCTCAGGAAAAGAACCAAGAAGTCACTTCCATTCTGGAAGATCAGGGCTTTAGAAGTATTGAGGAGGGGGCTCCCCTTGGGGACAGAACACTTCAGGCTGCGTGTGGAAGAATCCTGCCCAAGCATAAACCACATTATCTCCCTGATTCTCTGGTCTGGTCCTTCTTCTCTAGTTAGGTCCTTACAATGCAAATGACAGTTTCTGATTCAACTCTGGGTCCCTCCATGAGCGTGTCCACTGCCAGACCCCGCAGGAGCCTGGCCCCCCCAGCGCTAACATGGCGCCACCAGCGTGCTGGAGAGCCAACTTCACGTCAGCACCCAGGAGCGCCACCTCTCCTTCTGGGACTTACCTTTGATGCACGCAGTCCAAAATTGTAAGCAGGTATTACCAAATGGATTTTAATGCCATGGCTTTACATCGGGTTACCTTTAACGTCGTGAGTAATTTCCTTTTCTGAAATCGTCCCATCGCTGCTGGGTTCAGTTGGGTTCTCTTCATTGTAGTCATCTCCTTTAAAGGTGTCATAGTAGTAATCTCGGTCTTCCACCACTTCCTCCCCTTCCTCCTCATCCTCGTCGTCCTCATCCACAGCTGCTTCTGTGAAGTCCTCCAAATCTGCTTCGGTAGGAAATTCACTAAAGGTCAAAACAGAAGAGGAAGCTTAATACCGATTCCTAGGTGCACAGCACAACAATGATGCTCTTCCCTATTTTGAAACACAAAAACAGAGACAGGAAATAAGCTCAACTCACAGCTCACTGGGCCACTACAGCCTTCAGCCCAGCTACACCAGCAAAAAGGCAGAGTGGGCAAGGACTGCATTAACCTGCAGAAAGTACCGTAGCCAGAATGAAATGCCAGCTGGCTCAACTCCAGCGTGAATGAGGGAATGCCCACTTTATCCAGAGGGAGGGACTGGCGGCCCAGTGCCACCAGCAAAACCACTTCACAGGTGCAGGACGAGAGTTACCTTTTGTAAATATCATAGTCTTCCTCTTCGTCCTCATCCTCTTCCTCTTCTTCCTCTTCCTCCTCTTCCTTTGACACAGCAGATTCAATCATCTTTGTCTGAGGGCAGCACACGTATTCAGTGCCATGGAACTGGTCTACCCCACAGGGCAGCAGCATGCCGTAGCGATACAAGGTCATTCCCTGGGTCAGACAGGCCTAAAAGAAACCCCACAGATCCACGTCAGAACACTAATACATTTGGTCAAGTAGTCCCCAGTCATTAGCTTTATCCAAAAGAAATGCCTTTCAAATCACTAGGTAATGCTTTCTCTCACGGACACATAAATTTTCTGTTAACAAGTTGTGATGCCATTATTTTAAGAAGATTTACAAATTTTGCTTAACTTGCAATGGGGGAACATCATCTGGGCCAGAAACAATGAAAGCCCAAAGTTAGAAAAAAATTAAGGAAAAGGGAGTTCTTCTAAGTAATTACCAATGCTGGCTAAAGGTGGTCAGCAATAATTAACATTCCTTGCTGTGAGGGCATGGTGTTAGAATTTGACCAAAGAAACTGACTAGAGATCCCACTTAACTACAGAAGGCATGCTTAAGAAATGGCATCTAATCCTATCAGTACATACGTGGAGATGTGGATTTTCTATAATTGGCTATTTCTACTCTAAGGCCCTAGGGTGGGGGTGGCCTCTTTGGGCACCCGACGGACTGCATCCTTGCTTTACAACATCTTAACCTGAGGGGCTGGACTGTCAACACTGTATTTCCCTATAAAAATACCCTCCCAAATATTTTTAATTTAGAAGCTACAAGTAATCGTAAACTCTGAAGACATAAAGGGAAAATAAAATCAATTTGAAATCACGAGGTCTGGAAGAAAATGCTACTTTCTCCCTTAACAGGAAAAACAATACATAATCCATTCTTTTACCTCTTTGACTACAGTGTGCCAATGCTGGTGATTCTCGCACACCTCCATCTGCTCTTTGTGGAAAAACCGGCACTTTTCTGGAACTCGCAGAACATCACTTACGAATTCACCCACTGGAAAAGACAAAGCTTTGTTACAAGTAAATCTGATCATGATTCAAGGTAGTGAGGACTCTCACTGAAGATTATGACAGTTACGTAGTCAGGTGTTAACAGGAGCGATCTCAAATATATGTAAGCTGATGGGCCTCTCTCACCTTCGAAGGTCAATTGGACGTTACAGTAATTTCCGGGCAAGCAGCCACAAGAGCTCAACATTCTGTTACAGTCATGATACTTCGGACTTTCCTCACTCTTCCAGACTCTAATCCCTTAGGGTCCAGTTGCAGGGCTAACGCAATACATGATGGGCAGAACAGGAACAGGACCCCCCCCCCCCACCATTCCATGACCTCAGACACACACATATTCCTCTGAGTTCACATGCGCTCATATTCCTAGCCTCATACTTCCCTATTTCTGCCCACGCTTAGTAGTTGTTTTGGGGTTTTTTTAGATTTATTTTAGGAGGATAGGGGAGGAGCAAAGGGAGAGGGAGAGAGAATCTCAAGCAGGCTCCGCGCTGAGCACAGAGCCCGATCCCACAACCCTGAGATTATGACCTGAGTCGAAACCAAGAGTCGGATGCTTAACTGACTGGGCCACCCAGGCGCCCCAGGTCATGTTAGTTCTAATAACAAAAAGCCAAGAAACTAAGGGTGTTCTTCAAAAATACGGATGAATCTTACTTTGGCCCTCTGTGTACTTAAAGACACACAGCTCTAAGACGAAGCACTGTAATATGTGAATCAGGTAAGACTCCTCGACGGAAGGGAATGGGTGCTTCTGCGATGGAAAACTCTGGCAGATGCTACTTAACCAGGTGACCAGCCGAACATGAGGTTTGTCACTGACAATGACGAGCTGACATATGTGATGTGCTAAGAAGAAAATATCACTACACAGTCTTTCTGCCAAAAATATGTCATTTGAGTCTAATCGTGATAAAACAATAAGACAAATTCAAATTCAGGGATATATTTAAACAAATGGCCTATACTGAAAAAACAGCAAGTCATGAAAGAGTTTTTAAAAAGAAGGAATTGTTGTAGATCAAATGTAATGTTTCATCCTTTTTAAAGGAAAGCTATAAAGGCCATTATTTGGACATTTAGAGAGAAAATGTTCAAAGTATGATTATTATATTGTAGTTACATAGGAGAACATCCCTGCTCTTAGGAGAAATAAGCCAAATATTTAGAAGTGAACAGTCATGAAGTCCCAACTTACTTTCAAAGGGTATAACAACAACAACAAAAGGTATATAAGATGTGCATGCACGCATGCGCGTGCACGCGCGCGCGCGCACACCCACACACACACACACGGTGAGACAGATAAGGCAAAATCGGAAAACCTCGGTAAAGGGTACAGAGGTATTCACTGTTACATTTTTTTCTATAGGTCTAAAACTTTCCAAAAATATAAAGCTGGGGGGCAGTTGGGTGGCTCAGTCAGTTAAGCGTCTGCCTTTGGCTCAGGTCATAATCCCAGGGTCCTGGGATCGAGCCCCAAGTCAGGCTTCCTGCTCAGTGGGAAATCTGCTTCTCCCTCTGCCTCTGCTACTCCCCCTGCTTGTGCACTCTCTCTCTCTCTCTAATAAATAAATAAATAAATAAATAAACAAAATCTTTAAAATATATATATATATAAAGCTGGGAGGAAAACACATACAGCTGTTCAAAAAACAGAATGTGGTCTTCTAGAAATACACACTGAAATATTTACAGGAAAAAGAAATACTATCTGTGATATGTTTCCAAATAATCAAGGGTAGGTAGGAATGGGTCCACAGACAATGGGGGAGAGTGGCTCACAAACTGCTGATCATTACATAGCTGGACCACAGGGACATAAGGGTTAACAGTATTATTTTTCTCTGTGTTTGGACATGTTTGTAACTTCCATAAGAAAAACCTAAAAATTCATCTACCACTGGGGTGCCTGGCTGGCTCTGTCAATAGAGCATGTGATGACTCCTGATTTCAGGGCCGTTGAGTTTAACGGCCCACGTTGCGTGTAGAGCTTACTTTAAAAAAATATTCATGTACCACTGCATCATCACCCAGAGATTGATTCAGTAGGTCCAAAGTGGGACTCAGTAATTTCCACTGAACAAACACATTCCATCACCAATACGCTCCACACAGGCTCTCAGTGGAGGGAAACAGAGGGAGAGAGGTGTGTGCTTAACTCAGGAGGGATGGAGTAGCGGCAGGAGAAAGGAAGCAGGAGGGCTAACCTCTGAGGTTTCCTTTTCTTTTAAGAGGAAGTGTAATAGGAAAGTCATCTGGCCTGAGAAAGGTCTCAGGGCTTTGAACTAGTGGAAAGTCTATATAGACCCACGCCCCAGGTTCGTCATGGCGGCCTGGTCCTCCAGGACTGCTCACCTCAGGACCCAGACTCTGGGCACTTCAGCAGTCAATCCTTCCACGACCCAAGGGGCAAGCAAAAGGAGTGCTTCATCTACTTTGAGGGGGAAGATGTGCTCTGACGTTACAAGCTGGAGCAGTAAACACAGCCTCCCCACATCAAAGCAGCCTTACACAGGGGAATGACATTGCACACCATCATTAGCACAAGAATTTGGGGGCCAATAACTCCATTGACACTAAGGCGGGAACACAAAGTAGTAAGTTAGACACAGTGTTGCCTTGATGCCCTAAAGGCTCTAAGGTGGTAGAACACGTACATAAACTTTTTCAATCAACTAGACACAGTCAATGCTTAAAAAAACCCCAAATCCCTATGGGTAAATGAGGATTTGCCTCTATGAGGAGAAACAATCGTGATACTCAACCAAATTAGAAGTCACTTCAACTATGACATCCAACCACCAACTCATATTGTTTTAATGTGATTATCCTGTATTCACGAGGCAATTTTTATATTTAATTTAAGACAAAAAGCAACAAAAGACTACATTAAAAGGCAGTGTGTACAGGGTTAGGCGCTGGGGTTCAACTGCAGCACTGTCGTTGCTAACAGAGTGCTCTTAGGCAACTTACTTAACCTTTCTGTGCCTCGATTTCCTTATCTTGTTGTGAGGATGAAATGACATAATATACGGAACACACAAAAAGCCCAGAGCAGAACCTGGTGCACGGTGAGCAGCGAGCAGCACTAAGTGTGCGAGCTCTGATTGCTGATGCTGCTGACGTCTCGAGCTGAGGAGCTGTGCACAAACTACATAGACAACTATAGTCATCATACAGAAATCTGTAATTTGTAAAACCCCAATTTTATATGTACAATTGCGACATCAGAAAAAAATTTTAAAATAGCTATTTTATTACTACATATATAGTCTATAGAAACAATAAATTGAGTTTTAAAAAAATACAAGGGAATACTATACAGCAGGTTAAAAATGAATGAAATCTACTTATATCACACCTTAGACACACCCCGAAATGATGTAAAGTAAAAGTTGTAAAAGGTGAAGTACAGAATGATAGCATTCTCATAAGCCTGCAAACACAAAAACAAATGGTCAATAGATACATATGTATATAGCGGAAGTATAAAAACATGTGAGACAGACTGGAAGGTGGGGGTAGTTGGGGGAAACAGGTGATAGGGATTAAAGAGTACCCTTATCATGATAAGTGCTGAGTAATGTACAGAATTGTTGAATCACTAATATTATACACCTGAAACTAACATAATACTGTATGTTAACTACACTGGAGTTAAAATTTAAAGATAAGAAAGGGAGGAGGGAGGAAGGAAGGAAGGGAAGGAAGGAAGGGAGAGAGGGAGGGGAAGGAATGAAGGAAGGAAGGAGGGAAGGAAGGAAGGAAGGAGCAAGCTATGGAAACTTGGGTTCCTTCCCCCCAAAGAACAAAGAAACATGCATGAGAATAACATGCCAGCAAGAGGACAGTGGTTACCCTGAGAGCAAGGGAGGGAAGAAGGGAGGAAAGGGAAGGAAGGATGGGGCTTTGGAACATTTAATACCTTTATGAAAAAATAAGATGGAAATGAAGCAAACTTGGCAAAATGTTGAAGAACTTAAACCAGGATGATGAGTGACTATCATATTGTGTTATCTTTTCAGTATGCTTCAAATACTGTATTTCGGAATTAAGCATAAAATCAAAACTTTTTAAATGGCAGTGATTTAACTAACTCCATGCTACACTGCAAAATTAAATGCCACCAATCTTTAGCTATTTCATGACTCAATCAATCTGTCTGACCTCTGAAAACCAGAAGAGAATTAACACCACTGAATTTGACAAGAAACTAAAATGTAAAAATAAAAAAACAAAAGAATACTCTTTGAGTCAACAACTGCAATTCTAACAACATACTCTAAGGAAATAATTAAGAAAATAAACAAAGATATTTATTGCAGTGTTAATATCAAAAATTGGGACCAACCTAAACGCCCATCAATAGGGAATTAGTTAAATGATCACAGCTATATACAACGGAATACCAAGGGTCACAGGNGAGTTAACAACTGCAATTCTAACAACATACTCTAAGGAAATAATTAAGAAAATAAACAAAGATATTTATTGCGGTGTTAATATCAAAAATTGGGACCAACCTAAACGCCCATCAATAGGGAATTAGTTAAATGATCACAGCTATATACAACGGAATACCAAGGGTCACAGGAAATATGGTTTGTGTCTATATTTAACATGGAAAAACTTCCATTGTGATTAAATATTTTTAAAAATCATTAAACAAATAGGAGTGCCTGAGGTGGCTCAGTCAGTTAAGAACCCGACTCTTGAGCTCAGCTCAGGTCTCGATCTCAGGGTCGTTGAGCTCAAGCCCTGTGTTGGGCTACACACTGGGTATGGAGCCTACTTAAAAAGAAAAAACAAATAAAAATAAAAATCATTAAACAAGTAAACAAAGCAAGAAACACACCCCATATCCCTACCCCTCCTTCTTCAGCCTGGTTAACTCTTTAAGGTCAAGTTTGTCTTTTATTCAAAGATATGTAACTACCTAAGAGTAGCATATAACAGATGTTCAAATGTCAACTTAAAAAAAAAAGCAATAAAAAGGAGAGCAAAGGTAGTATGACCACATTTAGGGGGAAAAATGCATTTTTTAAAAGCACCTATAGTTCCACGTGTGTCCAAAGAAAAAAGTCTTCTATATACACCAAAATGTTAATCATGGTGCAAAAACTGGAAATGATTATTTATGCTTCCCCCACCCTTTTCAATTGAAAATAAGCTTTTTGGGGCACTGGGTGACTCGCTCAGTTAAGCGTCAGCCTTCAGCTCAGGTCAAGATCCTGGGGTCCTGGGATCGAGCCCCACGTTGGGCTCCCTGCTCAGGAGGAAGCCTGCTTCTCCTTCTCCCTCTCCCCTCTATTTGTGCTCTCTCTCACTCACTCTCTCTCAAATAAATAAATGAAATATTGAAAGAGAAAGAGAAAGAAAAAGAAAAAGAAAGAAAGAAAAAATAAATAAGCTTTTTAAGCAAGTAAACTAAAGAGGAACACATTTCAATCCCAACATCAGTTCTGTCATTTTACTGCTACTTTTTGGCATTTGCTACATTCATCAGACGCTTCTAAGAAAAACAAAAACAAAAGCCAGACTTAGGCAGATGAGTTACTCTGTTTTACCGAAGAACACTGAAAATGGTTTGGTCCCAGTTTGGAATTTTACCCAAGTTTATAACAATCCTCAGTTTAATCAGTTAGGCTGTAACAGATAATGACTGCAATTTCCCAAGTCACTGGACACAGAAGGTCATATTGTTTTCACTGTTTAAGAAGCTGATGAATGAATATGGCAATTTAACAAAACCTGATAAACCTACAATCTCCTTTAAGCTGCACTTACGGTCTATCTCCAACCTCCACCAATGCCCTATGATTCTGTCTCTTTTTCAGACCATCTCCCCCAAGCAGGGACATGACAGCCATCAGGATATAGAGTTCTTCCAGAGCTGCTAAAATTCCTTTTAAAAATATCAAAGGTTGTGTACCCACTTCGGAAAACCCTCATCACCAATACTCACACATGTTTTTTAAAAACCTACTGCAAAAGTACTCTCCAGCTGCAGATAGGAAGACCGTGTCAGTTACGGGGCTCTGGAAGCTCTAACCAGGTGGGGGAAGAAAGCCTTCTGTAATGAGAGGGAGCCAAGAGAATCAACCTGGCCACCGAATATAAATTTCTGTGCGGTCTAGCGGCCATCCCTAGCAGATGTCTCGGCGGTCAACAGGGCTCTGAAGTTAAAGACCCGGGATCATTCTCATGAGCAGAAACACTCAAGGCCCCACGCTGGGGATGGGGTGAACTGTCGACGACGGGCTGTTGTGAATTCAAAGGTAGAAGATGAGTAGCTAACAGATGCCGGGGATGGATAGTGAGACCCTGAGGGGGAGCTGCTAAAGGTGGCACCCGAGAGCCTCTGAGAATGAGAACTGTCTTTGGCAGTCCTCACATCACAGTCACACTCTGCCCAGATCGCCATCCAAAAATAACCCAAAACAAACACAGTCACGGGCTCACAAAGCTCTCCTCTTTAGTACAGGAGCCAGCCTACATGGAAATGTCAGAGATGACTAACTCCTTCCCCCAAAACCCCAGCAGTTTTGCTTCTTCACACATCAACAACTCTGCCCTATTTGGATCATCCTAACTACCTACCTACCTATCCACCTACCCATCTATGCACATTTTTAATAATAAACAGGAGTCAACCAGTACTACTAACCTAAGCTATAAGGTCATTTTGAGAAGGGGCAGACTGAACTGAAACAGCAGGTGGAAAGTCACACTGATGGGTAGTTAAGCATCAAAAGAGGGCAGAGCTGAGTGCCATGAACACAGATGTCCACAGGCAGTGTGACACAGACTTGATGAAAGCACTACCAGCAACCGAAATGCATTCGCAAACTGCTTTCCAAGCATGCTCACCAGGACATCCCTCTCTCCCCTCAACCTAGCAAAAAAACGACGACAAACAAAACTAGTGCCTGAGGACATAGGTAAGGACTCTGGGGCACCTAAACCAATTAATATGGGCGACCCAACCAATACAGACAGATTCTGTTTTCCCCAGCTCCCGTCACCTCACCTTCTGGCCTGCCTGCCTACCCA
Organism: Ailuropoda melanoleuca; assembly: GCF_002007445.2. NCBI lineage: Eukaryota > Metazoa > Chordata > Mammalia > Carnivora > Ursidae > Ailuropoda > Ailuropoda melanoleuca. The sequence continues at coordinate 24,865,721 of NC_048225.1, read as the reverse complement.
TGCTTTGGGTTTGCTAGGCAGTAATTATCTTTTTTATTGTTATTCTTTTAAGCAAGCTCTAACACCCAACATGGGGCTCAAACTCACAACGCCGAGATCAAGAGCTGCATGCTCTACTGACTGAGCCAGCCAGGCACCCCATTAGCTAGTAATATCGTCAAGGGGGTCTCAGGGCTGAAGCTAACCACACTTCTGCCATCACTTTATTCCAACATGTGGTTTTCATCTTAACGTGTACAAGACGAGTTACTGTGGTTACTTCTGGCGAATGAAATGTACAAGACTCTTACTTTTTACTGCATCCAGGTTTTGTACAGTTTGTATGTTAAAAGAATTGTGTATGGTTGTGTAACTCACTGAATATACTATAAACCATTAAACCATATACTTCAAATGGGTGAATTATATAGAATGTGAATTACATCTCAACAAACTTGTTTAAAAAAAAAAAAAAAAAAGGCAGAGCCTGACCAGGAAGCCTGGGTGACTCAGTAGGTTGAGTATCCAACTCCTGATTTCAGCTCAGGTCACGATCTCAGGGTGGTGAGATTGAGCCCCGCATCGGGCTCTGCGCTGGCGTGGGGCTGATGCTCAGGATTCTCCCTCCCCCTCTCCCTCTGCCCCTCCCCGTCTCTTGCTTGCACACTTTCTCTCTTTCTCTCAAAAACAAAAAAAAAGCAAAGACTGATTATTTACAGGAGATACTGAGCAAATAAATATACTGAGGATAATGGAATTGGAAACATCAATATGAGCTACTGTTTCTAAAAAATATGCATGGATGGACCTAGAAGCAACAATATCCTAGGACAATAAGTACACATAATGCCCAGACTTGGTTTCTAAATACCACTCTCCACTGAAAGAAACCAGGGCGCCCTGGAGAAATGGAAGATTCCAGGGGTAGAATCAGGAAAATAAAGGATCCGTCTGCATCATCTTTCTGTCAAATCTGGACAATAAGTCCATAAGGAGATAAATGAATGCAGATGCCATCTCAGCCAGGTGATAATAGTTACCACGGGTAACGGAACAAACCGATATCCTGCAACTCCTAACACCACGCAGCCAGAACGCATCTGTAGTAGCCTCTCAAAAATGCACAAATCCAAAGAATCATAAGAGGCGCCTGCCTGGCTCAGTCGGTTAAGTGTCTGACTCTCAATCTCAGGGTCATGAGTTCAACCTCCGTGTTGGGCATGGAGCCTACTTTAAAAAAAAAAAAAGAGGATCATAAGACAAACCCAAATTGCAAGGCATTTCCACAAAGTAATTTGTACTCTTTAAAAATGTCAAGGTCATGAAAGACAAAGAGACTAAATTCAATGTGTGATATTGAATTAGATCCTGGCATTACTAGATAAAAGGTGAAACTTGAATAGGGTCTGCAGATTATAGATTTAGATCAATGATAATTTCCTGATTTTGATGATGTGGTTATATAGGAGAATGTCCTTGTTTCTAGAAAATCTACACTGAAGTCCTAAGGGATTAAAAAGACACCAACTTAAATGACTCAAACACAAAAACCCAGCAATGGAGGGCGAGGGTTGAGGGTGTTGGGGGAGCGAATACAGTTAATTTTACCATATAACTCAAATGGTAACAGTTGGAAAATCTGAAATCTGAGCAAAGAGTATATGGGAACTCTGTACAATTTTTCTAACCATTTTGTAAACTTGGAATTATTTTTAAATTATTCCTAATTTTAAAAGGCGAGAGTAACTCAAAAAGACTATCACCAAAATGCTTTCTAAGAGTACGGAAAAAAGAAAGTGGTGCTCATTTTTTTTTTTTTTTTAAGATTTTATTTATTTATTTGACAGAGAGAGAGGCAGCAAGAGAGGGAACACAAGCAGGGGGACTGGGAGAGGGAGAAGCAGGCCTCCCACTGAGCAGGGAGCCCCATGCGGGGCTCGATCCCAGAACGCTGGGATCATGACCAGAGCTGAAGGCTGATGCTTAACGACTGAGCTACCCACGTGCCTCAAAAGTGGTGCTAATTATTAACCAAGATCAGTTCTACCAGGGTGCTCTAAGAGGAGATGGGGACAGCAGAGAGACATTAAAATCTACTACTTAAGGAGCACCTGGGTGGTTCAGTCGGTTAAGCGTCTGCCTTGGACTCAGGTCATGATCCCAGGGTCCTGGGAATCCCTGCTCGACAGGGAGTCTGCTTCTCCCTCTCTCTCTGCCCCCACCCCTGCTCATGCTCGCTCGCTCTCTCTCAAATAAATAAAATCCTAAAAAATAAATGAAATCTACTTCTTAAATGATGACAAGGAAGAATTAGCAGAATTTCTGTCCTGCTACCCCCCCTTAAACTCCAGTCACCTGGTCCCTTACTAGCTTAGCCTCAGGCAACTGTATGTCTTTTACAACACCAATGGACGGCTCTACTTACTGGCTAAGAAGTTGTCCAAATGGATACAGGTGTAAACATAAAAAATTGTCTGAATTAAACATCAAAGACCATATAATACTTTATTCAGTGACCACATGCAAAGAAAATAAGTTGATGGTCAAACTGTCCTTTATGCATTTAATTAACAACAATATCATTTTATTGTTTGGTTCTTTTTTTTTTTTAAAGATTTTATTTTTATTTATTCAACAGGGATAGAGACAGCCAGCGAGAGAGGGAACACAAGCAGGGGGAGTGGGAGAGGGAGAAGCAGGCTCATAGCAGAGGAGCCTGATGTGGGGCTCGATCCCATAACGCCGGGATCACGCCCTGAGCCGAAGGCAGACACTTAACCGCTGTGCCACCCAGGCGCCCCTTATTGTTTGGTTCTTAACACTGAAAAACTCAAACTACATATAGCATATTGGAAAATAAAGCAACAGAATAAGATTTTTGTCCTGTACCAGCTACAGTAAGGTCTTGTCTTATAATTATCATCAAAAAGTGTATCCTCTGTTCTAGACACTGTCACTGTCATAGAGGACAAAAAGGACTAAAGCAGGGTCCCTGGTTTCACAGTGTTTAGAGCAAAGCTGCAGAAAGATACAGAAACAGATCATCACCATACAGGGTGACAGATGCAATGGCAACAGTGGATGAATTTCAGAAATCTGCCTATCTGGATAGCAAATATAACCAGGAGGGAAAGTTTTCTTTAAAGGAGGCGGCCCCTCGCCTGGATGGCTGTCAGTTGAACATCTGACTCTTGATTTCTGCTCAGGTCATGATCTTGGTGTCATGAGATCGAGCACCACCCCCCCCCCGGGCCCCATTGGGTTCTGTCCTCGGGGGGGGGAGTCTGCTTGAGATTCTCCCTCTTCCTTTGCCCTTCCCCCACCCACCTCACCCCACCCCACCCCACCCCACTCCACCCCTGTGCTGGCTCACACCTCTCTCTCCCTCTCAAATAAATAAATAAATCTTTAAAAATTAAAATAAATAAAAGAAAGGAGGCAGCCCCTGAAGTAAGCCTTGAAGGGAGAACTTCCCAAGCAAAGGAGGACGCCATTGTCACCGTCCAGGCAGGAAAGGACGAACGGCCGGGGACCAGAGCAGCGGGAATCCAATGGGAAAAAAAAGGATGTAAGCCAGACATTCCCAACTTTCAAGTCACACCACCCTGAGTGTCTCAGTAATATTTTCATAGCACTTCCAGGCCAAAAGAATACCCAAAAGCTTAGGTAGTTAGGTCCAACCACTTAGTAAGTCCTCGTGCCCTAACCCCTTAGTGCTTGCTGGGCACTCCATAACTCCTCCAACGTTGCCATCAACTGAACACCAGCACCCTTCCTTCTCCTCCTGCTGGCATGACGCTGGCTCTTCAACCCAGCAACCACTAAGACACCGGTCCAGAAAGACCAGAGGTCACTGAAAGGAATGGAGCCACAGAATGTTGAAACTGTGAATACCTCCAGCTAGTAGTTCATAGGACGTCTGAGAGAGGCCTCCTCTGAATATCAAAAATATCCCACAATGCTCGCGCCCTGAGTTTGCTCCAATGCCCCGGGGTACCTCCATGCACAGTTTGGGAACCATGCAGAGACGCCATATTGAAGAGGTGTGAATCAGGCTTGAAAACTGACTGGATGTGGGGAGATAAAGGTCTCCCAGATCTCCAGATCAGAGCTCTGGGTGAGGAGTGGAGCCATGACAAAGAGTATGTAGGAGGGGAGCAGACGGAGGGCATAACAATGCAAAGAGAAGAAACGACTACAAGTACTACCTATGGTCTACAAATACTCAAAACTACACTCTGGTTTCATTTAGTTCATGAATTTTATAGAGAGTGAACGAAACCTCATACCCGGAGATTTCTGAGAGCCAGATGGAATGGGAGAACATCTTTACACACCACACCACACCAAAGGCTTCCAGGTCTCACACGACGACCGCACGACGCTGCATCTTAAAGGGTGCTAGGCATCTGCGCTGTCCCTCTCTCCCCTACTGAATCCTTTAAAACAGTGACTGCTACATATTTTAAACACTGTTATTTAGGTGCTGATTCTTCGTGTTATTTTGATACATGTGAGAATGAGAAAAGCAACTCATTCCATTTTAGGAAAGGTTTTAATGAAGGGAGGAAGTCGAGCAAGTTAAATTAATGGCTAAAATTAAATACATCTACGAACTACCCAGAATGCCTGTTAATGCTGTATCTATGTTAACCCTATCCTGGATCATCAAAAATCAATTGTTTTGACCTTTTAGGCTTCTGTGACCACGTCTGTTCCTGAATCACCCAGACGACACATGTGTGAGTGCACGTGGATGTCTCGGTGATGCGTGCTTAGGATGATGAATGCATTAACTAGGTAAGCGTCTGAAGCAACAACTGCTTCTGGGTAATAAAAACTTCTTGCTCAGTTGTAGTCAAGTTAGCTCTGTTAACAGCAACCACAGGGACAGAAACCCCGTAGCCGTCGTGGCCCTTCAGAACGGCAGGCGGCCCAGGGCTGTGCACAGACAGCTGAGTCACTTCTCCTGAAAACTCCCACAGGTCTGGTCTCGCTAGCAACACAGGGTTTCAGTACCTTGCCAAATGTGTACAGATGAAGTAAGAGGAAGCGAAGACTCCATTCCTTGGGCTGCTCAGTACAACTCACTACTACGACTACAAAACGGGAATTTCAAACATCAGTGTGAGGCAAAGTGGGGCTGCTCTGAGGGCAGCACTCTGACTCAACGCCGTGCAAAAAGCTCGTCCTTAAAAGACAGAGGATGCCCACGTCGGGAGGAATCACGACCATCAAAGACAAGTCACCCGCTGACCTCAGAAAGCAGTAAATATTCAAAAAAAAAGTCCCACAATACATTCCTGCAGCCCTCGGCTTTGTGACAAATGTAGAGACTTCACTGTGAGGCCAGAGAAAATTGCATGTAAAACTGAGCGCCCTCCGCTTCCTGTGGAGTAACCAAGAGCATCTAAGGGACACGCACCGAGACACTTAAACGGTATCACGATGTGAGTCTTGCACTGCTTTTTGTCCCTCCGGCACCAGTTGTCGACACTGACGGGCTCGTTTGCTTCCATCACATTTGTGATCTGTAGCTCTGGATACATCTGCAAAGGAAAGAAAACACACACACAATAAATGGACTTTATCCATAATAAATGGACACTCGTTTGCAAGTAAGGATGCCTCGTGTCAGTACCATCATTCTGCTCTGTAAATCTCAACGTCCACTCTGCTACTCCTGGTTCTAACTGAACCCACCGAGTAAAAACATCCTGTAACCAGGGATGTACTGTATGATGACTAACATAATATAATAAAAAAACATTAAAAAAAAAAAAACATCCTGTAACTATTAGTTTCTTTTGACAGGGAGATTTCTGATCACTTCTAATGCACTCTCTTAAAAAGAAAGGGGCGGGTGCGGCAATCTTTATTTAAGGACATACCAAAGCAGCAAGCTCTCAAGCCCAAAATAAATCTATTCGGTATCAAGTCCATTTGTAGGGTGCTTGTAAATAGCTGAGAAGAAAAACACATTAAAAGGCAAGTCCAGGGGTGCCTGGATAGCTCAGCCGGTTAGGTGTCTACCTTTGGCATCCTGGGATCGAGCCCCGCATCAGGGAGCCTGCTTCTCCCTCTGCCTGCCACTCCCTGCTTGTGCTCTCTCTCTCAAATGAATAAATAAAATATTTAAAAAAACAGATCATTAAAATTTTTTTTAAAAAAAGGCAAGTCCATGGAAATGTCTCATGAAATCAGAGAATAATACTTAACCCTGGCCCTCTAGGCTAATCTTGGTAAGAAGTTAAAACACCTCCTACCCTTTCCTAGGTCACGTTTTGACCTAAAAGGTGAGTTGAGTCAGATCTGAGACTATCACTTACAATACCGGTGGCTTTATATCAGCAAGTGGAAAGCCAAGAGAACCAGGCTTTACTAGCATACACATGATGTGTTTGGCTTCACATCCTCCCATAGGAAGTGAGAAGCCAGGAGAACCAGGCTTTACTCGTACGGTTCCCGCCAACCTTCTGCCCTGTTCCCTCCTGAAAGAACCGAGAGCTCGCAGCGCACACGGGCAAAGCCTCTGACAAGTCTCAGTCATGTCATATATATTTAGAAATAAAAGGCCCGGGGCTCCGTCATTAGCAACTTGGTCTTCTAAGGTAAAGAGGTTCAAGCTTGACCCAGAAAAAAAAAAAGCCGTTTTCACATTCTGGCAATACTCTTACCTCCTGACAGTACTGAAGAACTTCTTCTTTTGTTCCAAAGCAGCTCTTGGTGCCTGTTGGGTCCGGTTCCCATTTCCCAGTCTGAATGTTTACATGCATATTTAACTTCCCACAAAACATTGCAATTTGAGGCTCAGCGACAGCAAATCCTGTTCCAGCATTGGCTGCAAGAGCCTACCGAAGGGAGAAAAAAATCCACGTTTACTCAAAAAAAGCTGGCACAAATGCACAGTCATCCAATGGTTTGTGACAGTAGAGCTGATCTTTTAAAACTTCATTATTTATTATTTTTATCTTCATAAACAAATCCTTTTCCCAGGAGTTAGGCCAGAAAAAACGACAACTATTGGACTTACACGATCAAAGTGAAAGGTCAATGGAAAATCTAACCCCACTCCCCACCTGGACACTTCTGACTAAGGGAACCTATAATCCAACTTCGATCTGCTCTAATATGAGCACATCTACTTCCCATTCCTCAAGACAGTAAGCCATAAAAGTATCGAAAGGCTAAAGTTCCAGTAATTCCCCACCCAACACAATTTTGTGGAGCAGCATGCTAAATGCCTAGGTCACAAGAGTGAGCAAAAAGTGATGGTCCCTGCTCTCATGGGGCTTACAGTCTAGCCCAACAGTCCACACTCATACATGAGAAAGTGTGACCACATTCCCAGATGTCCTGAGAAGGAAAAGAATCCAGTGCTGAAGCAGCAGGCAGGAAGGGAATTTAACTTAGGTTTGGGTAGGAGGTGGTCAGGGAAGACTCAGACTCCTGAGAGCAGTACTTGAGAACTTCCCATGTGGAGAGAATGGAGACAGAGAGGCAGACAACAGCAGAAGGGTGGAGAGGCATGAAGGGACAAGCCTACACAGTGTGTGAACCAAGAAAGGACTTCTGTCTATATCACTGAGGTGCTGGGAGATTTTAAGCACAAAGTTAAGATTTTCAAAATGCAGCTGTGATACTTTTTCTGGTTGCAAGATGGCAAAGAGATTGAAAGCGAACAAGTGTATGCAGGGGAGGGCTCAGGAAGCTGGAGCTGCAGAGAGAGAAGGGGGCAGAGAGCAAGGGTGGGGGGAGGATGGTACCTTGGACTAAGGCAGTACAGGGGAGAAACGGATTTAAGAGATCAGACGGCACAAGTGGCAAGACTTGGTGACAGATTAGCTGGGGGGGGGTGTGAGGAAGATGTCAAGCGCGGCTAGCATCTCTCAATGAGCGATGGGATCATGCATGGAAGTGGAACACTAAAATGGAACACTGAAGTGGATTTCATGAGCAATTTTAACTTGTATTAGATAAAAATAATCAATGATCCCATTGTCTTTCTTTGGTTAGTATCCTCTTCTTTGTGAAAAGATGATAGCCACTAAGAGATCACAAATTACAGGTGAGAAATAACATTTAGGCATTGACAGTTAAGTCTCCTACAAAGTCTTGTGTTCTAGAAAAAACACAGGCATCCCAGCATCTAGAAATACACTGATATTGATGATTACATCCACAATGGAGTTTTGTGGTCTCCCCTAATGTAAAAGGTCTTTCAAAATAAAAATTAAACAGTTTTTTAAAATGTTAAAACTTGGCGGATAGGGTTAAAGACTGTATGGTCTATCACGCTGCTCTTATTAAAAAGAGCAATTAACATAAAATGGTTTTCCAATTAACAGAAAGGGTAGCTTTGACTTTTATAATATATGGGAAATATATGCTTTCTAAGCAACTCTCATTTATTTGTGGTGATGGACAACACAGACATTAATGGTCCTTCCAATCAGACTACATTTGATTCTGAAAAACATTATAACCTTTCTCCAGGAAAAATTTGCCATCCTCCACACATTTTGCTTAGGAGCATATTAAAATAACCCCGCTTTCTACCAGTACAAGAGAAGAAAGCACAGACACTTGTTGGATAGCTAGGAGAAAGCTAATTTGGGTTGAAAATATTGCCAAGATCAACCAGGGTTGAAATCACACCTCGATTAAAGCCAGCGAAAGAACAATTAGCAACTTTATCAACTAGAATTGATTGTAGTCCTACTGTGATGATTCATCATTTATTAAAGTAGAAGGCAGATCCTTATGCCTTCCATGTAACTGCATACAAAGCTACAGGCTGATAAGAACAAGAAAGAAAAGGGGGGGCCTGGCTCAGTACAGCACAGGACTCTTGGTCTCAGGGTTGTGAGTTCAGGCCCCATGTTAGGTGTGGAGATTACTTAAAAATAAAATCTTTAGAAAAAAGAAAAAGAAAGAATATTTAAGGACATCTGTGGAAAGGAACACACACTTATTTATAGGCAATACTCTAATGGTATATTAATTCAAAACAATCATTAAAAGGGGTAAGGACACACAAGGCAGATGTGTTTAATTCTCACACTGAGTTCAATATGTGTACCAAAATGCCTCTTCTACTGGCCATTCTTCTTTTGAGAGCCATATCTAAGGATTATGGCTAGAATGCTGGATTACGATATGGAGGAAAATGGATATACATAAATGGGTTAACACCGAGACAAAGACAAAGAAACCCAGGGACACTTTCATCTACTGAAACCAGTGTTTCCCTAAGTTCTTTCCTTCCTACCTCAAAAGCCCAGACAGAAATAAAGAAAATCGAGAAAGATATGATAAATATATAAGCAAGAAAGCCAAAGCAATAGGTCAAAAGGAAATAATTAAACCACCACAGTTAAATCTAAAAGATGTGGCGCAATAATTCCTAAATTCTCTCTATTCCTTTGTATAGTTTATTTATTTTTAAGAGTTTTTTTTTTAGAGGGGGAGGGGCAGAGGGATAGAGAGAAATCTTAAGTAGACTCCACACCGAGAACAGAGCCTGACACAGGGCTCCATCCCATGACCCTGAGGTCACACACGACCTGAGCAGAAATCAAGAGTCTGATGCTTAACTGACTGAGCCACCTAGGCGCCCCTTTAAGATTTTAACTAATCTCTACACCCAACATGGGGCTCGAACCCACAACCCCAAGATCAAGAGCTGCACACTCCACTGTCTGAGCCAGCCAGGTGGCCTTGTATATTTTAACATTAAAAGGAGCTATTAAACAAATAGGATTTCAGGTGTGGGAGAAGTTCTGGGGGGAGGGGGCATTAACCTCTTCAATTGTAAACATGAAATCAGGTAAGAAACAATGTCAATGAGTTAGTTACTGTGAGATCACCAGAGCCACAGACGTGGAGTGGTCAAAAGCGTGCAGGCAGCCACTTATCAGCACCAAAGATTATGTTCCACATGTTACTCATTATGGTTGTTGGCTAAAAGACCACAAAAGCTCCAACTGTATAAATGTTCAGTTTATGGGTCAACCACTAAGGTCAATACATCAGTGATGAGTGCATTTGATCTTTGTGCTGAGATGGTCAGCATCGCCTTCCCTAAGAGAATCTAAAATACCAGAGGTTAAGGCAACAGGAAGAGGCAGCGAAGCAGCAGCCCCTCACATCAGTTACCACCAAGAAAGAGGAGAGTAACTGGAATCATTCCAGACAGCTAATATGCTGCAGTGATTCACTTCTGAGTTCAGAAAGATTAATCCTTGTGGTTATAAGAGACTCTCAAGAAGGTATCATCTGAAATATAAAAAGCCTCTGTGGGCCATGTCTAGGAATCAACTAATCAAACATATCCCAACCTTACCTAGACGATAATAGGATCGGTTTTGTTCTGTGATGTTTGTACTCCTTTCCTCTGAAAATGCCCTTATTTAATGTGCTTCCATTTTCTTAAGCACACACTGTGCCTGGATCCATTACATCAATGTATAAATCAATCTGTTTCCTAATCTAACATGTTACAAATGGGATTTCACTGCCAAGTCAGCACTTCTGATATCCTGTGAACCTGGAATCCTCTACGAAAGAAAATTAATGCCCTGTGCTTTGGCACTTAAGCCGGTCCTTGTGATCTATGCACATTGCAGCACTTTTAAGGCTTTGAAAACAAATTGCATCAATTGCTTCCCAGCCCAGTGCTTCCATTTTACTTAATAATTCATTCTTAATAAGAAATTCCATTTTATTAATTTGGCTCAGCGAAAAGATTTTTGCTTTACGAGGACAGAAACTCAACTTGGTAAAAAGTGCTTCTAGTAACTTGGTTGAGAAGCTGATATGGCTTAAAGCAAGAAATAAATGTAAGTAAATCTAAATCTGAGCCTAACCTAAATGAGGGCCTTTAATGATCATCTCCAGAGATGCAGCTCCGGGGCCCACCTCCCCCACCACCCCTTCATGAAGGGGCTCAGGACCACTGCAGCACCCCCAGTCAAAGCAAAATGTAAGCCCAGTATTTCCTTCCTCACTGTAACGATCATCTCAGAAGCTAATTTGGCTCCAGGGTTTGGGAAAGTGCCTGCTGTGGAGGGAGCATCTTCTGAAGAGGATGGTTTTATCCCCTTACTGAGTGAATCATGTTTCCTCGGATAGGAAGGTGCTGCAATACAGGCAGGCAAGCGTCCAGCTTCACCCCAGGAAGGCCAGTTAACACAGTCCCAGTATGAATAAATACTGAACGACGCATGCCTTCGTAGCATCTAGTTACCCACCTGCAGGGTAGTGATAGCAAAAGGCACAGCAATCATCATCAAAGACCTTCCATGTAAAGAAAAAGTCAGCAAAAGGACAGTCTATTAATGGGTGCCAAGATCCTATGTATTCATTCGTGTTTGTTCAAGTTCTGCCTGGCATTTCATGATTCGTAAGTTAAAATGACTTAAATCTTTGTCCACCAGCCTGCACCTAAGATTTACTTAATTGAGCAAAGTTTTAAAAAGTCATCGTTTTAAGTATCTCCCCAAGGTAGTGATGACTACAAAAGGGAAGAAGCATTACTGCACAGTGGGCACACTACCCTCACCAGCAGTAAGCCGCGTAAGACAACCGATGAGCAAAGACGGAGGGGCTCTTCCATTTCGCAAGACCGAGGAGAAATGACAAGTAAATGCAACACGGGAGCCAAGACAGGATCCTGGGGCAGGAAATCAACGTCAGTGAGAAAACTGGAGAAACTATTTGAATAAGGTCTGAGTCAGTTAATGATTGCGTACCAGTGTTAATTTCCCAGTTTTGACAATTGCACAGCAGTTGTGTCAGATGTGAAGATTAGGGGAAGCCCAGGAAGGGTATATACAGGGGAACTCTGTAGAATTTTTGCAACTTCAAAGAAACTCTAAAGTTAGTTCAAAATAAAGTGGTTTGGGTTTTTTAAATCTTGTTTATCACCCACCTGAATTTTGACTATGGCTGCATGGTTTCAATCTGTCATAAAGAGAAGACACACTTTTAGGTCAGGCCACTAGTAAGTTACAATCAGAGTAGGCCAATACCTGAGAAACAAACTATTTATTCTGAACACACGAGCATACATCCTAATGGAGTAAAACCCTGGGTGTGCAGATAGTAAATTCTCTCCAGTGGGAGGACTATTATGATTCTGCTGAGAGCCTAATATATGTGAAAGTCCTCTTTTGTTACTGTCAAAAGGATGACTGGAGTTCGGAGCCTTTAGCATATCTTCATCAGCGGTAAAGAAGTGAAGCTTTCAATTTAAAACAAGCTTCAAACATTTCAACCCACTATTTAATAAAATAGCAGGATTCTTGTTAGGCATTTTCCAGTTTTAGCAGCAAACTAAGAAAACCTGTTCTTAAAAGTGACAGTTTGCATCACACCAACCGAAACTCCTTATTAGCTGTGGTTTTGAGTGGTTTGTGTGTGGGTTTTTGTGTGTGTGTGTTTTTTTTTGGTTTTGTTTTGGGTTTTTTGTTTTGTTTTGTTTTGTTTTTACATTTGAACTTAATCCTAATTAGAAACTGGTAAATTAGGTTTAGGGAGCAAACTCTGGATGCAAAAAGCCATTATTTTTCCACTGACATATGCCAGCTGTTAGGTATTATTTTCAAAGGCAGTAATTTATACAAATAATCTCTGCTTTATTAGAGCTCTAAATATTAAAGTATAAATGAGGTATCATTTCCAAGATTAAAAATGGTTTAGACTGTCTCCAAGGCTTTTTATAGGAACACAGTAATTTGTTCATCCGGATTACACTGGTTGGTAAGGATCCAAGCCCCAAGATTTAAGAGAGCTGTTGTGTCCCCAAGATGAGAGCAAAGAGTCTTCTACAAAGAAAGGTATTGAAAACTACATAAATACATAAAATACTTTAATGTTAAAAAAAAAAGACGAAGAATAGTGTTTATGGATCTAAAATTCTCAAGTGGACGGGTTCTGTACTGGCTCCTGTCCTTCTTTCCAATTGCCCATAATAGGAACCCTAAGAAACCGATTCCAGCAGGTACGGAGACAAGCCTTGACGAACCATTCACTCTCTCTCATTGCACTCCTGACCTCAGAGGAAGTGCTGAGGTCATGGGCAAGGGCAAGGGCTTTAAAAGGAGGGCAGACCCTGACAGAGTTCCAGTCCCATCAGGGACTAGCTGTGCCGCCTTTGGCAGATCACGTAACCTCTCTGGACCTCAGTTTCTTCATCTATAAGATGCTCACAGTAGTAACCACTCACCATAGTGTTGTCTTGAGGTTTAAGTGAGTTTAAATGAGCACATAAGCAAAGTGCCTGAAATAGTGATTGCTCTATAGAAAAAGTTCTTCAAATGTTCGTGGCCATTGTTATCAGGTTTAAATTTCTTTATTTGTAAAACAGGGCTCCAAACATACCTATACCTCTCAGGCCTGTTGTGGGGATTAAATTAAGACGTTGCCCAGGAGTATGAAGCCCGATGTCTGCCACAGAGCAAGCACTCAAATGTTAACCTCATTATCGTCGGGCTGGCTCCGAAACATTCAGTTCTCTCTGGCTACAATTACAGAACTGGAGCCTAAATTACGAGCGTGCAGGGAAGAACCCATGAAGTCCCCATGGGACTAGGCATCCTTCCCAAATCCAGGATGGCATGAAATGGGTTTAAAAGACTGCACATGCCTTCTTTACCTATTAAATCCAGGCATACTTCAAACAGGCTGCGTGAGGACTCCACATTTTCTTCTGTGGGAATTCAGGTTTACACGAACCATTTAATACCGCCCTACCATTTAGAAGAAAATCACCGGGAGTTGCTGGCTTCCTGGCCCTGGTCCAGCTTCCGGCTGGCACGGAAGCTAGGTCAAGATGAATCTGCAGTTACTACTGAGACACTGCTGTGATCAAAAGAGCGCTATGGAAGTTATTTCTCTAAATTTGTATTCTTGAGAGAAGGATGTTCCCCCCAACTTACTAGCTATGCAACCTCATGGAATAACCTCTCGCAGTATTATTAGTTTTCACTTCTGTGCAACATAAACATGGTGCTACCCAAATTTTAGGTATTATAATAAATGACACCCACAATATTAACTTTGCACTTGGGTTCACAGTTCGCACTACAACAGACAGAACTCTACTTTCCTGATACTCCCAATGCCTAGGGAACATACATGGCTTGGAAACAAAGACAGCTTCCTCACCAAACAGGAAACTGCAAGATTCCAAAGCCAGGCAGTAATCCTGTCATCCGTTGAAGGCATGCTAACTGCAGGGGCCAGAAAGCCATGAGGCTTGAGTATTAATATAAGATGATCTAAATGGTGTGAACTTGGGCTTAACCTTTGAACTCACTGGCCAGTATTACTTGGTTATTTATTGAGGGTGCTAAATAAATAGTGTGTGCAGAGTTAGGGGGAATGTATATGTATATGTTTTCTTAAACCGTAAAAGAGGGAAATGATTTTAAGTAACAAACACCCAGGAGTGTTACTAATGAAATATTAATAATTAATGTCCATTCTAAATCATTCCTACTAATTCACAGATGATTGAAATAATTCCAAAAAAGGACCAAACAAAAGAAATAATACAAATGATGGTGGGGTAGGGGAGTGTTCTGTGGGATATCCAAGCACAAAGCTGGCAATACTCTCAGAAACTATAAGCACGCTTCTTACTTCTGGCCAATAAAATGCTTTTATAATACTGTTTATTTCAAATGCATTGTCATGATCATTAAAAATTAGGCACTATGTTACCATTTTTCAATTATCTCATGTACTTAATGTAATAAATTACACCTCCTTTAAAAATACTCTATTTCTATTTTGCCAAAGTATATACTCAACTCAGTGATTTTACCAAGGTTAAGTTGGGCAACTACCCACAGGTCAGCTTTGGCTAAAATGCTAACTTCCAGAGGTTACAACCACAAACATGAAGAGCTAATGTCAGAGATCTGAAATTGATTCCACTAGGTCTCCTTTCCTCTACTATAACCAGGAAAAGATAAGGGCTCAGGTCATGATCTCGGGGTCTTGGGACTGAGCCCCGCAATGGGCTGCCGGCTCAGCGGGGAGTCTGCTTGTCTCTCTGCCCCTTCCCCCTGCTCATGTTCTCTCTCTCAAATAAATTAAAATCCTTCAAAACAACAAATCCATGCAATGAAAACATTAACATTTTAATATAGAAGATGGTTTTTATTAGCATTTTAAAGTGGAGTTCCCTGACACTCATTAGGGGGCTAATAAGGTCCATGACAAGTGTTCAATGGCCTGAAAAATGAGAAAAATAAGAAGGGACTGGTGTGCACGTGTGTGTGCATGCACCTGAATGTATAAGGATATGGAACTACTAACTGTCTTCTCTTGAAGAAAGAGTGCTCTGAATTCTATGATTATCTTTTTATCTTTTTTTAAATATTTTTTATAAAATGATAGCAATAGTAAATTGATAGTCTACACTATTAAGAATTAATGGCCTTATCTAAAAATTTCTTAATTTTTTACTTTCCCCTGAAAACCAAAGGCTTGGTTCTTTATTTCTGAGGTCCCATAATGTTGAAAGTCAAGAAAGGGCAGAAATTCTTGGGTAAGTAACCCATATCTGTTTACAACTAGAAAATAAGACAATTTGCCAAAATGACTTTCACAGGGCAGAGAGGGAGGAAATTACATTTCAAATTACAAATGGCACTCTCTATGTGCTCTTCTGCTAACCATTTTACTATGTTTACTAGGCGCAAGCCATATTCAGATACCAATCATGATAAAGCAAATTACTTTAACTTCTAATGTCCATTAAAACAATTGCGAAAATAACAAAAATAAGAAAGAGCTGCACCCTCCCCCCAAGTTCAAAGCAAGTCAAAAAGGCATCTTTCGTATGATTTATGTAGCATTTAAATTTAAAAGTAAATACAGACTGGATTATCAGCTCACACCAGATCTGCTTGCAGACAATGATTCTTCCTGTCTGGGACCCGTGCCCATGTGCATTATTGTAATTATCAGCAATTTAAAAAAATAAAGTAATAAAGCTAGTATGAGCTGCTGGTCGGTATGTTTACTGCTTGCTGCCTCAACCATTAATTAACCTTCCTGGGTTCAAGCCACTGCAACTACTAAATAAATGCATCAAGGAGAAAGGGAACCGCTCCGTGCAAGTAAAAAGAATGAATAAAAATAATGTAAATGTGGGTGTAAACGCACATGAACACAAACACACCCCCACAATGGAAGTACAACCGCACTTTGGGCTACTTGTCAGGTGGGCCTCTGGGGAGCTGTGTCCTCTCTTGCCCTCCCTGAGCCATTTTCCCCCAACATTCTGAATCATCACAAGTCAGAACACATCAATCACTCCTCCGTCTGGGAGAGGTTCAAACTCTTCCACACAAAATCCCCCTCAATCCATCACCCAGCCCCAGGCTCAGCAACACCCTTCTGGTCCTTGGGTCTGTCCACAAGCGAGGCTCTTTTCTTGCCTCAGGGCTCTCCCCCTACAGCACTCCCTTCCCCTGTTCTTCCCCAGGCAGGCACATTCTCAACGGTCCAGACTCCTCTCAAATCTGTATCTTCTGCAGGCCCTTCCTGAGGACAGGCCCCAACCCCACTGGTTTATTTTCTCCTCAAGCAATCTAAACTACCTTGCCAATTCACCTGCATGGCCACCTCCCTCCTGTTAGAAGGTGAGTTCCTTGAGGGAGAGGCCTCATATGGTTTTCTAACCACTGTATCTGGACATGGCATCTAGAATACAGTAAGTAGTCATTTATAGCCAAGCAAGTGACTGACTCGAAAGCCCTCACTTTTGGTTTTTCCCAAGACATTTAAACTAATATTAATTAGCAGGTATCACTCAGCAATTTCTTTTTTTTTTTAAGATTTAATTTATTTTAGAGAAGGAGAGCACATGTGAATGGGGGAGGGGCAGAGGGAGAGGAAAAAGGGGGCAGAGAGAGAGAGAGAGAGAATCTCAAGCAGACTCCTCAATCAGCAGAGGATCCCAATGCAGGGCTCGATCCATGACCCAGAGATTACGACCTGAGCCAAAACCAAGAGTCAGATGCTTAACCAACTGAGCCACCCACTCGGCCCATCACTGGGCAATTTCTACATGATTAACACTGTACAAGTTTCAATGAGGTAGATCTATAATGATAAATGAAAAGAAGAAACTTATGCAATATAACAAGTTTCAAATTTTTTTTTTTAAGTAAGCTCTGTGCCCAACATGGGGGCTTGAACTCATGACCCAGGGATGAGGAGTCACATGTTTGACCGACTGAGACAGTCAGGTGCCCCAAAAAGTTTCACTTTGTAAAAAATTTTTGCTGAGTGCATCCATGTACACAGCCTGAAAAGCCACATAACACAGACTTGTCCTAGAAGAGCAGTCCTCCACCTTAACGGACCCGCGCTCCTGAGGCTGCGCTCCCAGCCCTTCCTCCACTATTTGCCTCCGCAGTGCTGAACGGCATGCTTTTATCTCTGCACCCTGTTCAGTCCAGACATTACCTAGTAGCTCCCTAGTGAAAAAAAGGGTTTCACTCAGAGGCACCTGGGTGGCTCATCGGTTCGACATCAGACCCTTGATTTTGGCTCAGAACATGATCTCAGGGCCGTCAGATCAAGCCCCGTGTCCGGCTCTGTGCTCAGCGCAGAGTCTGCTTGAGATTCTCTTTCTCTGGTCCCCCCAACTCAAAAAAAAAAAAAAAAAGTGTTCCACTCAGAAACCACCATACTCTATGTTCATGCACTCACTTCCCCTTGCCCTGGTCAAATCAATACTCCTATTTACATTCTCATACCATAAAAATGTACTCTGATTACAGCTCCTTTCTTTGGTATCTATTCTCCCCCTAGAGACAGCAACTGCACCTTTTCTTTCACCTGCTTGGTTTCACATCTACTGATCACTCCGGCTCTGAGATTGTCAAAAAGGTCTGCAAAGCTCCCTCAGCACTGTCTGATGCAAGGGGTGATCCAATGGTTTCAATTTCTTTTTTTCTGGAAGACAGGACTCCCTCAGGCCTGTCATTCTCCTACTTCATCTACACTGATTATTCTCTAGACCTGCACACACCTGCCATTCCTGGGGCTTTGATCACAAATTCCTTCCCCCTTCCTCCTATTCCCTGACTCCAATCTTTCCTGTCTTGACTTACTGCCCAGTTTAATGGCTCACACCTTCTGACAGCTTCCCAAGAAAGAAAGGGTGTGTGAACAGTAAGTTGCAAACATGACGGGTCTCAAAACCAGTTTTTATTTTATGCATGCGCTTTATCACTAATTTGGACAAGAACTAAATTGTAAGCTAGACACCATTTTCCCTCAGCAGTTAAGGCGTGGAGCTACTATCTTCCAGATTCCCGCACTGCTGCTGATAAATCTAAGGGAAATTGGACTCGGAATCTTTTATGCAGGTCTGTTTCTTTCTATATGAAAGTAAGTTCTAAGATTCTTCCTAATCTCTGCTGTTCTGACGATTCAACATAATGTGACTTGGTGTGTGGGGTTCTGTCCCCGACCTGAGCTCTCCTTTGGCCAAGTCAACCCAGACACACTCAGTCCTACATGTCTCCTCTGTTCTCTTTCTGAAATTCTTATTCCGTGCTTCTCGGACTCTCTACGTTAATCCCCTGCTTTTCTTCATTTTCCTGTCTAGGTTCTTAGTGTTCTCTCTGAAAGATTTCTACTATATTTTTAAATTTCTGGTGGCATATTTCTCATCTTCAAGAACTCTTCCTCGTTCTCTGCCTTATTTTACTACAAATTATTATGTCACAGATGGAATACCCTTTCCTCTTTGACATAAATATCAAGAACTTACCTGAAGTTATTTGCTCCCTGCCTTGTCAAGTTGCTTTCCTCCCCCCTATCTGTTTTTGTTCTTAATCATGTTCATGGCATTCCTGAGATCTTTGGTGTTCCTAAGCCACCTAATTCAATATTTAAGAAGGGGGCACTAAAAAGCTGTTTATAAAGTATGGGTTTTTTTTTAAGATTTTATTTATTTATATGAGAAAGCATGAGAGAGGGAGCAAGCACACAGGCAGGGGGAGGGACAGAGGGAGAGGGACAAGCAGACTTCCCACTGAGTGGAGAGCCCAACACGGGAGCTCGATCCCAGGACCCTGGGACCGTGCCACGAGCAGAAGGCAGATACTTAACTGACGGAGCCACCCCAGTGCCCCTGGTTACAAGTTTTCTGTACATAGATAGGACCAGTCAGTGAGTGACCTATCCAGAGAGGACGGCAACAAGTTCCCTGCCTGGGACCTACCAGCCCGGCTGTCAGGGGACTGGTGGCCCAGTTAAGGAGCCTGCCACCTCTCAGCCTCTCATCTTCTGCTGGGCCTGTTGTCCCCAGGAAAACTGGGAAAAGTCTTTCCCCGGGGTGCACAGTGAGAGGGGTATTCCTGGCCTGATTCCTCACACTTAGTTTCAACCCCTCCTCACCCACTCAGAAGCCCTGACACTTCCTGTTCCTCCCTCCAGTCCTGCTCTGCAAATCAGTTTGCTTTTAGTTGGCTTCTCCCCCCGCATTTACATTTCAGTTCCTTCTGGTCTGCTAATAACTCTGCTACTTGAGGTCCATCTGCTTTTGTCTTCAAGATTCTGTGAACATCTCTCCTCTCCAGTTCTTTGTCCTTGTTGGCTTATTCATGTATTAAGTACGTCGAAAGCTAAGCCACGTTCTCTCTCTCACCAGGACACAGAACAACCAGAATCATCCACCTGCCTCTCTTAAGGTGCAACAATTCAAAAGCTGCTAAAGATGAATATATTTGAAAACTAGAGATAGGAAAGTACCAACAACAAAATCGTAAGCTTTTATTTTTGATTAAACATAATGCCCATTAAGAAAATAAAGTCTGATCCTTTACTCAAAGATTATTTCATTGGGGACACCTGGGTGGCTCAGTCAGTTAAGCATCTGTCTTTGGCTCAGGTCATGATCCCAGAGTCCTGGGATCGAGTCCCACATCAGGTTCCTTGCTCAGCGGGGAGCCTGTTTCTCCCTCTGCCTGCACAGCTCACCCTGCTTGTGCTCTCTCTCGCGCTCTGACAAATAAAACCTTTTAAAAAATTATTTCACTGGATTACTTTACAATTATGTTACAGTCAACATACTATTGGTTGAATTGTATCCCCACCAAAATTCATATTTGAAGTCCTAACCCCCACTACCTCCACATGTGATGTTATCTGGAAATCAGGTCATTGCAGATGTAATTCAGATGTCTTACTGGACTATGGTGGGCCCCGAATCCAATTCTGCTGATGCCCTTATATAAGGGGAAATATAAAGACACACACACACACACACACACACACACACACACACACACACACACAGAGGGAGAAGGCCATGTAAAGACTGGAGCTTTGCGGCCAAAAGCCAAGGAACCGCCAGAAACTACGAGAGAGGCCTGGAACAGACCCTTCCAACAGCACTTTCAGATGGAGCACCACCCTACGGTCCCGACAACTTGATCTTGGACTTCTAGCCTCCAGAACACTCGATACATTTCTCTTCCTTCAGCCACTCAATTTGTGGTACTTTGTTACAGAAGCCCTAGCACATGAATACACTGGGTCAACCAGTAAGACTCAAGATCCCTATTTGGGGAGCTAATAGTCTTGGAGACAGAGAAACCCAGAACTACAGTGTAACACATTCATTATGAATGAGAGGTGAGGAAGTGGAAACTGAGTGCAGTGTAATCTGAGAAGAGCTACAGCGGAGACAGGTACAGGGCAGGGCCCAGGAGAGAACAGCTATGGGGGTGGGGGGAAGGGCCAAGTCTTCAGAAGCTCTCCTCCAGAAAAACTGGGCTTGGGCTCTCTTCCAGCTCGAGTAGGACTTGATGGGCATATTTCAGAAGGTGGAAGGGTATGACCTGGGAAGATGAGGTAGAGACGAGGAGGCCAGTCCGGAAGCTGCTGCATTCACCCAGCATGGCTAGAAAAAGGACTGGAGAAATGGTGAGAGGATGTAGACAAGAGATATGAAAGCAGCGTCAAAATGATGCCAACTTCCTAATTCTGGCAACTAGGGAGCAGTGGAGCTAATAACCAAAGGAACTTTAGAGGGTTGGAAGGAGAGGACTAGAGATGGACAGACCTCAGATTTGGATGCACTGTATTCAAAATACTCCAACGTCACCTGAGTGGCAAAAGTGGAGATATTTACCAGACAAAAATACAGTCCAAGACCTCCAGAGGATAATGTGGGCTGGAATCATGAATTTGCAATTTAATAACAGGTTGAAAGAATTTTAAGCCCAGAGAACCCATAGGATCACCTGAGGCAACTGCATTTAAAAAGGAGAAGGGGCACCTGGGTGGCTTAGTTGGTTAAGCGGCTGCCTTCAGCTCAGGTCATGATCTCAAGGTCCTGGGATTGAGCCCCACATCAGGCTCCTTACTTAATGGAGGGGTCTGCTTGTCCCTCTGCTTATCCCTCTTCCTCTCCCTCCTGCTCATGTGTGCTCTCTAATAATAAAATCTAAAAAAAAAGAAAGAAAGAAAGAAAGAAAGAAAAGAAAGAAAAGAAAGAAAAGAAAGAAAAGAAAGAAAGAAAGAAAGAAAGAAAGAAAGAAAGAAAAGAAAAGAGGAAGATACATCAGAAATCAATCTCTCTCCCTCCTGCACACGGGAGAGCCCATGTGAGGATACAGAGACAAGGCAGAAACCAACCCTGCTGACACCTTGATCTTGGATTTCCAGCCTCTAAAATGCAAGAAAACAAATTCCTTCATTTAAACCACCCAGTCTGTGCTATTTTGTTACGGTGGCCTAGCAAACCTAATAAAATCACATCACTATCACACTGCATATGAAAACAACATTCAAAGGAAAGTTTGTGCCTTGGCTACAAAAATGTATGTTGAAACTAAAACTTTTTACAATATAAATTAATAATTTATTCATTTTGTAACACGAATATGCAGAAGACTTTAATTAAAAGCATAGTGTGATGTGAACTGGCTACAAAAACAACAAGAAAAATCTGAAGAATGCTGGTTGATACTGATTAAATTTAGGCTTGCTTTTCAATTTTTGCAATGCTCCCTTGAATTGATATTAATAGTATTGAGCTGATACAAGAGCTGGTGGATTTACTTAAATGATCATTCTGAATTCACATTCTTTTGTTTCACAGTGAAACTGATTCTAAGGGCTCCTGGGTGGCTCAGTCAGTTAAGCATCCCACTTTTGATTTCAGCTCAGGTCATGATCTCAGGGTCATGGGATCGAGCCCCAAGTTGGGCTCCACACTCAGCAGAGTCCACTTGTCCCTCTCTGTCTGCTCCTCCCTCCCACCCCCGCTGCTCACACACTCTCTTTTTCTCAAATCAATATTTTTTAAAAAATAAAATAAAGAACATGAACCAGCTCTGTCAACATAGACACAGATATCAAAGGAACAGGATTTTTTTTTTAAAACTCCACTCAGTTATTAGAAAACGTCTGTGTTTGGAACAACTTGAGAATGTCTACTTTGTCAAATGTAAATTTCATGAAATCTAAATAAAAATCAAGTATTTCCAATGAAGATTACCATCTAAGCTGAGCTGTGGTTATAAATGTAAAATACATGTAGAACTTCAAAGAATTGGTATGTAAATTTTTTAAATGCAAAATATCTCAATTTTATTACATGTTGATTTTATAACATGATTATACATATTGAAATGGTTAGATCACAGCCACACTGGGTTAAATAAAATATAATGGTCAAACTAATTTCATCTACTTTTGCTTTTTTTTTTTTTTTTAAAGTAGGCTCCACATTCAACANGCCTGGAACAGACCCTTCCAACAGCACTTTCAGATGGAGCACCACCCTACGGTCCCGACAACTTGATCTTGGACTTCTAGCCTCCAGAACACTCGATACATTTCTCTTCCTTCAGCCACTCAATTTGTGGTACTTTGTTACAGAAGCCCTAGCACATGAATACACTGGGTCAACCAGTAAGACTCAAGATCCCTATTTGGGGAGCTAATAGTCTTGGAGACAGAGAAACCCAGAACTACAGTGTAACACATTCATTATGAATGAGAGGTGAGGAAGTGGAAACTGAGTGCAGTGTAATCTGAGAAGAGCTACAGCGGAGACAGGTACAGGGCAGGGCCCAGGAGAGAACAGCTATGGGGGTGGGGGGAAGGGCCAAGTCTTCAGAAGCTCTCCTCCAGAAAAACTGGGCTTGGGCTCTCTTCCAGCTCGAGTAGGACTTGATGGGCATATTTCAGAAGGTGGAAGGGTATGACCTGGGAAGATGAGGTAGAGACGAGGAGGCCAGTCCGGAAGCTGCTGCATTCACCCAGCATGGCTAGAAAAAGGACTGGAGAAATGGTGAGAGGATGTAGACAAGAGATATGAAAGCAGCGTCAAAATGATGCCAACTTCCTAATTCTGGCAACTAGGGAGCAGTGGAGCTAATAACCAAAGGAACTTTAGAGGGTTGGAAGGAGAGGACTAGAGATGGACAGACCTCAGATTTGGATGCACTGTATTCAAAATACTCCAACGTCACCTGAGTGGCAAAAGTGGAGATATTTACCAGACAAAAATACAGTCCAAGACCTCCAGAGGATAATGTGGGCTGGAATCATGAATTTGCAATTTAATAACAGGTTGAAAGAATTTTAAGCCCAGAGAACCCATAGGATCACCTGAGGCAACTGCATTTAAAAAGGAGAAGGGGCACCTGGGTGGCTTAGTTGGTTAAGCGGCTGCCTTCAGCTCAGGTCATGATCTCAAGGTCCTGGGATTGAGCCCCACATCAGGCTCCTTACTTAATGGAGGGGTCTGCTTGTCCCTCTGCTTATCCCTCTTCCTCTCCCTCCTGCTCATGTGTGCTCTCTAATAATAAAATCTAAAAAAAAAGAAAGAAAGAAAGAAAGAAAGAAAAGAAAAGAGGAAGATACATCAGAAATCAATCTCTCTCCCTCCTGCACACGGGAGAGCCCATGTGAGGATACAGAGACAAGGCAGAAACCAACCCTGCTGACACCTTGATCTTGGATTTCCAGCCTCTAAAATGCAAGAAAACAAATTCCTTCATTTAAACCACCCAGTCTGTGCTATTTTGTTACGGTGGCCTAGCAAACCTAATAAAATCACATCACTATCACACTGCATATGAAAACAACATTCAAAGGAAAGTTTGTGCCTTGGCTACAAAAATGTATGTTGAAACTAAAACTTTTTACAATATAAATTAATAATTTATTCATTTTGTAACACGAATATGCAGAAGACTTTAATTAAAAGCATAGTGTGATGTGAACTGGCTACAAAAACAACAAGAAAAATCTGAAGAATGCTGGTTGATACTGATTAAATTTAGGCTTGCTTTTCAATTTTTGCAATGCTCCCTTGAATTGATATTAATAGTATTGAGCTGATACAAGAGCTGGTGGATTTACTTAAATGATCATTCTGAATTCACATTCTTTTGTTTCACAGTGAAACTGATTCTAAGGGCTCCTGGGTGGCTCAGTCAGTTAAGCATCCCACTTTTGATTTCAGCTCAGGTCATGATCTCAGGGTCATGGGATCGAGCCCCAAGTTGGGCTCCACACTCAGCAGAGTCCACTTGTCCCTCTCTGTCTGCTCCTCCCTCCCACCCCCGCTGCTCACACACTCTCTTTTTCTCAAATCAATATTTTTTAAAAAATAAAATAAAGAACATGAACCAGCTCTGTCAACATAGACACAGATATCAAAGGAACAGGTTTTTTTTTTAAAACTCCACTCAGTTATTAGAAAACGTCTGTGTTTGGAACAACTTGAGAATGTCTACTTTGTCAAATGTAAATTTCATGAAATCTAAATAAAAATCAAGTATTTCCAATGAAGATTACCATCTAAGCTGAGCTGTGGTTATAAATGTAAAATACATGTAGAACTTCAAAGAATTGGTATGTAAATTTTTTAAATGCAAAATATCTCAATTTTATTACATGTTGATTTTATAACATGATTATACATATTGAAATGGTTAGATCACAGCCACACTGGGTTAAATAAAATATAATGGTCAAACTAATTTCATCTACTTTTGCTTTTTTTTTTTTTTTTAAAGTAGGCTCCACATTCAACATGGGGCTTGAATTCACAACCCTGAGATCAAGAGTCACATGCTCTATGAACTGAGTCAGCCTGGTTCCCCCATCTATTTTTCAGTTTTTAAAAACAATGTCAGGGCGCCTGGGTGGCACAGCGGTTAAGCGTCTGCCTTTGGCTCAGGGCGTGATCCCGGCGTTATGGGATCGAGCCCCACATCAGGCTCCTCCGCTAGGAGCCTGCTTCCTCCTCTCCCACTCCCCCTGCTTGTGTTCCCTCTCTCGCTGGCTGTCTCTATCTCTATCAAATAAATAAATAAAATCTTAAAAAAATACTAAAAAAAATAAAAAATAAAAACAATGTCAACTACAAAAATTTTAACTACATATACATGGCTTCCATTTACTTCTGTGGGACAGTTCTGTGCTCAATGTTCAGTTAACATTGTGCTAGAAGGCATGACCTGAGTGACCTTTTTCATTCACCTTTACATTCCATACAAACGCATTTTCTTTTCTTTCATCAAGAAGGCTAAGGCTAGGGGCGCCTGGGTGGCACAGCGGTTAAGCGTCTGCCTTCGGCTCGGGGCGTGATCCCGGCGTTATGGGATCGAGCCCCACATCAGGCTCTTCCGCTATGAGCCTGCTTCTTCCTCTCCCACTCCCCCCTGCTTGTGTTCCCTCTCTCGCTGGCTGTCTCTATCTCTGTCAAATAAATAAAATCTTTAAAAAAAAAAAAAGAAGGCTAAGGCTAGCAAGAGCTTCCGGTGAGCCAAAGAATGGGGTAGGTACTCAGAAGGTTCCTTGAGAAATCTTAAGGTTGCCAAGAATTACATGGGTTAAGAGCCACAGAGCTTCCCTGAAGAGGTTAGGCTAGTTCAAAAGAGACAAGGGGTTACAAGCAAAATAATGAACAGGAATTAGACAGGAAAAAGACATTTCTTGAGACATTTTTCCTTATAAGAGATTCAGTATTAAAAGTGGGGGGGGGCGCATAGAGGACTCAATATAGGTTTTGTAAGTGGGTTAAGTGCCAAGAGCCAAAGTTCTTGCTTTATCCAATTGCTGGGGGGGGGGGAGGTAGACACTCTTCCCCACCCCCCAAACTTCTTAGATCCACAAATATGAAAGGAACCGTCATTGAGACACAAATTCCTCTTCTTCCAGGCTCTGACAACCACAGAACAAAATCCAAGGGCCATCCAAAGACAATAAAAATAACCAGAACAGAGCCTATATGATATGATGTTCACATCCCATAGGAATTGCTGATTCAATTCTTTTTGGTTTAAGTCAGTAAACACTGTAAGGACCTTACAAAAGTAGGCTCTCCAGATAATAAAATGAACAAGTCACAAGTACTCATGTGCACGGAGGCTTGCCTTGGTGGGGGAAACAATTCTGTAAACAAAATAATCCTAATAAAGAAGGAAAGCTTCTTAAAGTCTGTCATATAGGAGGTCCCCAACTGCTGTCTGACTGGTTCCTAAATGACAGTTAAAAGTTAAGCCCAAATAAAAGGTGCAGTGATGGTACCCCCTATGGTGTAACTTTATAAATTGGGAGTCTATTTCTGAACAAATACGAAAATAAGAGAAAGAAGAGCAGACACAAACGCTGTTATAAACAATTTAAGTATTTCGATCACGAAAGTTCTTTTGGAGTGTTTCCTTCATGGACTAGAGTGGCTGAGGCTTCTTAAAATACTTAAATCTAAGGAAGTCCAGAGAGATGACATCTTTTCCTGGAAAACTTCCCAGGAACAAGCGTTGAGTACCCTTTGTGGCTCTAAAAACCTTAGTATTTCCTTCAAGTTTACACACCTGGATGATTCCCATTGCTGACTCATTACATATGAATGCGTCAATCCCAACAAGGAAGGAGTCGGGCATTTTTCCAAAGATACATAGTTAGTGATTCATTACTTCCAAATTCAGCTAACTCTTCTGGAAAACTCTGTGGCGTTTCCATATTCCTTGTAGCCTTCCCCTGAGTGCTGATTTTCTTAAAAATCCACTAATCCTTTTTTTTTTTCCTGGAGCAATCAAACCATCCTTTCCTTGGGTTAAAAACCTCTTTCCTTCAATAATTTACAGACATTGCCCAGACCAAGTGTAATCACTTACTCTTAATAATAACATGCCATTTTAATATGAATTCAAACACATCATAAAAGCAAATCAATAAAAGGCAGATGACAGCTTGGCAACCATCAGCAAATACCAAACCATCGTATTTTGGATGAAAGACTGACAGCCACCTTGCTCAAGTGATTTTATAAATTCCCAAATAGTTAAAAAGTCCCACCAAATAGTAAAAAGCCTTTATTCTCTAACATATCACTACAATCCACAACCATATGTGCATGTGTGTTATGTATACACACACAAACATATATATTATTATACACAAATTCAGCAGTTCTTAAAAATTCACCCAGTGAAAATTGAGTATGGTTTGAAAGCACCAACAACCACACCAGTTTATGAAACGCTAGCTCTACTACAAGTGTTCATATGTCCTTAGTAGTAGATTAGCCTCTAAACGACGTCAACCCAAACACTGCCAGAAAATTATTTCTACCAACACGGTGCCCTTACCACCACACGCCCACCCCTATAAAGTCGTCTCAGCATTTAGGCATAGAGGTAATTTTCAGCACATATGAGAACCTGTGTAGCAGACACACTTCGTCTATAAAAATCTCTCATTTTTCTTCTAAACAGTCTTAAAAAGTCATCAGAACTAGTTCACCTTAAACCTTTCAAAGACTAGCAGGTCAAGCAGCTATTTATGTATAGTACTATCTGGTATCTTAGTACCTCAGCCAAATTTGAGCAATCCAGGTTGGCGTGTATTAGAATGACTCTCCTTTTACCCACCTTGTCTCTTGGGAACAGCTGTTAAGTAGCTCAACGAAAGAATTTTTTTGCAACTCATCTCTAATACTTAATGCCAGGATGTAAGCAAGTATTCATATTAGGTTAAAGGGACTTCTTTGGCCCTATGAAAACAACTGGTTTCAAACATTTCCTAAAGTATATAAGGCTAACAGTTGCCTATAGAACATCACAGAAGCCCTGGGTTAATCTTAGTAATATTTAACATAGCATTTTACTTGGCCAACAATGAACTCAGCCTATGGTGGTATAAAATAATGTAACCTTACTGACCTTCTGATCACTTGTCTCTTTTCTTTCTTCCAAACATTTGCGCCCATTAAACCCCCAAACGTCCCAAATACTGGATATGGCACTGATGTGATATCAAAAAGAAATGTATCTTCACAAATTACCAAGCAAAAGGAATGCTAAAAATACTATACCTATAATTCTAACTTCTTAATGACGGGTACCTGGGTGGCTCAGTTGGTTGAGCATCTGACTTGGTTTTGGCTCAAGTCATGATCTTGGGGTCATAAGATCGAGCACCGCATCAAGCTCCGTGTTCAGCATGCAGTCTGCTTGGGATTCTTTCCCTCTCCCTCTGCCCCTCCCCCCTTCCCTTGCTCGTTCTCTCTCAAATAAATAAAATCTTTAATAAAAATAATAATGTGTACTGAAGCAACCATTATTACCTCAAATGGGACTTGAAGTTTATGTTCTATTTCCTATAGCTTCTTGGAGATAGATACAAATGCTGCTCTCATAATATCAGATTATCATAGGGATATTTTAATGAAATCCATTCATCCACTAAATCTACAATATGCCTTCACTTCCATTATTCTGTGACAAGTTCAACTTCTTCACTCACTACATACACATACATAAAACCACATGTAATGGCTCAGCTTGGCTACGAGCTTACCAGGTTTTGCACCTAATCTTTCAAAATCAATACTTAAAACATTTTAATCTGATTTTAATCTCTCCTGATTACTATTTCCATTGTTTAAAAACAACACTAACCAATCTTCAGTCTCAATGACTTGTGTCAATTCACAAAATTAATCTTCCATGATGATAGCTCAGCAGGATATTTTACTAATGTAGATTCTGAGGAATCTAATCAAGCCTCATTTTTCTTAAGAGTTATTATAAGAAGAGGTGCCTGGCTCACGCAGTCGGTACAGCATGCAACTCTTGATCTTAGAGTCGTGACTTTGATCCCCACATTGTGTGTGGACATTACTTAAAAGAAGAAGGAAAAAAAAAAGGAGCTGCTATAAGGAAAAACATTTATACAGCATTAAGCAGAAATCATCTTCCAAAGGGAGTGGGGGCAGGGCAGAGTCCAACCAGACCATCAAAGAAGATTCTGTTATGAAAGGTGGTTTTCAGGTCAGCTGAAATCTGCCACGAGTAATAAACATTTATTGCAAGAGATAATTTCAATCCAACTTTCTCTTTCTCCTCTTTTCAACAGGGTTGAAAACTCTCTGTCTATGAATAACAGAGAGGTGACAGCAGCAGACAGAGTATAAGACAAAAATGGCAACCCACACTCAACCTTCCTCAAGAAAACCAGAGTCTCCTTCCCATCTAAAGGAGGCTGGTGCTACTTGAGTGTGCCAAGGGCTGCCAGATCTTCCAATTTTTTAAAAACAGGAAAGGAATTTTAACAAAAAAACCATGTTATTTGGAAGTGATGGTTTTGTTTTGTTTTTTTAAAGATTTTATTTTTAAGTGATCTCTACACCCAACGTGGGACTCAAACTCACAACCCCTGAGATCAAGAGTCAAATGCTCCGTCAGCTGAGCCAGCCAGGCACCCCGGAAATGGTGATTTTCAATTTGAATTTAAAATACAATGAAGCCCAACATGGTGAGAACCAAATAAAACAAAGTCCAGGCCACATGCAGACGGCAGGTTTTCCATCTCCATTCAGCAGTTATGTACCAGTAATCACAGTGAGTAGGGGTGACAGTTAATTTCAGAATCCTAAAAGTCATCAAACACCTAACATCCAGAAGTTATATTACAAACTAAAATTAATCATATGTCCATTATAAAAAACTGATTATAGAAATTTAGGTTAAAGACCTAAAGATTTAATATTGACAATACTACTCAAAGTAATCTACCAGTTCAGTGCAATTCCTACTAGAATCCCAAGTATTTTTTGCAGAAATTTTTTTAGAAATTTTAAAATTCATATGGAATCTCACACTCAAAAAAGAATGAAGTTGGAAGACTTAAACTTCCTGACTTCAAAACTTACCACAAAGCTACCTCTAGTCATCAAAACAGTGTGTTACTAGCATAAAAATGGACATACGGAAGGGAGAACTCAGAAACAAACTCCTGCATATATAACCAGATGATTTTTGACGAGGGTACCAAGACCATTCAACAGGGAAAGGATAGGCTTTCGACAAACACTGCTGGGAAAACTGGACAGTCACCAGCAAAAGAATGAAGTTGGACCCTTACTTTAAACCACAAACAAAAATTAACTCAAAATGGATCAAAGACCTAAACACAAGAGCTAAAAAGACAAAACTCTGAGGGTAGCAGAGCCTGACATGGGGCTCGATCCCAGAACCCTGAGATCATGACCTGAGCCAAAGTCAGACACTTAACCCAATCAGCCACCCAGGTGCCCCAAAAGATAAAAATCCTAAAAGAAAACATTAAGGGCAAATCTTCACATTTTATTTGGCAATGATTCCTTAGATAATGACACCAAACACACACACACACACACAAAAACAGCTAAACTGGACTTTATCAAAATTAAAAACTTCTGTAAAGGACACTATCGAGAGAGTGAAGACGACCCAAAGAATGGGAGAAAATATTTGCAAGCCACATATCTGATAAGGGATGAATATTTAGAACATATAAAGAACTCCTACAACTCAACAACAAAAACTCAAATCAAAAATGTGCAAGACTTGAATAAACATTTCTCCAAAGATACACAAATGGCCAACATGAAAAGATGCTCCACATCCCTAAGCTTTAAGGAAATGAAAATCACGAGGAGATGCCATTTCATATCCATTAAGATGGCTATTACCCAAAAAATAGAAACAACCGCTGGCGAGAATGTGGAGGAATTAGAACCCTTGCACGCTGATGGTGAGAATGTAAAATGGGGCAGCCACTATGGAAAACAGTTCACAGTTCCCAAAAAGTTCCACCAAGACTTTCTACATGATCCAACAATTCCACTTTTCAGTACATACCCAAAAGAACTGAAACAGGAACTTAGACACAAGTACACCCATGTTTACAGCAGCAGTATTCACAACAGCCAAAGAGTGGAAACATCCCAAATGTCCATCAACAGATGAATGAATAACAGAATGTAGTATATATACATATAATGGAATATCATTCAGCTTTAAAAAGGAATGCCATTCTGATACATTTACTTTAAGAACATTATAATGTTTCAGAAGAACATTTATAAGAATCAGCAAATTCAAAAGAGAGGTTTGGGGGGGGCTGGAGCCAGGGAGAGACAGGGAGTTAATGTGTAATGGGTACAGAGTTTCTGTTTGAATGATGAAAAGTTCTGGAAATGGACAGCGCTGAGAGTTGCAGGGCACTGTGAATGTACTTAATGCCACTGAACTATACACTTAAAATGGACCACTTTAACCATTTTTATGTTATGTATGTTACCAAAAAACAATTTATGGGGCACCTGGGTGGCCCAATTGGTTAAGCGTCCAACTCTGGATTTCAACTCTGGATTTTAGCTCCAGCCATGATCTCAGGGTTGTGAGATGGAGCCCTGTGTCGGGCTCCATGCTGGGTGGGGAGCCTGCTTAATTCTCTCCTGCTCCCACTCCCTCTCCCTGCTCCCCCCTCCCCCCACATGTGGGTATGATCGCTCTCTAAAAAAAAAAAAGAAAAAAGAAAGAAAAAAATAAATTGCAGTTGTATAATTTAGAGAAATTTTTATATATTTAGGCTGACATATGTAAAATACCTGAAAGTAAACCCTAGAAATAAGGTTTTTAAAAAGGATAAACTGGACTAAAATCATCTATTTTAAAAGACTGGAGAAGTGTTGACTATCATTTTTCCAACAACATAAAAGGCTTCTTTCATTTATCATTTTAGTAACTATATGCTGCTTTCAGCTATAGTGTTATTTGTGCTGTCACAGTGCCCTGCATAGAGCAATTTAATAAATACGGGCTAATAATGATGACTATGAAGAACTTCACATGAAGCAATTACCACGGAAAGTCTTCAAATTTAGAACAAGTTATTACAAAGGTTCTTTTAAATGTCAATTTGAGATGCAGCTAAAATGATTTAAAAAAAAAAAGGCAACATCCATTGCATATCATTTACATTAGAGAAAAACCAGAAATATGAATATCTAATTATAAAGGAATGAATTAAATAAATTATAGATAAATTACAGAATAGGAAGATCCTGCTTTTATATATATATTCCTGAAAAAATGGGCAAGTTCAAAGGTATGCATTTTATTTGGGGTTCTGCTACTAAAAAGGTAATGATTTCTACAAATCTCAATTACTTCCAGTCTTTCAGGACAAAAAATATCCTTGAAAACTTAATTCCAGAATCTAAAAACATTCCGTCATAGGGGTGCCTGGCTGGCTCAGTCAGAAGAGCATGTGACTCTTGATCTCAGGGTCATAAGTTCAAATCCCAGGTTGGGCCTGGAGGCTAAAATTGAAAGGAAAAAAAAAAGGTAATAAAGGGGCGCCTGTGTGGCTCAGTCGGGTTAGTGTCTGCCTTCTGCTCAGGTCATGATCCCAGGGTTCTGGGATCAAAGCCCAGCGTCCGACTCCCCTTCTCTGTGAGAAGTCTGCTTCTCCCTCTCCCTCTGTCCCTCTCCCCCATGCTTGCTCATTCTCTCACACATGCACTCTCTCTCTCAAATAAAATCTTTTTTAAAAGTAGGAATAATAAGATACATAAAAACATTCCCTCACTTTTCCTACATAATTGAGCCCATTGAGTGTTCACCTAACTTCAAAGACTCTCCAGAAAGCACCAAAGAAGTACGAATACATTACACCATGTGCTTTTTATCAATACAATAAGCACTTTGCTTCCCATTTGCTCACTCATTCTTTTAAAATAAGGGCAAAATACAATCATATATTCAAACCGTAATTCCAATACTGCAAATATCCAACCACTGACTGGTAAACAATATTCTGCAGTAACTGGAAATGTTTGTGCCTCAGCTTAAGCACTATTATTCAGGGTACGGAAGGCAACTTGGGGGGGTAAATATTGTACATTTAAAAATGCAGGGAGGGCCACTGCTGGAACACTCCGCTCTGAGCTTCATGTGCCTCTGAGCACACCGTGGCGGGGTCCCTGTGCGCCCTGCTGCTCCTGCTGGCTACCCTGGCTCTGACCCTGACCCTGACACGAGCAGGAGCAAGTCTCCAATGGTGGGAGCCCCATGGGACGCCGGCCGTGTCAGCGAGCAGGACGCACAGCAGGCGAGCAAGGACATGTCCCGCAGCTGCACACTCCAGGTGGTGCTTGCCCACGAGCAAGTGGTGGCTGGGATGAACTACTTCTTGGACGTGGAGACTGGCCAAACCAGATATACCAAGCCCTAGCCCAACCTGGACAGCTGTCCCTTTCATGACCAGCCACACCTGATGAAGAAAATGCTCTGGGGGGTGTCTGCCTTTCGGCTCAGTCCTGATTCCGGGGTCCTGGGATTGAGCCCCACGTCGGGCTCCCTGCTCAGAGGGGAGCCTGCTTCTGCTCCTCCCCCAAATTCTTCTCTAACAAATAAAATCTTTAAAAAGAAAAGAGAGAGAGAAAGAGAAAAGAGAGGAAAAGAGGGAGAGAGGGAGGGAAGGAGGGAGGGAGGGACGGACGGACGGACGGACGGACGCGCTCTGCTCTTTCCAGGTATACACTGTCCCCTGACTGGGCAAGACCTCCATGGTGAAGTCCAGCTGCCAGAATGCACAGAGAACCCTGACAGGTGGGTCTGTTCTGGTGCTCTTCTCCTACCCCACTCCCTCTTGTAGAGTTCCTAAGCCTTGGAAGGGTGGCCCTGCCCAGGCGGATGTCCCCTCAGTGTGTTGGCCTCAGGACACAAGGAGAGAAGGGCTCTGGGGCATTTACTGAAAAGCTAAGTGACTGTAACTCCTTTCTTTAAACTAATTTCCAAATGCACCAATATGTAGTATGTGTGTTCTGTTCTATCTTAATCATGTTACTTTTTAGTAACATCAGCGAAAAATAATAATAAAGTTTTTTTAAAATGCAGGGAGTTCAGGGACGCCTGGTTGGCTCAGTTGGTTAAGCATCGGCCTTCGGCTCATATCATAATCCCAGGGTCCTGGGATGGAGCCCCACATAAGGCTCCCTGCTCAGTGGGTAGCCTGCTTCTCTCTCTCCCTCTGCCTGCTGCTCCCCCTGCTTGTGCTCTCTGTCAAATAAGTAAATAAAATATTTTTAAAAAATTAAATTTTAAAAAATTTTTTAAATGCAGGGAGTTCAAAAGCCCCAAACCATGAAGGGTGATTCAACTGAAAGTGATGTGAAATATTTAATGCCCTGGAAAGTTATTCAAAATGTGAAGGGGGAGGGAGAACAGATTATAAACATATAAAGGGGAATCCACTTTTTAAAAAATTAAGATGTATAAAAAACAAGAGTGGAAAAATAAGTTATTTATCTAAATGGTAAATTCTTTAATTCTTTAATTGGTTAATTTCTGTTTTGGTTTGTTTTGCCTTACATGTCTTTTCTAAATTTTTCACAATGACCATGTATTTCTTCTTTAACACATTCACGCACTAAGGGTCACCTTAAAAATCATTTGTAAAGAGTCAATTTAGACTCTCAGTCATTTTTTAAAATATATCTATATATAGATATAGATATATTTTTTAGTGATCTCTACATCCAATGTGGGGCTTGAACTCATGACCCCAGATCAAGAGTTGCATGTTCTTCCAACTGAGCCAGCCAAGTGCCCCAGAATCTCAGCCATTTTTAATCAAAGATTTTAAGAAGTGACAAATAGGTTCCTGAGAGAGATCATACACATTCGAGTCACAATGGACAATTACTGCTAATGGTCTGATGGTGGACAAACTAACGGCCTCAGAAGAGTTTTCCCTTGACTTTCTGATTACTAAGGATCTCCTACTGCAATGTTTTACCTAAATGATGACTGTCGGGAGCTCGCTTCGGCAGCACATATACTAAAGTTGGGGCGATATAGAGAAGATTAGCATGGCCCCTGCACAAGGATGACACGCAAATTGGTGAAGCGTCCCATATTTTTCCTGAAACTAATATTATACTGTATGATAATTGAAATAACAATAAAACCTTACAAAAATAAACAAATTTAAAAAAATAAATGTTGACTGTCTGATAACTTTCTCTGGAGACATTCGGTACTCCCATGCCAACCTCAGCTATCCCTTCCCCAGGGATTTGATCCAGGCCATCAGCTCCACCAGTTCACACAAACATGGGAACCAGTTCATCACTTACTGATCTGTGACCTTGGTCAAGTTACCTTACCTGTACATTCCCCAGTTCCTGCATCTGTAAAACAAGGATCACCATAGTTCCTTTCTCAGGACTGTTACAAGGTTTCAATGAATATATGTAAAACACTATATACGTAGTAACCGTACCACAAATAGAACTCTCATTATTATTGCTCCAATAACCACCAGAATCTGCTACTCTGTTCCTGCAGTCTATTCTTCTTCCCTAACTTCTTAAATTCACATAGGTTTTCTCTACAAGTTCCCAGTAAATATCTAATTTCAAGAGAATTAACTTCCAGTTATGGCCAACTAGGTAATTCAGACCAACCACCCTTAATGAGGACAACCAGAAGAGCAACACAGAACATGGAGCCATCTGCTCACAGCAGCAGCAATCTGAAAAGATTTAAATGGGTCAATATTCAGGGGAGGATAAAGGCTCAGGGAGACAGGCACAGCTTGCACAACTTTCTCTCTCTGGGGAAGCTGAAAGACTCTCAGGAGAGTAGCTAAGTAAAGGGAAAGGGACCGGGTTCCAGGGCTGGAGGAAAAGGGGAAGGGAAGTATACTTGGAAAGACTGAAGATCTGGGCTGATACTATGAAGCAGGCTGAACCAAGAATCGTATCCTAGAAACTGACAGGCCTTCCCAGAGACTGCAGCTCAGTTTCCAATAACCAAAATCCATGAAATGAAAAGGAGATCCTGGATTGCTAGCGTCGCCAAGCTTCAGGAAGAAGCAAATGGAATGTTCCTTGCAGTAGAACATTAGCTTAGGCCTCAAATTCGTCTATAAGACATCTGTGTAAATAAAATGTCTGGCACATAATAAAAAATAATTTGACAGAAAAGGAGACAAGATAACATGAATGAAAACAAAAAGGAACAGATCATAGTAAAAAAAAAAAAAAAAAACCAAATCCATAGGGACCCTAAGATACTGGAATTATCTGACATATACAAACTATATTTACCATGTTCAAAGACACCAAAGACAAAAATTGAGAATTTTGGCTGTGATCTAAAAACAATTTAAAAATGTTTTAATTATGGGGACAACTAGGTGGCTCAGTTGGTTAGGCATCTGCCTTCAGCTCAGGTCAGTAGGGAGCCTACTTCTCCCTCTGCCTGCCATTCCCCCTGCTTATGCTCTCTCTCTGGCAAATAAATAAAATCTTTAAAAAAATTTTTAATTATAAAACTGCAACTACAATAACTGAAATTAAGAACTTGACGGATGGACTTCAAGGCAGATCAGATAAGCTGAAAAAAGTATTAGTATAACAAAGATGGGCCAGAAGAAAATCTATCATGGAGAGACACAGAGGATACAGTGACAACGTCTAAGATGTTTGTTTCTGGAGTCCCACAGGAAAGGAGAGTATTAGGCAGAAACAATATTTAAATACTTAAAAAGAAAAAAAATGGCTGGGAATTTTCTAAGACTAATGAAAGGCATCAAACCACAAACTCAAGAAGCTCTATAAGAACATATTTTTTAAAATTTATTTATTTATTTATTTATTTGGAAAGAGAGCAAGCACTCAAGTGGGGAGGGGCAGAGAGAGAGGATGAGAGAGAATATTAAGTAGGGTCCATGCCCAGCACAGAACCCGACGCGGGGTTCGATCTCACGACCCCAAGATCATGACCTGGGCTTAAGTCAAGAGAAGACATTTAACTGACTGAGCCCCAAGAAGGGTACATTTTTTAAAAAACTACACCTAAGTATATAATAGCAAAATTGCTGAAAACCAGATTCAAAGAGAAAAGCTTAAAAGTAGACAGAGACTTAGAAACACATTATCTTCAAAGGAGGATAATTATGCTGACAACAAATTCCAGTAAGTTAATGGTAACATTCTATATCAGGATAGTGGTACCATAAAGTATCAGGAATGGAGTAAGCACTTTAAGATGATGAAAGAAATTCTATTTCCAATTAACCTATCTTGCAAGAAAAAGATATCTGGTAAAAGAATATGACAACAGCCAACCCACCCTTAAGAAAATTCTAAAGTGTTTTGGAAGACAAAATTTATCCAGGAAAGGGCAGAGACATAAGAGGCATAAAAATTAATGAAAACAATAAATATGGAAATCTAAATCAGAGGCTCTCAATCTTACCACAGACTTGAATTACCTGAGGAGTTTTTAGGAAATACTAATGCTGGACCCCAAGAGACCCAGATGTCATTTGTCTGAATTGGAGCCAGCCATCTGTGTTTTGCAAAAGTTCCCCAGATGATATCAGTATGCCTCCAGACTCAATAGCCACTGACCTAAATTCATTTGACAGTATAGGACATGGCTTGTATAACATCTGGGGTATAACAATCCTAAAAAAGATGAGATGGGGTTAAATGGAGTTGAAGTGTTCTGAGGTCTTCTATTGTCCAGGAGGAGGATAAAAGTACCAATTAATATAAGACACTGGTAAGTGAAAGATATTGAAATATCTAAAGTAACCAGGAAAGCAGTAATAAAAGCCTATTAAATATGTTCCAAAGTTATAAGAGAGAAAAAAACAGTAACAAATTCCAAAGGAATTAACTAAAGGAAAAAACCCCACAAAACTGGCAGAACAAAAAGCACTAAATAAGAAGGTAGATGAGAACCCACACATATCAACAGCCCCATTAAATGTAGATGTACTAAATAGTCCAGTAAAACACAGGTACTAGATTAAGAAAAAACCTATAGCACATCTAAAACATACAGAAATATTAAAGTATTAGTAAAAGCAAAAAACATTACTGGAGATAAAAAAAAGGAAACTTTAACCATGAGAGATTCAATTCTTCAGAAAGAGATAATAATTCTAAATCTGTATGCACCTAAGAACAGCCTCAAAGTAAAGCAAAAAACTGTCAAAACTACGAAGAGGAAAAAAATTATCCAAAATCACAGTTATCCAAAAATCACAAGCTCAGATAATCAAAAGTTATCCAAAATCACAGCTCAGTCAGTTAAGTGCCTGCCCTCAGGTCTGGTCATGATCCAGGGGTCAAGCCCAGCATGGGGCTCCCTGTTCAGCAGGGAACCTGCTTCTTGTTCTCCCCCTGCGGCTCCCCGACTTGTGCTCGCTCTCTTTCTCTTTCTCTGTCAAATAAATAAATAAAACCTTTTTTTAAAAAAATCACAGTTGGAGATTTTTAACACACTTTTCTCAATAACAGGAAAAAAGATTACAAAAATCAGTAAGGATAAAAACTTGAACAACATAAAAACAACACGATTACGACATACATAAAACATCAGAAGTTGTAAAACAACTGAAGAATATACATTCTCTTCATTCACACAATGAAAATTTTACTATAAACCAGTCATAAAACAAGTCTCAACAAATTTCAAAGGACTAGAATCATACAGAGTAGTTTTCTGGCCACAATGCAGTTAAACTGGAAATAAATTACAAAAAGACAACTAGAAAATTTCCCCATATTTAGAAATTAACAAATGTACTATTTTTTTTTTTAAGTAGGCTGCATGCCCACTGAGGAGCCCAATGCAGGGCTTAAACTCACGACCCTGGGATCAAGACCTGAGCTGAGGTCAAGAGTCAGACACTTAACCAACTGAGCCACCCAGGTGCCCCAGCAAATGTACTTCTAAATATCCCACGGAGACAAAAATAGAATTACAATGGAAAACCAATTTTTCTACTGAATGATAATATTATATCAAAACTTATTTGCTAAAACCCGGGTGGCTCAGTTGTTGTTAAGTGTCTGCCCTGGGCTCAGGTCATGATCCCAGGGTCCTGGGATCCAGCCCCAAATCAGGCTCCACACTCAGCAGGGAGTCTGTTTCTTCCTCTCCCTCTGCCCTCCCCCCCTTCACATGCATACCTGTGTGCCCTCTCTCTCAAATAAATAAATAAAATCTTAAAAAATAACTTATATGCTGTTGAAGAGTACAAACTTGCAACTAGTAAATAAATAAGTTTTGGAGGTTAATGCACAGCATGGTGATTACAATCAACAATGCTGTATTATGAACTTCAAAGCTGCTAAGAGACTAGATCTTAATTGCTCTCACTACAAAAAAGATGTAATTGCATAATGTGATAGTGGTATTAGCTAACATGACAGTGGAAATCATATTGCAATATATAAACCAACACACTCTACACCTTAAACTTGCACAATGTTATAGTTCAACTGCATCTCAACTTTTCAAAATAAACTAATTAAATAGAAAGCTAAAATAAAATCTCTTGTGAACTGCAGCTAAAGCCCTGTTCAGAGGAAAATTTGTAGCTTTAAATTAAGAGAAAAGTAGAAAGGCTGAAAGAAATTTTAAGCAGTCATATCACATTGTTAGATAAAGAATAAATTAAACCTCTGGAAAGTAGAAAGAAGAAAATAATAATGAGCAGAAATAAATGGAGCACGTGACTGTAGAGCTTGGGGTTGTGAGTTTGAGCCCCACATTGGGTGCAGAGATTACTTAAAAATAAAATCTTTAAAAAAAGAAGAAAATGCAAAATAAACATACAACAGAGAGGATCAACAAAACCCAAAGTTGATTATTTGAAAAGACTTAACACCTGGCAAGGTGGACTAAAACAAAACAAATAAAAATAACCAAAGTCAGTAATGAAAAAAGGGAACATCACTGAAGATTCTACTTATATTTCAAAGACCATTAAGAGTATATTAGAAACAACTTCAACCAAACGATATCAATTTTAGGGGCGCCTGGGTGGCTCAGTCGTTAAGCATCTGCCTTTGGCTCAGGGCGTGATCCCAGGGTCCTGGGACTGAGCCCCACATCAGGCTCCCTGCTCTGCTGGGAGCCTGCTTCTTCCCCTCCCACTCCTCCTGCTTATGTTCCCTCTCTCTCTGGCTGTCTCTCTCGCTGTCAAATAAATGAATAAATAAAATCTTTAAAAAAAATGATATCAATTTTAAAAATCCAATGTAATAGATTACTAGGGAAACTTAACCAAACTCACACAAGATAGGATTAATTCTACAATTAGTAAATAAAGTGAATGCATAACTGTAAATCTTACCAGATGGCTTCACTGGTAAGTTGTTTTCCAAACATTACAAGAAAAAGTAATGCCAATCTTAAGTAAAATACTCCAGAGAACAGAAAAAGAGGCAATATCCCCTCTCTGTAAGTCCTTTTGAGGCTATAAAACTTCAAAACCAAAACCTGGTAAATACATTATAAATGAGAAGAATTACAGGTCAAACTGACTTTTTTTAATGATTTTTTTTTAAGATTTCATTTATTTATTTTAGAGAGAGAAAGAGTACGAGCAGAGGGAAGGGGGCAGAGTGAGGAGAGAATCTCAAGCTGACTGCACTGAGAGTGGTGCCCAATGCTATGCTCGATTTCAAAACCGTGAGATCATGACCTGAGCCAAAATCAAGAGTCAGTCCAACCAACTAAGCCACCTGGGCACCCCCAAACCCTCTATTGAGCACAGAGGCAAAAATCCTGACCATTTTAGCAGACCAAATTCAGAAAATAAGTAAGTTTGGCTCATTTCAGGAATGCAAAAGTTGCTTACCTATTTAAAAAATCAATTAATATATTTCACACCACCAAAATTAAAAAGAAATATCATATGACCATCTAATTAGTTGGGAAAAAAGTGAAAAACATTTAACATTCATTCATGACAAGAATCTTTAGCAGACAGAGAATAAAAGAGCTCTTCCTTAATCTAATAAAGGACATGGTATCTACAAAGAAATCTACAAGTATCATATAAACAGTGAAATGTAGTTCCTCTTGAGATCAGGAGTTGAATAGAGATATCAGCTATTACCCACTTTTTTTGAACATTTTACTAGAGTCTTACGGCAGTAAAGCAAGAAAAATAAATAAAAGCTGTAAGAATTGGAAGGCAAAAAACAAAACTGTCATAATCCACAGAATATATTCAGAAATTTTCAAAATTACTAGTAAATTATTAGAATTAGTGCACAAGTTTAGCAAGTCTCCTGGACACACAATTTGGAAGTATCAACTGCATTTCCACAACCACAACAAAAGGACAACAAAAAAATTTACAATAGCATTAAAAATAATCAAATACCTATGAATAAATCTAACACAAGATGGTACAAGATCTCTATGCAGAAAACTATACAAAAGATGGAGGGTAATGAGAGAAGACCTAAATAAAGGCATGTGCCATGTTTCTAGATTGGAAGACTATCTATTTTAAGTAGGCTCCACACCCAGCACCAAGCCCAACTTGGATCCCAAACTCACAACCCTGAGATCAGAGGTGGACACTCAACTGACTGAGCCACCCAGGTGCCCCTGGAAGACTCAATATTAAATATAAAATAAAATAAAAATCAGAGATGCCTGGGTGGCTCAATCGGTTAAGCATCTGCCTTCGGCTCAGGTCGTGATCCCAGGATACTGGGATCGAGTCCCACATTGGGCTCCTTGCTCAGCGGGGATCCTGCTTCTCCCTCTGTCTGCAGCTCCCCCTGCTGTGTTCTCTCTCTCTGACAAATAAATAAATAAATACAGTCTTTAAAAAAAAAAATCAATTTTTCCCCAATTAACTACAGACTAAATGCAATCCTTATCAACATTTCGACAAGTGGCTGTTTTGGTGAAATGCAGCGAATGTATATGGGAAGAAAAGACTTACAAAAAGGCAAAACACTATTAAAGACAACCAAGGTAGAAGGGCATGCTCTAGTAGATATAAAGCCTTATTATAAAGTACAGTTATTAAGAGAGTGTAGACTTGGTGCAAGGATACACACAGACAGCAATGATTAAGAGAGTCGAGAAACAGACTCACCCATACAGAGATATTAATTAACAACAAAGGCGCCATGGGAGAACAGAAGGGAAAGGATGACCTTGACAATAAATGGTGCAAGCTGGATAGCCATATGGTATGGGCCACATACCCATATGGAACAGATAAAAATAAAAAGACCCATGCTTCTTATTACACAAAGATCAGTTCCAGGTAAACTGTAGCTCTAAATGTGCAAGGCAAAATAAGCAGCTCCTAATAGACAATCTAGGAGAATAATTTTATGTCCTCAGCGCAGGAAAAGACATCTGAAATAGTACACAAAAAGCACCTATCATCATAATAGTAACAGTAATAACAATAAAGAAATAAGTTAGACTTCAAAATTAAGAACTTCCAAAAACATCATTAAGAGGGTAAAAAGGCAAGCCAGAGAGAAAAACAGTATCCCAATAACCTCAAACTGGAAACAACCCAAATGCCCATCAGCAAAATAAATCATCATTTCTTCATACATAGGAATACTATACAGCTACACTCAACAATACCAATGACTCTCAAAAACACGTTTAATGAAAGAAAGGTGCCTAACGGGCTCAGTCACAAGAGCATGTGGCTCTTGATCTCAGGGTCATGAATCTGGGCCCCACGCTGGGTGTAGAGATTACTTTAAAAAAAAAAAACTAAACAAAATAAAAAACTATGTTTAGTGTGAAAGAACCCAGATACTTCAGAATACATACTGAAGGATTCCATTTATATAAATCTAGAAAACAGGATAAGCTACTGGTGCTTAAGGACAAATGGCTGGATGGTAAAACTATAAAGAATAATTATCATAAAGGTTAGTGTAATAATTACTAGAGGGGGTGTTTAGGGTAGAAATGTTCTATTTTTTTTTAACCTTGGCAGTAGTCACACCAGTATGCGTTTTACAGTGTGTTTACAGACTGAGCTATAAATTTTTTAAAGCTCAAAA
This sequence comes from Ailuropoda melanoleuca, assembly GCF_002007445.2. Lineage (NCBI taxonomy): Eukaryota > Metazoa > Chordata > Mammalia > Carnivora > Ursidae > Ailuropoda > Ailuropoda melanoleuca. Next base: position 24,822,538 of record NC_048225.1, on the reverse strand, counting down.
ATACTCAAGGGCTTTTGCCGTAGAGCAGGTTGCAATGGTGCCATGAATGCTTGGCACCTTCATGAGTATGGGGCTATCTTTACTTTCACTTCAAGTATCTTAGCTTTTAAATCATAATCTGTTCAAACAATGAATGCTCTGCATTGATAAATATTTATTACCACTCTAAGAGCCTGAACAAACTTCTTTGGAATCCAAAAAGAAGAAAGGGGTCTCTCTCAGCATGAAAACATGAATGGGAATGCTAAATTCCCAACTCAAGATAAGAGTTACTTCTGGAAAGGAAGGTTAATGGGATTGGAAAACGTTCAAAGGAGGCCTTTCTATCATAATGTTTTATTTCTATATCTATGTTTTAGTACTCAAAAAAGGGGGGGCCAATGCAAATATGGGAAGTGTTAAAATTTTAAAACTGGGTGGTGTATAGAGGAGTATCTTTGTATTTTTTACTATACTATGGTGGAAATATTCCTAATTAAAGGGAGTAAAATAAGAGAACGTCCTTCACTCTTATCACTTCACTTCTTCACAGAAAAACTCTGCTTCAGTCTCCTACTTAGCCTTCCAGAAACAAACTACAGAATATTCTAAAATACTTACGTTCTTCACCACCACCACTAAATCCCACCTTTTCTTCTTCTCCAGGCTCAATATCCCCCTTACAGTTAATCCACGTTTCATGTCAAATTCTCCATATTCTTCACCATTCCAGCCATTCTGTTCTAGACAGCAACATCCCTCAAAATGAAGGACCAAGATCCTAATCAATGCCCTGTGTGAGGTTCCTCCGATTTCTCAATTTTGCCAGCAAATATTTAACCAGCAGATAATTTAGGTAAGAATGAATTAGTTCTTTTTCCTTCCAGCCAGCCCACCTATTCTATAAGCTCCCAAATAGAGAATGCCCTTGCATGTTATCTACTCAACTACCAAAGCACACTTTTCCAACAGAACCCAACCCACAGTACCATTCCCCTGCCGACATTCGGTTTGGCTAGAAGCATCTGATGCAATTCTGTCCAGCAGGATTTGAGGGGTATTGTGTAGATTGGCTTTGAGAAAGATTTCTTCACCAATAAGAGGAGATATACAAGAAGAGATAGTCTCTTTCCTCCCCTGGACATTATCATATCAGAGCGTGTCCTCTGAACTCTATCCAATCTGCAACCACAAGACGTGTTTCAGCTGAGAAAGGAGCAGTGGAAAGGTTGCACGGAGCTGCTCAATTCACCAACCTCACTCCAAATGCTGATAACTGTTTTCTGGACCACAATCTTATCCCAGTCACAGTGATTAGTGTTAACCTCGTCCTATGGTTTGTCTATCAACTAGGCTGATGATTGTAAATCTGGTGCGGGCAGCCTTTTCTCTTCCAAATAATTCCACACCCTGATTTTGATAAGACTTCCCCGCTCCCCCAACACACACACAGGGGGCCTTTTAAATTTCTTTTCCTTAAATTCTGCAGAATATAAAGATGAAACAAACTTACTATTTAAAGGGAGAGAGAACTGGCACATTATATAAAAAGGCATTAGAAGTTTTTAAAAATCCGTGGAAAAAGTGAAAAGGCAAAGTCCCCTGTAATTACATCCTTCAAAGATAACCACTGTTAACAGCATGGTATATATTGGTTCATGACACATTGTAACTTCTATGAAATTAATTTCTTTTAAAGCAAATACTTATATCAGATTTTTTGGTAGTGGGGAAGATTAAAAAAGGAAATCCGCGACCACAAGAGAAACATTATGGGACGCCTGGGTGGCACAGCGGTTAAGCGTCTGCCTTCGGCTCAGGGCGTGATCCCAACGTTATGGGATCGAGCCCCACATCAGGCTCCTCCGCTATGAGCCTGCTTCTTCCTCTCCGACTCCCCCTGCTTGTGTTCCCTCTCTCGCTGGCTGTCTCTATCTCTGTCGAATAAATAAATAAAATCTTTTAAATAAATAAATAAATAACTAGAGAAACATTATGAAACACCCTGACACAGAGGAAAGAAGGAGCAACAGACTTAGAAGAGGATTCGTACCCTGGCCCTGCCACAAGGCCTTTAAATCCTTGGCCTCTACTGACTCCCTTTTAAGGTGAGGGAAACAATACCTACTTCAGTAAGCTGTTTGTGTAGAATTAGAAGATAATGTACCCAAATGAGTTCTGTTAGGGTTTTTTGTTTGCTGTTGTTTTTCTGTACTTGCACACAAGCATCACCTTGGGAGCATTTAAAACTGAGAATCCCAGATGTACTCAAGGAGATCCTCTGGGGGTGGGGCCTAGAGATCACGGGCAAGTGCATTCCGTAAAAAGCAATATGCATATTTGTTTTTATTACTGTAGCATTTAGCATCTAAAACAGAACCTCACAGTAGTGATTCAAAAAACACTAGTAGGATTAATAACAATGAAAAGTCTTATTTTAAAGAAAGATTATAGTTGGGTGGCTCAGTCGGTTTAAGCGTCTGACTCTTGATTTTGGCTCAAGTTATGATCTCAGGATCGTGAGACTGAGCCCCACTTTGGGCTGCACTGGGCACAGAGCCTGCTTAAGATTCTCTCTCCCTCTGTCCCCCCCTCTCTAAAAATAATAATAAATAAAATGAATTAAAAAATAAAAATAGATTATAAAGAAATTTCATTTAAAAAAAACTTCATGATGGCTTATGTAAGAAAAATTTTCTTAGCAAAAATAGTTGTAGTTGATACAAAGGACTGGAACCTATCTGTATTTGAATGGGGCTGTATGGCTCACTTTCCATCTAAGGCCACAGATCAAGGCACACAATACTAAATTTAATTAAGCATCAAGGTAATCTACTTTATCTCACTAAAAAACTCTTGAAAATTGGATTATAAACAATTTCAAATTCTCTCTCAAATGCCCCCCCATAGAAGCTACAATTACTGTACAAATATTTATCCCTACATTTTGTCACACAGAAAACGTGATTTTCCTTCACTAGTTCATTTTAGGACAATTCAAAATAGTAACTGTTAGGTACCAGCTCCAATACGTAACATATGCCAGTTTTATAATATATATGTACTTGACATATCTGCTGAGATATATACCACCAAAATGTTTACAGTGAGGTTTCCCTGGAAAATATGTTTTGAGATTATTTTTCATTTTTTATTTATCTGTGTTTTTTAATTTTTACAATGAATGTGTACTATCCATATAATTTTTCTTCTGTTATTTTAAAAAGAAAGCGCAGAATGGGGTGCCTGGCTGGCTCAGTCAGGACAGCATGTGACTCTTGATCTCAGGGTTATAAGTTTGAGCCCCACGTTGGGGGTTGAGATTACTTAAAAATAAAATCTTAAAAAAAAAAAGTGCAGAAGCCCAAGAATTCAGTAATGGTGAATAACACAATTAAAGAATCTTGAAAAGTTTAAGTTTTTATTTTCCTAAAGTCAAAACAACATCAGATAAGTTAAAAATCTGATTTTTAAGGGTGCCTGGGTGGCTCAGTGGGTTAAGCCACCGAGTCTTGAGTCTCGATTTTGGCTCAGGGTGGTGAGACTGAGCCCCTCAACAGCCTCCCAGCTCAGCAGGGAGTTGGCTGGAGATTCTCTCTCTTCTCCCTGTCCCTTGGACCCCCACTCTCTCTCTCTAAAATAATAAATAAATCCTTTTTATATTTGGAAAACATTAATAACCCTTCACATATTACTGCCAAGACTTCTAAAGCTCTTCAGCTATAAAAATAACTATGTTTTTGAATGCTATAAAAAACATTATTGGGTCAACTGACAACTGGAATACAGACAGTAGATTTGATCAAAGTATTGTATCAAAGTTAAATTTCCTTAAATTGGTAACTGTACTAAGGTATGTAAGACAATGTCTTTGGTTCTTAGGAAATACACAGTGAAGGGATCAAGGGACAGGATGTATGCAACTCACTCTCAAATACTTCAGCAAAAAATACATAATAATAGAATGAAAGATAAAGCAATGAGGAACAGGAAAAACATTAACTGGTGAATCTGGGTATGAGAGTCATTTGTACGATTTTTGCTACTTTTCTAAGCTTGAACTTATATCTAAATAACATTTTTAATTGAAAAACAAAATACCATTCAAAACTATCCTAAAAAACACTTAAGATCATGCTGGACCAACTTTAAACAAGACATTAAATTAACACGGTCCAGAAGAAATAATAACATGAGCTATATATGTTGTATTTTCAGGTGGTCGCACTAAAATTAAAAGAAACAGGCACCTGGGTGGCTCAGTCTGTTAAGTGTCTGCCTTCAGCTCACATCATGATCCTGTAGTCCTGGGACTGAGCCCCCAGTTGAGGGGGGTGGTTATCCCTGCCCAGCAGGGAGCCTGCTTCTCCTCTGTCTGCCCCTCCCCCCCCTCGTTTTCTAATATATAAATAAAATCTTCCCAAAAAAATTACAAGAAATAGGTGAAACTAATTTTAACATATTTTACTTAGGCAAGGTTTAAAAATATCATTTTGATGCAATCAATATAAAAATTATTAAGGTATTTTACAATTTCTTTCATTCTAAGTCTTCAAAATCTGGTGTGCATGTTACACTTACAGTACAATGCAATTCAGATGCTAAATTTGCATAGGAAATATATGATCTGCCTGTAGATTTCATTAAATGTACAGTTGAAAAGCAGATCTACATAACCAAGTTGTTTTAAATATATTTAAAAGTTTTCCAATCCCTGAACTGTCAGTTTTAAATGTCAACTTAAATTAATTAAATACAGTGGAAAACTCATTCCTCAATCATACTAGACACACTGCAAACTCAGGAACCACATGCAGTTACATGGTAAGACAGCCCAGCATTAGACGATGAAACAAATTCCCTCTATGACAGAAGGACCTGATTGCTAAGACTCAGCTTATCATATTTATCAAAGGATTTTTAATAGTTATGCTAAAACAATGACTGACTGACAATCCTGTCAGAAGCTTTGGCCTCTCCCCAAGTCATAATCAGACATTCCCTCTACCACCACTGAGAAATACCAACACAAAGCCTTCTTTACCCTCTAAGTCAGTTATCATACCTTGTATTTGAGTTTCCTGAAAACTGTCCATCAAATGGCCCTCTTTTAAATGTAGCAGAATGAACCCCAGTTCTGGCTCTCAGAAGCATCCATGTCCATTGTTACAGAGTGCAGAGTTTCAGCACAAATAGTGTCTGAGAATCCCAAATTGGGAGCATGCACAGAACCGAACATAACCTGGATTTAAAAGAATGGCCTCAGTACAGAGGTGGGGTTTTCTTTTTGAACAGGTGTAAGAGATTAATTCAGTCAACACCAAGCAACTCTAAAGATTCGCCAATCAATAATTCTGCGCCAAGCAACTTGATCAGGGATTTGGCTAGAATCCCTTTGACTTAATCTCAATAAAGACCTTCCCAAAGACATCCTGATTGAGGCCATTCTCTCTAAATTAAGGTTTAGGCAGTCCTTTGCCTGACAGCAAATAAATGAAATGAAATGATATACACACAAAATTTTGCCTGCTTGACAAAAGAAAAAATGATCTGAAAGATAATTTAGTGTGGTCAAAAATAGTGTGGTCAAAGGACAGTAGTTAGCATAAAATAGAATTTAAAAACCATCTTAGGGAAATGTCTAATTCCTACCTTCTGTCTAACCAGACTTTCCAATTGAACAATATTATAACAACTGAATTTAATCCACAACTAATTCCGATATTGCTAGTTTTTCCTTCTCTGCAGGCATACATACAGGTGTTAATATTCTGCTTAAACTTGAAAGGAAGATATTCTTTAAAACTGATGAATCCTTTATTGTGGATCTACTGGTGCCTGAAATTACTCATTCCCCTGGGAAGTGAGGTAAAAGAGTGTGCAAAATGGTTTCTGACACCCTGATCTAAAAGTTCTATGTTCCATACAAAATCCTTTTTTTTTTCCCCTTCCTTTCCCATCCAGCTGATCCAGCTTGCAACATCATATCAGGAATCACAAATACAAATCTAACCATTGTGTGGAAACTAAAATAATCGTCATCTAAACCCAAACATATATAAACATTAACTCTACTTAAAATACAACTTCCCTCCCCCCTTCCTCCAAAGAATGATGAAGCTTTAAGCAGAATGAATACAAACGTTTTAAGCCGTTCCATCGGAGGTGTGTTCTTGATTAGATTTATTTGAGCCTGGAAATGCCTGAACATTCTGTACAAGAACACATTCTAACTTGGGGTTTTTGCTAGAAACTTCTCGGTCAATGCCTATGTAATCAAATCCAGTCTCCCTTGTCTCTGAAATGAGCTAAATACGCAGAAATCCATTGTAATTTTTTAAAAAGTGAAGAGGAAAAAGAAACTACACCCGAAACACATTCCAGTCCAACAGTTCAACCACTATTTCGAGAAGGAAAGTAAAAATAAAGTCCCACGTCTCCCTCAGGAGTAGAAAGGTTTTCATGAAGCGGCATGGTCCAGACCACAGTAGAACCCTCCCCGACCCCGGCAACCCTACCCGTTCCAACGGCCTCAACTCCAGCGAACCACCCGTGGATCCAGGCTACTTAACCACCTCGACGCACAAAGATGTTTACGGGGTTATCAGATGCATTAACAGCTACTTAAATTCCAACAGCAAAAAAAGTATGATTAAACAAGAGTTTTTACACCATATTCATCAGTACCTTTCCTCCTCGCTGGAACCCACAAAAAAGGAGAGCAACACGAACACCAGAGAGGGGTTTCCCCTTGTTTATTAGACTTAGGCAAACAGCTATATTTAACAATTCCTCCCAAAGGCCCAATGCCAGAGCGGTGGATCTTCTGAGAGGAAGGCACACAGGAAGCAGGAGGCACACCCGCTGCTTGGTGCAGGAGCATTCTCCCGGTGCAGCCAAAGCGGCGCTCGCTCCAGCACCTCGGCACTTTCCAAGGGCCAACCCGGGAAGCCTGCATCCCCATAGCCAAACCGGGGTTGCCAACAAAGGCTGCATCTACTGCTTCCAGGTGGGAAGCCCCACCGTGGGACGCGGGGAGCATGCTGCCCGCCGCAGCCAGGGAGCTGCGGTGTGCGCGGAGGAGCCCCCGGAGGGAGCCGCGCCGCACCGAGGTCCAGAGCTGAGGATCGCCGGCGGGGCCGCAGGGCGCAGAGGCTCACAGTATCCCGGGGGAGGGCGGGCTGGGCGTCTGAGCCGCGCAGGGTCCCCAGAGGATGTGGCGGTGCCGCGGGCGGGATGGGGGCTGGGGCTGCCGGGGCGGCCCAGCGCCCCCCGCGCCCCGCAGCCCCGATGCCTTTCATTTGGCCTCTGCGGCGGCGGAGGCAGCTCGACCTCCAGCGCTAAGCACTGCGCCAAGCAGGGGCGGGCGGGGGAGGCGCCGCCAGACCCGCCGCAGCGCAGGACCACCCCCACTCTCCCCTCTCCACGCCGCTCCCCCAGCCCGGCCGGACCCCGCAGCCCGCCCGTCCGCTCGAAGGCCGCGCTCCCACGGCAGGCGAAGGAGGCTGCGCTCCGGCGCCCGCCCGGTTCCCACCTCGATGTATCCGGCCAGTGCCGCGGCAGGCGCCGTGAGCCCGAGCAGCAACAGGACCAGGAGCCTGCCGGTGGCCGTGGCGGCCGCGGTCCTGGTGGCCGCCATCCCTCGCCGGGTCGCTCTAGCGCTCGACTCTCAGGCTCAGACACGAAAACTCCGGAACTTTCCCCACCGCGACCCAGAAGCATCTGAAGCCTGTTCGCCGCCGCCCCGGGGGTTTTACACCAACCGGAACTGACTTCACAAGACCACTCCCTCTTTCTTCGGGACCCAATGCCGGCCTGTAGAGCCTTCTCAAGACACCGCCCCTTGTTCAACCCAGACCCAATCAAGAGACAGAAGAGCCTGCACCTCCCGCCCATCCCAACTGCGAGCCCCGCCAGGCCCCGCCTCGGGCCTCTGACGGCCCCGCCCCCGCTTGGGACCCTGCGGCCGAGTAGAGAGGGGGTGTTCGCAGGGTTCGTTGGGGGCCGTGGCTCCGCGGAGGGTGGGGAATTGCTCTGGCCTCCCGCACTGTGAGAGGTTATCTGGCCGAGCTGCGCTGGTGTGTCCGCTTGCAGCCTCCTGATTAGGGGCACGCCCCGCTCCCCTAGCCCTGCGGGGTATTTTTCAGATTCCTTTGGGTACCGCCCTCTTTGAGGTTCTGAAAATGGTTCTATTAAAAACAGAATTAAAATTTTTGTTGTTGTTCCGAGTCCAGGCAGGTTAACCGAAGGCTTCCCCCGAGGCTGAGGAACCCGCTAAATGAGGGAGCTTTCCTCCTCTCCCGGCCCCTGCGCTAGGCGGGCGGGTGTCAGCGCTCTGCTCGCCCAGAGCCGGGTTTGCCCTTTCCCCGAGACTATGCTGGGCGGTGTTTCCACGCTTTTGACCTCTGTTCCTTAGGCCTCATCCTTACCCTTCCTTTCCAGCAGCCACTCGAGCCAGGGATAGCTCTCCCACTGGAGCCCAGTGGGGCAAGGACCACGTTGACCTCAAAGCCCAGGTCCCCTTTCTCGTGTGTTTTAGGAAAAGATCGTTTTTCTTCCTTATTCAGTTTAAGATCACTGGCAGGAGACCTTCTCTGCTTTCTCGCTCCACAGCATTTCCACTTCAACTGGGAAAACGTTCCGCTGCCCCATTTCACAACTGGCACGGTCTCGCCAGTGCGAGGGCTCTGCTGGCTTTGTTTCCTTTCAATAACCGTGTGATTTATACACCACTCTTTGTAGAGCCCTTGCTAGTCCCTTTAGGTTCAACCAAATAAATGGAGAACAGGGTCTCTACCCTAGGAAACAGACAGTAAAAAGAAAGAGACAGTGTCCACAGAATAAACAGTGGCGTAGTGAGAAGAACGCTGGATTTTCCAGCCTTATTGCCTGACTGCCCCATTCTTGGTAGTTAAACAGGCTCTGTCCCTATTTCCCAAAGACAACCCACGCCTTTCCATTTTAGAGCCCTTTCTATGCCTGCAATGTCCTCTCTCCAATACCTACCTGTTGAAAACATTGTCGTTCTTACTCTGTCCACTGGATGTAATGTCATCCCCATCTGAATGCTGTTTTCCATATGGCACCTGCTCCCTTGGTTATTTCCATACCTCTGTTATGCCACTGATAAGAACTGGGCTATGTCCTGCTGCAGGACCTCCTGCAGTGGAGACCTCAACACATGTTTGTGCAGTGACACTGAAACCAATGATACTGGGTTCTGGTCTTAGTTCAGGAACAGTTGCTATGACTATTTGTGTCCTTCGCACAAAGTTCCTACATGTTGAAGTCCTAACCCCCAATGTGATGGCATTAGGAGGTGGGAGCTTTGGGAGGTAATTAGAGGTAGATGGAGTCATGGTGGGGCCCTCTTGATGGGATTAGTGCCCTCAGAAGAAGAGACAGAGAGACACGCATGTGAAGAGAGAGCCCTCATCCAGGAACCAAGTGAGCAGGCACCACGATCTTGGACTTTCCAGCCTCCAAAAAGAAATGTCTGTTGTTTCAGGCATCCAGTGACTCCCTTTTCTTCTCTCTCATGTGTGGATATTACAAACCTATCTCACTTCATCACTTTATGTGATTCAATGAAAAGTGAATGTACAATAGTGAAAAGCGGGAAGAGACTTCAACCTAAAAGGTGAAAGCAGTGTGAAGAAGCATGTTACCAAGTACGAGTTTCTCTGAAGGTATGTGTGGAAACAGTATCAAGTGACTGTGTAAGTTCCAGTTCTGTGGTGCAGGCTCCCTGAGTCATTTCATCCTTCTGGGGCCTGTTTCCTTGTCCACAAAAGGATCTCTAAATTTCTATGAATTTAAATGGTGAGAGAAAGCCAAGTAAAATTACCCGAATTCAGAACCGTGGCCTTGATCTCCAGGCTCTGGGGACTGTACAGTCAAGATTGAGCTCTAATAGTGTGGGATGGGACCAGGAAATGAAGAAAAATGATTTAGGGGTTTTCAATCCAAAATTGGGTCCTGGAAGAAGTTTATTTGCATTTTCAGGTCACCAAAGGAGCATTAATAAGAGTTTATTGCCCCATTTATCAATGGTTTTGATTTTTTTTTTAAGATTTAATTTATTTATTCGACAGAGAGAGACAGCCAGCGAGAGAGGGAACACAAGCAGGGGGAGTGGGAGAGGAAGGAGCAGGCTCATAGCAGAAGAGCCTGATGTGGGGTTCGATCCCAGAACGCTGGGATCACGCCCTGAGCCAAAGGCAGACGCTTAACCACTGTGCCACCCAGGCACCCCAATGGTTTTGACTTTAAAATGTTACCCTCGTTTTATTAGGTGACACTGACAGGAACATACCTAGTCCTACAATCCCCACGCAACAATTTTTCATCTTAAATCTACTCGTGTCAGTGACAAGTTGTTTGAGGAGTGCTACATTTTCATTTTATTACCCTCCATGAGCGAAAGGAAAAGGCCCTAAAATCACCTCCTCTTTTGTGTCTTTTAAGAATCAGACGTTCTTGGGCTGCCTGGCTGGCTCAGTCAGGGGAGCATGTGACTCTTGATCTTGGGGTTGTGAGTTCAAGCCCCACATCGGGTGTAGAGATGACTTAAAAATAAAATCTTTAAAAAAAGATATCTCCTGGGGCGCCTGGGTGGCACAGCGGCTAAGCGTCTGCCTTCGGCTCAGGGCGTGATCCCAGCGTTCTGGGATCGAGCCCCGCATCAGGCTCCCCTGCTGGGAGCCTGCTTCTTCCTCTCCCACTCCCCCTGCTTGTGTTCCCTCTCTCGCTGGCTCTCTCTCTGTCAAATAAATAAATAAAATCTTTAAAAAAAAAAAAAAAAAGATATCTCCTAAAAGAGGTATCCTCCATGTACCCTTAAGATGTGTGCATTTCACTGTTGGGGAAAAAAGTAAAGTTCATGTCCCTAAGTGTATATACTTACATGAGTAGCATGCATGCATTCATTTCACACTTATTTATCCAACACCTGTTCAGGGTGAGGTAAGCCAGGCTAGAACAGTTGCTCCCAAATCAGGATGCTTTCCAAATCGTCTAAGAAGATTTATGAAAAGGCAAATTCCTAAGCTCCTACTTCTGAAATTCTGAATCACTAAGCCTAAGTGACATAAGGGAATCATTTTTTTTCTTAAAGCTTTCCAGGGAATTGTAATCCACTAGTACTTTTTCGAGAGCTTGACTCTTGAATATCACTGGGACTAGTAAAAAAAAAAAAAAAAAAAAAATGTGTAGTAGCTAATTTAAAATTACCAGTGTTTTAGTTTTCCAAATAAAACATTAAGATACAACTGTGTATTATCTATAAACACTAATTCAAAAAGATATATGCATCCCTATGTTTATTGCAGCATTATTTACAATAACCAAAATACGGAAGCAGCCCAAATGGGCTACAGATGAATGGATAAAGATATGGTATATTTGCATGCACACACACACATATACACCCAAGGGAATATTAGCCATAAAACGTAATGAAATCTTGCCATTTGCAACAATATGGGTGAATCTATGCTAAGTGAAAGAAGTCAGAGAAAGACAAGTATCATATGATTTCACTCATATGCGGAATTTAAGAAACAAAACAAAGAAAAAGAGATGAACAAAAAAAACAATCTCTTAAATACAGAGAACAAACTGATGGTTACCAGAGAAGAGGTGGGTAGGGAGATGGGTGAAATAGGTGAAGGGGATTAAGAGCACACTTATGGGTGCCTGGGTGGCTCAGTTGGTTAAGCGTCTGCCTTCTACTCAGGTCATGATCCCAGGGTCCGGGGATGGAGCCCCGCGTTAGGCTCCCTATTCAGGGAAGAGTCTATTTCTCTCTCTGCTACTCCCCCCAGCATGTGCTCTCTCTCTCTCAAATAAATAAATAAAATCTTTTAAAAAAGAGTACACTTATCATGATGAGCACTGAGTAATGTATAGAATTGTTGAATCACTATATTGTACAATGAAACTAATATAACAATATGTGTGAATTATACTGGAATAAAAAAACAAATAAATACATATAAAAAAAAACAGATGTGGGGCACCTGGCTGGCTCAGTTGGTAGAGCATGCGACTCTTGATCTTGGTGTTGTAAGTTTAAGCCCCACCTTGAGCAGAGAGATTATTATTTTTTTAATTTTTTTAAATTTACTTACTTGACAGAGAGAGAGCACAAGCAGGGGGAGCCGCAGAGGAAGAGGGAGAAGCAGGCTCTCCGCTGAGCAGGGAGACCGATGCGGGGGCTCCATCCCAGGACCCTGGGATCACGACCAGAGTCACTTAACCGGCTGAGACACCCAGGTGTCCCGAAATAATTTTTTAAAAAAAAAGATTTATGGGGCGCCTGGGTGGCACAGCGGTTAAGCGTCTGCCTTCGGCTCAGGGCGTGATCCTGGCGTTTATGGGATCGAGCCCCACATCAGGCTCCTCTGCTATGAGCCTGCTTCTTCCTCTCCCACTCTCCCTGCTTGTGTTCCCTCTCTCCCTGGCTGTCTCTATCTCTTTCGAATAAATAAATAAAATCTTTAAAAAAAAAAAAGATTTAAGGCCTTCTGCTCGTATCATACTAATTGACTCCCTACCAGAAATCAGTAAATATTACTTCAATAAATCTCTCAGTGGATACATGGAAAATACATCAATGGCTAGCCATTCTTTATGCTTGTATTTTAATGTAGCTTTGTAATATTTTCTAAAACTACACTTCTGTTAATAAGCAGAGAAGGCACTCTATAAAAATGTGACTGAAGAGGAGTTAAAAAGTTACGCAGCTGAACCAGATTTCTGTCCTGCTAGAAGGCTTCCGTGTTCCCTCCTCCGCTGAGGTCGAACAGGTGGAGTCACTTCTCAGAGGGACATTGGGCTTGAAGCAGAACAGGTTTAACTGTATATGATTTACACCTTTACTACACGGCCAGGTAATTAAGATTTAAATATTTTAATCTAGAAAGCCTTTCTCCTACTTCTGGGTCTAGACTGAAAGAAGAATCCAAACAACTGTTTCCAAACAATTCAAGTAGACAGAACGACTGAGTACTTTAAATCCACACAGAGCACCCACATTTGGGAATGCCGGAACAGGGTGTAGACATGGAAAGGAATCTGGCTTAGAGTATATATGTCAATATCTTTCGTTTCAAAGGTAATATTGATTTAACTGATCACAATCCGGGTATGTAGGTGTGTCTGAAATAAAATGCCTGAGAAACAGTTGTAGACACACTACACATATACTAAGTTTTGTTTTGCTGGTGAACTGGTTTTCAGGCTCGAGGCAAACAAGTTGTATAAGGCCCCAAACGTATACAATCCTGGGTTCCCTTGTAAAGCAAACAATGTAAGATCCTTAAGGTTCCTGCCAGGACCTGAGAGGACACTAGGGCAAAAGGGTGTCCCTAAAGCTTACTCCATATGAGCTCTGCAGAAAACCTGCCTCTGGTTGCAGATCGCTTTGGAGGCAATGTTATTGTGTGTGGTCCTGCCTTGTTTACCATTGTTCATTTGTTGTTGTCCTGAGTATTGATTTGAAAGAAGCCCTCCCGCGGCGCCTGGGTGGCTCAGTCGGTTGGGCATCTGCCTTTGGCTCAGGTGATGATCCCAGGATCCTGGGATAGAGCCCCACATCCGGGTCCCTGCTTAGCAGGGAGCCTGCTTTTCCCTCTCTCTCTGCCTTCCTCTCTCTCTGTCAAATAAATAAAATCTTAAAAAGAAAGAAGAAGAAGAGAAAAAAAGAAGCCACTCCATTTCGTCTACTTGGTCCATTCTGCCTCTATGTTACGGCTATTTTCTCAGCTGCCTTTAATGATGCCACATTTTGGGGGGCTCTTGCTTGGTGCTTCTTTGAATGATTTCTTCTGCCTTCAGTGCAGAAAATATAAAATGATGATAAAACCCTCAGTGCTGGGAACTGCTGGCACTAAAAATCCTTATCGTTGGTGATTTCCACATGGCACTTGCTTTTCAGAAAAGCTGATGTGAAATTGCTCAGCTGGAGAAGCCACTAATCAAAGAATTTGAAGATATTTGGGTGATCTCTCTACCGAGCAAAAGTCCCTTCTACAATATCCATAATGGAAGGGTGAAGAGACTCAGAGCTCTATGGTTAGAAATTCTGTCTTCTGGGGCACCTGGGTGGCTCAGTCAGTTAAGCGGCTGCCTTCGGGTCAGGTCATGACCCCAGGGTCCCGGGATCGAGTGCCACATCAGGCTCCATGCTCCCCGGGGAACCTGCTTCTCCCTCTGCCTCCTCTGCATGTCGCTCCCCTGCTTCTGCTCTCTGTCTCTGACAAATAAATAAAATTAAAAAAAAAAAAGAAATTCTGTTTTCTTATTGAGCTAACCTTCATCACATATTTGAAGACGATTGTCATATCCCATTCTGCCCTCCCTGTTCTCAAGACCTTTCTTTAATGTAAACAGACTCATTTCCGTAACCATTATACTTGTGACTATTTCCAGACCTTTTTACCATGCATTATATACTTCTATATACATTCCAATTTACCATTCAGCCTCCTAAAACGTGGTCTCCAAAACTGAACACAGTACTTCCCATGCCATGTGGAGTATCACAGCCTTTTCCTGGACAGGGTGTATTTTATTAATACAGCCTAACATTTCCTGATGAGACATCAATACCAAAGTCACATAATAATTCATTCAACAGATATTAAACTAGCACCTACAGTGTACCATGTACTTTACTTGGGATATAAAGTGACATATGATATGCTTCTTGTTCTTGATTTGCTTAATCAATAAAGGCAATTTGTTCAATGTTAAACAGTGTCAGGATAACAGGAAAAACAGGGGCACCTGGGTGGTTCAGTTGGTTGAGCTTGATTCACCTGGAATCAAGCCCCCCATCGGGCTCCCTCCTCAGGGTGGAGTCTGCTTTCTCCTCTTCCTCTCTCCACCCCCGCCCCCACTCGTGCTCTCTCTTGCTATCTTGCTCTCTCCCAAATAAATAAATCTTAAAAAAAAAAAAAAAAAACGGGAAAAATTCCCAAATGAGAAATGCTTTAACTGAGTTTGAAAAGATGGGAGTTACCTGGAAAAGGTGGTTCTGGCTAGCAGGTGTCAGTCAAGCAGGTGTGAGCTAAGCTGAGGCATTGGTTTAGGTATGGACAGGGCAGCACGAAGTGGCATGACAGCGTAAGGGAACGACAGAGAAAAGAGAGGTCATAAAGAATAAGAGTGCTCAGCTAAAGATTTTGAACTCTGTCTTGATAGCCATGGGGAAAAACTAATTGATGGTCAGATTTGCATTTTAGGAAAATCAGATTGGGGATAGGCCAGGCCAGGAGACTATTGAAATAATCCAGGAAGTTGCAATGGGAGCCTGAACCAGAGCAAAGGAGGTAGAAATGCAGAGGAGGGTTAGTATAGGGGTTAGAAACTGCCCCACCTGATGACTTTAGAAATACAGAAGAAATGCACCCTGGGGAAAAGGCAGGGTACTGTAGCAAATAACACAGTGGTTAAAGCAGGGACTTAAGATTGAGATGAATTTCAGGGCCTGAATCATTGCTCTACAATTTTTGATTGTGTGACCTTAAATGACTTAATTTCATCAAAGCTCGGTATTCTCTTTGCAAAATAGGATAATATCACCTTTTTAGCAGGGATCCTAGAGAGACTGAATGGAATAATGGATAAAGTAGTTACGTGTTTTGCCCAGTGCCTAGCATGTAAGTGCTTCATACAGGACAGCAGGTAATTGTAGCTGGTTGTTTATGGTGGTACCGATTATGCTGGTGCAATTCAGCAAAATAGAAAATGCAGGGGGAAGAGCAAGTTTGGGGAAGAGATAATGATATTAAGACAGTAGCTCCTATTTGTATAGTGCTTTTCAATTTTCAAATTTCTTTTCTATCCATTATCTCATTTCATCTTCAAAAGAACCCTGTAAGGCTTACTTATTTCATTTCTAGGACTCCATCCTAGGAAAATTATCCAAAATGAGAATAAATCATGGAAAAACGCTTGTAAGAGATGGTAAATTTTTAAAAAGCAAAATACAAAATTGTATATAGAGAATAATTCCAATTACACATTTCAAGTAGACTGGAAGAAAATAAACCAACACATTAGGGTTTGTGGGGTTTTTTTAAGATAGTGTTATTGTAAAGGATTGTTCTATTCTTAATGTATGTCTGCATTTTTCAAATTTTTTATAATGCATATGTATTACTTTGGTAGTGGCAGAAGAAATGATTCACCTCTCTTTTGTTTTTCTTTGTCTTACCAACAATGGCCTGTTAAGATCAGTTTGCCATTATTACTGTCTATACTTTATTGTACTAATACTTCTATTGATAACAACCATAACTCATACATACAGCACTTACCACCTGCTAGACACTGTCTTAAGCACCTTAATAGATACTAAGTTCAGATATGAGTTTAGAATTTATTAGAATTATAACATTTTTATGTTTGGGGCTATAAATACTAGAAATGTCTATTCAAAATGGCTTAAACAAAACTAATATTTGTTGGCTTATATAACTGGAAAAATCTAGAGCTAAAGGGTAGAGATCAGGCATGGTTCCAATCAGGACTTCAGCTCACATCCCCATGATTCTGCTGGTTCTCCTCATGAGGCAGCTTCATCCACAGGCTAACAATGAGTCATTTGCAAAAATTTCAGATCCTATGTTACACCAGCACAAGAAATTGTCCAGAAGAAAAGACAGCTTCTGTCCTAACCTTCTGAACAAGAGCCCTGAGATTCTCAGGTAAACAACTTAGGTCATATACCCTCTCCTGAATCAATAACCGGGGGATGGGGTGGCAGTACAGGCAAAAATAATGTGTTGAGTGTCTCAAATCAACCAGGACTTCCAGGATTTGGAGGTGGGGGCAGCATGGAAGAAAGGTTATAACCCAATGAATATCAAATACAAAGGGAGAATTGGGAAAAAGATACTCGGTAGGAAATAGACAATGTTGCTTATCGTATTTCTCAACAATTTAGTTTGGATCTTACTGCTAGCTAAACCACAAATTTCATCTTGCCTCCTTCTCAAAACTCCTTCCTGGGATGATTATTTTGGTTGTCTATTTGTTATTCTGTGCATCGTTGAATACATGTTGATTAAGTATCAATGAAATCCTTTATCTTTATTTTTTTTTAATTTTATTTATTTATTTGTCAGAGAAAGAGAAAGAGAGCACGAGCAGGGGGGAACCGTAGGCAGAGTGAGAAAAGCAGTCTCCCTCCTCAGGAAGCCTGATGCGGGACTCGATCCTATGACCCTGGAATCACGACCTTAAGCCGAAGGTAGATGCTTAACCGACTGAGTCACCTGGGCGTCCCTAAACCCCTCATCCTTAAAATCACTTGAAAACCTTTGAGTTGAAGATAAGATGTAGATCAAGCTAATAGGACACACTCTTCCTTGGCTTATATTGTTTGTTGTATCGATCAAGAGATGTTCCAAAAATAAAGAAAACGAGAAGAAGAAGAGAAAAGAAAAATATCAGAGAGAGAGAGAATCCAGCTAGCTTCTCAGGCAGAGCCTCATGGAGTGAAAGGGTCAAAAAGCAGACTCCAGGGGCGCCTGGGTGGCACAGCGGTTAAGCGTCTGCCTTCGGCTCAGGGTGTGATCCCGGCGTTATGGGAGAGCCCACATCAGGCTCCTCCGCTATGAGCCTGCTTCTTCCTCTCCCACTCCCCCTGCTTGTGTTCCCTCTCTTGCTGGCTGTCTCTATCTCTGTCAAATAAATAAATAAAATCTTTAAAAAAAAAAAAAAGCAGACTCCAAAGTCTATCCTTGTTTTTATGTTTGTTGTTTGGGTCCATTTTTTTAACATAACAGCTTTACTGGGATGTAATTCACATGCCATACAATTCACCCATTTAAAGTGTAAAATTCAATGGTTTTGAGTATATTCACAGATTTGTGCAAATATTACCACCATCAATTTTAGAACATTTTTATTCCAGCAGAAAGAAACACTGAACCCACTACTTGTCATTCCATTTCCCCAGCTCCCCTCCCCCCATCCTTAGGCAACCACTAATCTACTTTCCATATCTATAGATTTCCCTTTTCCAGACATTTCATCTACGTGGAATCCTAAAATACTTTTTTATTTTTCTTTAAAGATTTTATTCATTTATTTGAAAGAGAGAGAGAGTGAATGAGAGAGAGAGAGCACAAGCAGGGGGAGGACTAGAGGTAAAGGGAGAAGCAGACTGTCCGCTGAGTAGGAAGCCTGACATGGGGCTCGATCCCAGGACCCCAGGATCATGACCAGAGCCAAAGGCAGACATTTAACCCACTGAGCCACCCAGGCGCCCCAATACTTGGTCTTAAAAAAAAAAAAAAAAACACGGTCAAGGAGCCTGTGTGGCTCAGTCGGTTGAGCTTCTGCCTTTGGCTCTGGTCATGATCCTGGGGTCCTGGGATCAAGCCTCATACTGGGTTCCCTGCTCAGCAGAGAGCTTGCTTCTCCCTCTCCTACTTCTTCCCCCTGCTCGTGCTTGTTCTCTCTCTCTCTGTCAAACAAATAAGTAAAATCTTAAAAAAAATACATGGTCTTTTGTGTCTGGCTTCAAGGTCAACCATGTTGCAGCATTTATTAGTACCTCATTCCTTTTTATTGCCAAATAATATTCCATTATGTGTATATACCATTTATCCATTCGTCAGTTGGTGGATATTGGGTTGTTTTCACTTTTTGAGTATTACGAACAATGCTTTTATGGACATTTGTGTACAAGTTTCTGTGTGAACATATGTTTGTCTCTTGATCATATATAAAGTAGAATTTCTGGGTCATATGATAGTTCTCTGTGCTGTAGATCAGAAATTGATCATGGGGTACCCGGGTGGCTCAGTCGTCACCAACTCTTGATCTCAGCTCAGGTCTTGATCTCAGAGTTATGAGTTCAAGCCCCATGTTGGGCTCCATGCTGGGTGTGGAGCCTCCTTGAAAGAAAGAGAGAGAGAAGGAGAGGAAGGAAAGAAGGAAAGAAGGAAGGAAGGCAGGAAGGAAGATATTTGATCTTATTTGAACCCTTGAAGTACTATCTTAAGATAACCAAACTCAAGAGAGATTGCTTTTTGTTGATCTAAAGATAATGCATTAATTGACAATGCAGTTCAAACATCAGGAAACTAGAGTACTCAATATTATTTGGGAAAATCCTTTCCAACGTGAAGATATGAGAAATTGAAAATTACTTCATTTAATTTTTAATTTAATACAACACCTCTCTGTGGCTTTGAGAGACTAAAAAATTGTTCCAAGTTATATAGAAAATAGGTAGAAACAACAGGATTCGAACCCAGGTCTGCTTCTTTCCAGAACTGTCTCTCTTAAGTACTAGACTAGACACACATTGCTTAAATGCCACCAAATGTTTTACTGCCCACTTGTTGGAAATGAGTGTTTCCCATAATTTCACCCACAACACTATTCCAAGTGGATGGCTGCTTGATAAGTACGTGCTGACTTTCAGTAGCTTTCCCTCCCAAAAGGGACTGTGGTATTCAAATTCCGGAGGCTCCTTAATGTGGCTCTCTCTCTACTGACTTTTGATGAGAGTTGTTCCTGATCACATTTGCTGGCACACCTCCTTAAAAGCACAGTCAGCAACGTTCAGAGCAGCTCCTGGATGTCCGCCCTACAGGGACTTTGGATGATGTGTGTACTATTTTGGGATAAAAAGGGTTCTGTATCCAGCAGCCCAGAAACGTCCTCTAAATCAGCTTGTAAATCCCTCCTTACATTTTACATGGTAAAGGCTGCTGAGGACTTGAGTTGTTTCCAGATATGCCATAGTAAACTGGGTTTTGCTCCTTTTGGGGATCGGTTGCAGACCAGACAAGGAGCTAATCACCATGTAGTGACTAAAGCCACTGTCATGCCTTCAGATGTTGCTAATCTTGGAATGACCAGATTGGCTTCAGATCTTTTCAGAAAATCAGGGTTGTTCCACCTGTACTTTTTGGTATTCATACACGAAATGACATAGCCATGATTAGCTATTATGAAATGAAGACTCATCTTGAGAAGTTTTGTTCAATTTGTTAGATGTAAAAATAGTATCGAGGTTTGTAAGAAAAAATTTTTTTTCCTTTGTGATGCATACTAAAGAGTGTGTAGGGGTGAAACTAAAGAGTAAGAAGTTGCCCTTAAATGAAAAGCAGACAGGATTGACTATTTGATACAAATAATTTAAAAATGCTTAACTGTTACTTGAAACATTGAGATTTGACTAGGTATGCTATCTGTCAGATCTGATAGAAATGATTTACAATGAAGTGCATAGAGAGAGAAAGTATAAAGCAAATGTATCAACTGAGATATTTGGTGAGGATAAGAGATACTTGGATACCACAAGATGGAGTTAACATCACCAAATAAAAAGATCGTAACAGAAGTTGTAAAGACTGATGGATGGGGCAATAACCCATCCTAGCAAGAGAAGTTATTCTTGTGGTGGTTGTTTTTAATCTTTTGCTCTTGGCTGCTGCCCTGGACAGATTAAGGTTGAAGTTTTCAGGATCTATGAGGTTGAATTTACAGTAACAAAGGGTGCAAATAGGTCTAAGGATTCTTGCTTTCGAGAATAAGTGAAGAATGGCTTTCTATCTAATTCTTTATTATGTCATTTGCTTAGTTCTTTCTAAAACTTTCTTTGGTGTCTAATCCTGAATTCTGTTGTTTTCTATCATTCAGCTATGTTATAAATCAATTCTCATTTGAGTTCAGAGGTGCCTGATGAAGGTCTAAGTCAGTTCTCAGCCATCCATTCACTTTATGGGTTATTCATGACCTCTTAGTTTCTCAAAATGCTAACTCTCTTTTTAGCCATTCCCTTGAGGAAATGCAAGGATTGATTGATTGATTGATTTTAAGACAGTTCTAAGTACAACGTGGGGCTTGAACACACAGCCTCGAGATCAAGAGTCACATGCTCTACCAACTGAAGCAGCCAGGCACCCCAAGGATGGATGGATGGATGAATGGGTAGATAGATAGATAGATAGATAGATAGATAGGGAGAGAGAAAGAGAAAGAGATTTTTTTCCCCAAAATTTTATCTTTAAATAATCTCTACACCCAACGTGGGGCTTGAACTTACAACCCTGTGATCAAGAATCTCATACTTGAGGGGCGCCTGGGTGGCACAGCGGTTAAGCGTCTGCCTTCGGCTCAGGGCGTGATCCCAGCGTTATGGGATCGAGCCCCACGTCAGGCTCCTCCTCTATGAGCCTGCTTCTTCCTCTCCCACTCCCCCTGCTTGTGTTCCGTGTCTCGCTGGCTGTCTCTATCTCTGTCAAATAAATAAAAAAAATAAAATCTTTAAAAAAAAAAAAAAAAAATCTCATACTTGAGGCACCTGGGTGATTCAGTCTGTTGTCTGCCTTTGGCTCAGGTCAGGATCCCAGGGTCCTTTTTTTTTTAATTTTTAAAGTCAATGTTACCCCTGCATGAGAAATCCTGCAAAAGATTTGGGAGTGAGGGAAAGAAAGAAAAAGAAAGAAAGAAAGAAAGAAAGAAAGAAAGAAAGAAAGAAAGAAAGAAAGAAAGAAAGAGACAGGTAAGACTGAGAAAATCAAGGTGAGACAACTAAAGTGAATGTTGGGGATTGTTTGTGGCTTTCCATTATTTAAACTCCATTTCTTTTTTCTTATTTTTTTTTTTAAGATTTTATTTATTTATTTGACACAGAGAGAGAGAGAGACAGCCAGCGAGAGAGGGAACACAAGCAGGGGGAGTGGGAGAGGAAGAAGCAGGCTCCCAGCAGAGCAGGGAGCCCGATGTGGGGCTCAGTCCCAGGGCCCTGGGATCACGCCCTGAGCCAAAGGCAGACGATTAACGACTGAGCCACCCAGGCACCCCTTAAACTCCATTTCTTTTTTTTTTTAATATTTTATTTATTTATTTGACAGAGAGAGAGGCAGCCAGCGAGAGAGGGAACCCAAGCAGGGGGAGTGGGAGAGGAAGAAGCAGGCTCCCAGCAGAAGAGCCTGACGTGGGGCTCGATCCCAGAACACCGGGATCACGCCCTGAGCCGAAGGCAGACGCTTAACAACTGAGCCACCCAGGCGCCCCTAAACTCCATTTCTAACCAAAAAGTAATTCAGTGCCGCTTGCCTGCTGCATGCTTCGTAAATACCTCAAAATTTCCTGAGTTAGTAGCTATTCTTGTCTGCCACTAAGTCACTTTGAATCACTGAGCATTAATCAACATTAAGGAAAACTGGAAATTCTCAAGCAATTGCTGGCACTTTAAACACAAACAGACTACAGCTACCAAATTCCTGGGCCAATGATATTCTGTATTTCTGTGATGATTACATTTTCTTAAGCTAAAATTGAAATGTATAATCAGATAATCAGATGAAATATTTTAAATCAGAACATTTAACCACCACACCTACTTGACAGTTAAAGTAGTGTTTCCCCATTGTACTCCCTGTTGATAGTCGCTTTCCTTGTTGTATATTAGGCAAACTTGACCTTAATCAACCCAGTAAAATAACTGGAAATCATGTTGCTTAGATATTTAATATTCTTCAGCAATGTTAGGTCATTATTTCTAATAAACTTCAGTTCTTAGAATAGTTGGGTCATTTTTAAAAATGGGTTTACAGGGGCACCTGAGTGGCTCAGTCAGCTAAGCATCGGACTCTATTTCGACTCAGGTCATGATCTCAGGGTCATGAGATAGAGCCCTGCTTCGGGCTCCACGCTCAGTAGGGAGTCTGCTTGAGATTCTCTTTCTCCCTCTCCGTCGGCCCCCACCCTCGCCCATGCTCACACTTGCTCTCTCTCTAAAATAAATAAATAAAATCTTTAAAGTAAAATGGGTTTACAATTCTGATAGATCTGATTTGCAAAAACAAAAGAGAGAAAAGCAATCCTGCTATATTTAGCATTGGGAAGATTATTCTTAGAGTATTGTGTATAATTTTGTTTTCCCTAATTGAAGAAAGATGTGAGCAACTTGGGAATAGTCCCAAAAAATCAAGCAAAACATTCATAGGCTAGGAAATAAGCCATATGGAATTTGTCATCCAGATATACTCACACAAATGTGAAATAGTGAATGTTCAAGTTTATTCATGACGGCATTGTTTATAATGACAGAAGATTGGAATCCCCTTAAAAGTTCATCAATATGAGACTGGTTAGATGAATTATAGTGCAACTATCTAATGGTATTTATTGTAGCTGTAAAAAAGATTGAGGAAAGTCTTTATATTGTGTTATGGAAAGAGCTCTAAGACATACTGTTAAGTGAAGCAAGCAAGTGCAGGACACTGTATGGAATATGCTGTCATCATGTTAAAGAGTCAAAGGAGTTGAGGAGCCTGGCTGGCTTAGTTGGTGGAGCATGTGACTCTTGATCTTGGGGTTGTGAGTTCGAGCCCCCATTGGGGGTAGAGATTACTTGAAATAAAATCTTAAAAAAAGAAAGAGAAGGGGCTCCTGGGTGGCTTGGTTGGTTAACAGTTTGCCTTCAGCTCAGGTTATGGTCTCCAGGTCCTGGGATCGAGTCCTGCATCAGGCTCCCTGCTCAGCAAGGAGTCTGCCTCTCCCTCTCCCTGTGCCCTTCCCCCACCCCCGCTCTCTCTCTCTCTTTCTCAAATAAATTTTAAAAATCTTTTTTTACAAAAAGGAAAAGAAGGAATGATATATTTATATCACAGATATATGACATATATTGATATCTGTGTATGCATAAACACAATCTCTGCAGGTATACACAAGAAATCAGTGACAGTGACTACTCACAAAAGGTAGGTGGGAATTAGATGGATGGGAGATGGAGGGGTAGAGAGACTTTTCATATTATAGCTTTTTATACTTTTTGGTTTTTATTCTTGCAGATATGGCACCTATTTAAAAACCAAATAGATCATTGACATGGACAGCAGAAAAGAAACAATATGAAAAATGGTAAGGGGGAGGACGATTTAAATCATATCTACATTTGTGAAGACCCCCAAGTAACACTTCTTGTCTGAGCATCTCCATAATCAGCGTAAATGACCACATGGTTAACTCAATTGCAAGGACAAACAATGAATGAATTGATTGTGCCATAATACAGCTCACTCATGATTCAAAGACATGGCCCTAGTTCGCAGAAGAGAAGATTGAATTAGTAACTGATTTTTCCAAAATGACAAGGGATTGGTCAATAAAAGAATAATACAGTTCACTATTCCCTCGACCTAATAATGTTTGTAAAGTACTTTATCATTTGCAAACTGCTTTCACATATATTATCTCATTTGAAACATCTTTACCAAAACATTATGTGGTGTATAAGACAGAAATTTCTGTTTCTCATTTTACAAATTGACAAGTGGAAATAAAGAGAAGACAGACACTTGTGAGTGGTCTCAACCCATAGGACAAGATATATGAGACTGGAACTAGCTTGAAAAATGAGGGAACTACAATCACCAAGATATTTCCAAGTCACTGGACCCCTTAGATGTACTCATAGCTTTAAAATTCTTCTAATTCGGCTTTTTGCCTAGAGTCATTTCTCAATGATTAATTTTTCTTTATTCTGGTTCAGAGATTTAGCTGAGTTTCTGACTCATGTTGTTTCTTCATAGTAAAAAGCATAGAGAACCTCTTTATCTTCCATCCATTCAGCCTTCCATTTTAATATAAGAATCATGGAAGAGAGCTTATTCGAATGCAGATTTGCTGACACCTCTCCCCAAAGATTTGGAGGCACTGGGTATTAGGTGAAGCATAGGAATATGCTTTTTTTTTTTTTTTAATAAACATGTGGCTATACTTGTCTAGGTGGTCTGAGCATTGACCTAAGTAATTTGCTCAGCAAGAAGTACAATTATTTGTAACTAATAACTCCATGTGGCTGATTAAAAGAAAAAAGGCTTCTCAAGTCCTCTTTCCAGGCTCATTATTGTTACTGCAAAGAGGCAAAGGCGAGGAGCTGGGAGTGATGATTAGACTCTGGTGAGTTGAAGAGAAGTCCATGGTGACAACACAAGGTGCTGACATTTGCCTAGCATTCCAGGGAAGATTCACAAAATTAAATTAAAACTCATCAGATTTATTTCCCTTACCTCTCAAACTCTGAAAGTATGAAATTGAACTCATCTTGGAGGGTCTGAACAAGCTGCCCATCTGCTTCTAAGAATTGTAAGCGTTGACTGTGTCTACTAAAGGCCTCAGTGGTTTGAGAGTTGGTTACCCTAGTGACTGCCTCTCTCCCTCTGCAGTGCTGCTGCAATTTGAGATCCGGTAGGGCACATCTACGTATAGGTCCCCAATTCCATCTGGAAAATAGAGAACAGAAAACCATAGAGGCCTCATCGTGGAGGACCATTTTTCTCTAACTTCCTCCCCACTCCAATTCCAGTGAAGCCCCTCATTGGGCTTCCTTCAGAGTTTAGACCAACACATCTTTCTTCAGAGGGCCCCTCCATAAAAGAGTATTTTCTGAAAACTGCTTTAAAATAATTTAAAGTGGCTTAATGCCTAAAGTGCACATTTATCATCCACTGAAGGCTTTTATAGTTTTACATAACTTTCTGAGTGTTTTTAACTCTGTACTTATGCCCCAAGGCAATTATTGCAAAGGACATATTTTTATTAATTGAAATAATAAATACTTTATAGGTGTTCTAATAAAAGGTGGTGATTTAAAGTTTAAATGGTATATTGAGTCATTCGAGAATAGCCATAGAGCACACTTCTGTGAAAGCTAAATGGAAAAATAGACAGGGAGAATAAGCCCAATGAAAATTTAAATAGTGGGGCACTAGATAAGATCACAGAAACAATGGAAAGAATTGTAAAGTTTTCAAAAGACACATTCCCCAAAAATTTCATTTGCTAACTACTTTTCTTGGGTTCAAAGACTAGTAGGCGCTAACTTCTCTCACTGCCCCGTCAGTAGGGCACGTCTTCTACAAAACTAAGCGTCATCTGAGCCGTAACCACTTACTGGCCTTACGGAGTCACTGAAAACATCCTGGCCAATTTCCTGCTCTCCAAGCTCTGTCTTCTTAGTCGATTGTTAGTCTGTTTTCCAAGAAATAAATAGATAGATACAGTGACTGGAATTTTGTCTAAGGACAAAGCTGGATGACCTATTACATTGGACTCAACTCCTTAAACACTCTTCCACAAATAAACATAAAAAGGATGCTCAGATGGGTGGATGTACTTCTGTTCCTTGGTAAGATTCTTATTTGAAAATCTTACACCAGCTCAAAGATGGAGGCACAGAAGCCTGCCCCGGAAATAGCAGTCTCCAGGGAAGAGTGGCGAGAGCTCTAATTGGCCAGCTTTGTCTCTGTCATTCATGTATTACCCACGGTTTCCTCATCCAGAGTAGCACCTGCTGCTTGGTTTTAAAACCAGGAAGATGAAAATGGGAAATTGGAAAGTGCAGGAAATGACCTCAGCATCTGCCACATAATTCCAGACCAGCTCTGTCCAACGGTTCTCTCGGAGGTACGGACGTGTTCTGTATATGTGCTGTCCAACACGGAAGCCGCTTGTCACAGGTGACTATTAAGCCCATGGAAATGTGCCAGGTGTAAGCAAGAACAGAATTTAAAATTGGGCTTAGTTTTAATGAACTTAAGTAGCCACATGCACCTAATGGCTACCACACTGTACCGTGCCGCTCTAGGCTTCCGTGTGGCTTTTCCAAATATTAGTCACCAAATCCAGATTTCTTGACTGGTTGAATATTGAAATCTTAACCAACCGCTGAGTTTAAACCCAAACTAAAAGAAGTAGGTGGTTTGAAAGTGAAAGGGTGGAGAGAAAAAAAAAATGCCCTTTTCTAGTATTGAGGTACAAGGAGGAGAGAACATAATACAATCCTAAATGAAGCAGATAAAAAGGAAGAATGTAGTTGATCACTTGAACATGCAGTACCTATATGACACCAAAACACTATTTTGCTTTTTTCTTTTCCCTCTAAACTGAATGGAGTGAATTGGCAGATGAATTTGGCATTATGTAACACGGTGAAATATAAATGATATACACCAGGCAGGCCTAAGTGGATGTGGATTACATTAAATATTTACACTCTACACAACAGATCTTTTGTAAAGGACAATTTTATAAACCAGAAGCTTCAAAAATAAAGGGGCGGTAGGGAGGGTTTTGTTTGTATAAGACCTGCTGTTTGACACCTAGGCCAAAGGCAATCCAACCCAGCTGCCAGCAGGTCACTTAGGTGTCACAAAATAAAATGATCCAATTGGGTTTGAAGTGCATTTGTATGTATAACAAATAAAAAAGATGGGAGCTATATAAACCAATAAATGTTGACACCCATTATTTGAGTTAGGTGTTTGCTGTTGTTATTGGCTTTATCCATTTGTTTTCTCCAGATTTTCAGCATTGAGCTGAAGCATTTTTTAAGAAAAAAAAAATTTTTTTTCTAAAGAGACAAGCACAGAGAATAACATGGTAAACAGTCATGTGCCTACCACCCAGATTGAACAGTTGTTCACAATTTGTTCTATTTGATTTGGATCTTTCTTTCTTTTTTAAAAATATTTACTTTATTTATTTGAGAGAGAGCTAAAGAGAGCATGAGCCGGGGAAGGGGCAGAGGGAGAAGCAGACTCCCTGCTGAGCAAGGAGCCAGGGGACTCAATCCCAGGACCTCAGGATCACGCCCTGAGCCAAAGGCAGCTGCTTAACTGACTGAGCCACGCAGGCACACTGATTATTTTTTCTTTTTAAGAAAACAAAATAAAACACGATAGCTACAACTAAAGCCCTCTGAGTTCCTTTCCCCAGTCCCATTGTCTGCTTTCTCCCCAAAAGAAACCATAAATATGAGTGTAATACGTTTTGCCACGCATTTGAAGTATTTTTTGTACATATTCCTGAACAACATATAGGACCATATGTTATGTTTTAAAATTCACAATGTTCTCCAAAGAAGACATACAAAACATCCAAGAGGTACGTGAAAAGATGCTCAACATTACTCATCATCAGGGAAACGCAAATCAAAACCACAATGAGATAGCACCTCACACCTGCTAGAACAGTTATCACTAAAAAAAAAAAAAAAGAAGAGGTANGCACATATTCCTGAACAACATATAGCACCATATGTTATGTTTTAAAATTCACAATGTTCTCCAAAGAAGACATACAAAACATCCAAGAGGTACATGAAAAGATGCTCAACATTACTCATCATCAGGGAAACGCAAATCAAAACCACAATGAGATAGCACCTCATACCTGTTAGAACAGTTATCACTAAAAAAAAAAAAAAAGAAGAGGTATCATCAAAAAGATAAGAGATAACAAATGTTGTTCAGGATGTGGAGAAAAGGGAATCCTTGAGCATTATTGCGGGGAATGCAAATTGATGCAGCCACTATGGAAAACAGTATGGAAGTTCCTCAAAAAATTAAAAATAGAATTACCATATGATTCAGGAATTCCACTTCTGGGTATATATCTGAAGGAATTGAAATCCTATCTCAAAAAGAGATCTACAGCCACCCCCATGTTCATTGCAGCATTATTCTCTATATCTAAGACATGAAAAGATCCAATACGATGGAATATTACTCAGTCATTAAAAAGAAGGAAATCTTCCCTTTTGTGATGATATGGGCCTTGAGGACATTATATTAAGTAAAATAAGTCAGACAGAGGAAGACAAATACCATATGGTCTTACTTAAATGTGGAATCTGAAAAGATCGTACTTACAGAAACAGTTGAATGGTGATTGCCAGGGTCTGGGGGAGTGAGGGAAATGGGGAAATATTAGTCAAAGGGCACAAGCCAGTTCTAAGAATAATAAGTTCTGGGGATCTAGGGGCACCTGTGTGGCACAGCGGTTAAGCGTCTGCCTTCGGCTCAGGGCATGATCCCGGCATTGTGGGATCAAGCCCCACATCAGGCTCCTCCGCTATGAGCCTGCCTCTTCCTCTCCCACTCCCCCTGCTTGTGTTCCCTCTCTCGCTGGCTGTCTCTATCTCTGTCGAATAAATAAATAAAATCTTTAAAAAAAAAAAAAGTTCTGGGGATCTAATCCACAACATGGTAACTATAGTTAACAATACTGTATTGTATACTTGAAAGTGGCTAAGAGAGATCTTAAATGTACTCGCCAAAAAAAGAAATAGTGATTATGAAGTGAAGGAAGTGTAACTAACCCTACTGTGGCAATCATTTCACAACATGTAAGCGTGTCAAATCATAACGTTGTCCACCTCATACTTACACAATGTTATAAGTCCTTTATATCTCAATAAAGCTGGAAAAATAAAATTCACAATGAATTACATTGCCTATGTTTCTCCAGATTGCTCTTTTCATTCGATTCTATGCTTCTGAGAGATGTTGTAACATACGTGCATATCTTAATTAGACAAATTGTTTTTTTTTTAAAGTGCGGCATTAAAAACCGCCACCATAATAATGAAAAGTAACATTCTTGTGCAATGTGAGGTATAAGCTGGAAGTTACCTCATTTGAGTTTCGAAACAAGCTGGGAAGCAGATATTACTATTAATTCCATTCAACAGATAAAGCAACATAATTGAAGAAGTTCAGGGACTTGTCCAAGGCTAAATAGGTCACAAAAGGTAGAACGTAGACACTCACTCCCTGGCCTTTGCAGGCAGGAGTTTTATACAATTTGCCTGCCGTGGTTTCTTGGGAAGCTAGAATCCTGGGTTTTCAGTTAGCCCCTAAGAGCCACCAGGGAGAGTAAAAAAATGCTGGGCAGAATTCTCCGTTGCTGACTAAGGAAAGGCGAGAGCTGAGAAATCAGTAAGAGGGAAGAAAATTAGAGCGATTGAGAATAATAGAAATGGGGGAGGGGAGGAGAGAAAAAGAATCATTTCGGTTAGGTACGTCATGTTCCCAGATTTTGCCCCCATGTCTGTAGCTTGGAAAAGACAGGCCAAGGTTTATGAAGATTGAGAGAAGTGGCTTAGATATTCTTTTTTGTTTTTTTTTTTTTTTTTAGATTTTATTTATTCATTTGACAGAGAGAGAGTAAGGGAGACAGGCAGAGGAAGAAGGAGAAGCAGACTCCCTGCTGAGCAGAGGCCCCGCCACGGGGCTCGATCCCAGGACCCTGAGATCATGACCCGAGCTGAAGGCAGGCAGACACTCAACCGACTGAGCCACCCAGGTGCCCAAGAAGTGGCTTAGATATTCTTCCACATTTTCAGTCCCCCAGTGGGCAACCCTAGGACTATAGTGTAGGACTGAAGGTAATGCCACACTTCCGTAGAGCAGTGTTTCCCCAGATACAGGAGGGATCAAAGATAATTCTAGATGTTACAGTATGGGCATTAGTTGAATGGCAGAGTGTGAAAGTGAGGTCTTTTTCTTTCTTTTTTTTTTTTTAAGTAGTCTTCCACACCCAGTGTGGAGCCTGACGTGGGGCTCAAACTCACAACCCCGAGATCAAGCCTGAACTGAAATCAAGTCAGTTGCCCAACCGACTAAACCACCCAGGCACCCCAAAAGTGAGGTCATTTTAAATTGTTTGAATCCCTCTCTATTCAGTTTATTGAGCAGTCTGAATCAAGTGGAGAACAAACATGAAATGTTTTCTTTTTCCCCTTCTGCCGTGCTCAGTTGAATCTCTTTTCCCATTATTTTGTGAAAGAAAGGAGAGGTGGGGATACGTCTCTTCCCTAAATGATGCCCAATCTTCCCTTGGCTGTGTTGCTTTTCTGGCTAAAACTTCTTGGTTAGTGATGCTCCCTTGTTCCAAGCATCCAAGTTCTGGTTGTCACATTAGTGTGAGGGCGAGTGCTTCCGTGGGGCCTGCGTCATTCCTCAACATTGGAGGCTCACTTGGGCTTAACCACATCAACCGTCCCTCATCTCCCATTCCCAGGGGTCTCAACTAGGGTCATGTACACATCCAACTCCAGGAGGGCATACCCAGGCTCCTCTGAGTACTCTGTCTCCACACCCCACCGGGGGTCTCAGCTCCAGGACAAGGAAACTGATTCCAACCTCTGTGAGGAGGGGAGATGCCAACTCCTTTCTTACTCCTCCGTGGTGTCTGTGCGTGGTTCTCTCAGGACCCTCACTGCCTTGGGGTGGTAACATTCCTGAACTGCCCCATCCTGCTGCTTCACACCTGATCAAGCCTGAGAAGTCGGGACTGATTTTCACCACCCCTCTCCCCAGCTGCTCTCTCCAGGCAACCGCTTTTACCGGCTTACAGGCGCGTAATGATCAAGGAGCAGGAGCAGGCTGGCTGCTTCCCAATAAGCCCTAAGCAGGTATCTGGCCTCTGCTGTTTTCAACTCTGCATGGGCAGTTGAGGCACCGAAAACCTCCTTTGTTCTCAGCCTGGGATCCCCGGTTGCCAATTACCATGACATCAAAGAGAAATTCTCTGTTGGCTGTTGGTGCTGGTATGTCGTATGGCACAGTCACCTCTAACATTTTTAGTCTCCTTTTTCAAGCAGAGAGAACAAGCCTTCTTGAGGCAACATCTGTCTGCAAGCTAAGGCCATTTGGCGTTTCTTGTGTTTATTTTCACAGAATATTTTATTTATGACAAATGATACGGATTTTTCCATTTACCATAGTGAGAGAATGTTTTATTTTTAGATGACCGTATATGAGCTTTTAAAAAAGTAATTGTGTTTCGGGGCGCCTGGGTGGCACAGCGGTTAAGCGTCTGCCTTCGTCTCAGGGCGTGATTCCCGTGTTATGGGATCGAGCCCCACATCAGGCTCCTCCGCTATGAGCCTGCTTCTTCCTCTCCCGCTCCCCCTGCTTGTGTTACCTCTCTCACTGGCTGTCTCTATCTCTGTCGAATAAATAAATAAAATCTTAAAAAAATAAAAAACAAAAAAAATAAAAAAGTAATTGTGTTTAAAGAAAAATATTTGGTTGGTAATTGTACGGATGGTAAGTAGACAG
>NC_048225.1:24777056-24790570 GCF_002007445.2 Ailuropoda melanoleuca | reverse complement strand
CTGGGTGGGTTTTTTAGAACAGCCATATTGAAGTATAATTTATACGCCATAAAATTCACATTTTAAGTGTATATTCAATGACTGTTAGTAAATTTACGGAGCTGTGCATCTACCAGCACAATTCAATTTTAGAGCATTTCCATCACTGCCCAAAGATTCCCCCATGCCCATTTATGGTGATTCTCCCTCCCCTCTCCCCCAGCTCCAGGCAACTGTAACCTACTTTAAGTCCCTACAGATTTGTCTTTTCTGGATTTGCCTTTCCTCATGTAATTGGACTTAGAGAATATGTGATCTTTTTTGTCTGGCTTCTTTCATAAGCAAAATGTTTTTGTGGCTCACCCATGAATGATGCTGCTATGAACATTCACACACAAGTCTTTGTGTACATAGGCTCTCATTTCTCTTGGATAAATGCCAAGCAGTAGACATGCTGAGTTGTACAGTAAATTTATGTTTAACTTTTTAAGAAACCACCAAACTGTTTTCCAAACAGGTGGCATCGTTTTCCATTCCTACCAGCAAAGGATGAGCATACCAGGCGTTGTACATATATTATTTTGCATAGATATGTGTGGTCATATCATAACCACTACTTTCTAGGTGGGAAACTTGAGACTGAAAGAGGTTAACTGACTTGCAGCCTTGACAAAGCCAGTATTCAACCATGTCTGATTCCAAAGCCATCCTTTTTCTACTCTGAAACTAGGCTCTGTGCTGGATGCTTGTTGCCTTCAGCAGAGACCGGGGACAGTACTTTGCTTTTTGGCTCAATCACTCTAAGGAGCCAAGACATCAGGTGAGTAATGGAGCCTTGAGGCTTCCGTTTCTGCCCCCTGGTCCTGGATGCCACACCCCGGCAATGGTTCACATGACTCATATACTTCTTCAAGTTTAGAATGTGACACAGCAAATGAGCAAGCTGGGCAATAGAGACAGGTGTCCATTCCTGTGGACTTTGACAGTCTGGTAACTGCTTGGCTGGCCACAAAACAGGGAGAGGAGAGTTTTGCTTTCCTCTTGTCTCTGAGTCAGCAAGTAGTCAGTTACTGAAATCACACCCGCTAACAAGTCCAGGCAACCACTGACTGCATTGTTCCCTGCCTCGTTGGGTACAGTTGGTCAGGACACACACAGCAAGATATGTAACTTGATTACATAAACACACAGACAAGGTGGTCAAATTGAAAAGATCAAGCAAGGGGTGTCTGGATGGCTAAGTCGGTTAAGCGTCCGACTCTTCATCTGGCTCGGGTGGTGATCTCAGAGTCGTGGGATTGAATTCTGCGTCAGGTTCCTCGCTTGGTGCAGTCTGCTTGAGGTTCTCTCTCCCTCTGCCTCTCCCCCCGCTCTCTCTCTCTCTCTCTCTAAAATATATAAATAAAGTAACTCTCAAAAAAAAAGGAAAGAAAAGATCGGGCAAGAGTGCTTGCTTTCTGTAATCTTTACCTTCAGCAGGATTTTAATAAAAGTCTATCTTCTCTTATTCATATCTTCCTACATCACTGTCCCCAGGGGCATCGTGTTAGGGTAAACAAGCATGGAATCTGGCATTTTCCTTCATTCATCTTTCACAGCAGGGACCGTGTCTTGTTCAGCTTTGTGTTCCCTGCAGTGCTTAGCATGATGTCTTGTAACATCAGACCTTCATCATATCTCACCTGGGCTATGGCAATCAATCTCCCAGCGGTCACCCTCCACCTCTATCTCCACTATGCAGTCCATTTTCCACACTGTCTCCTGAATTATCTCTCTAAAGCACATTTTTTACTCAAAGAGAAATGATGACATTTTTTTATTTAATTAGATTCACGGGGTTGCAAATGGCAAAGGTAATGCCACACGTGTCTATGCATTAAAGATGCCCGCTGATTTATGGTGCGGCCAAAAGAAAAGAAAAAAGAAGATATTTTAGGGCCGCCAATTGCTGTGGGGAAAAAAAATCCATATTCTTTAGCAGGTTATAAAAGACCATTTGTAACCTGGCTCAGCACACACAGCTTGATTTCTCACTATTCTCTTCCCCTCTCTGCTCTTTCTAAAAGGACCACTTACTGGGGGCGCCTGGCTGGCTCAGTCAGTGGAG
The DNA here is from genome assembly GCF_002007445.2 of Ailuropoda melanoleuca. Classification (NCBI taxonomy): domain Eukaryota; kingdom Metazoa; phylum Chordata; class Mammalia; order Carnivora; family Ursidae; genus Ailuropoda; species Ailuropoda melanoleuca. The sequence goes on along the minus strand of NC_048225.1, from coordinate 24,788,484 downwards.
CACGGGACTCTTGATCTCAGGGTCATGAGTTGAAGTCCCATGTTCAGCATAGAGCCTACTTTATAAATACATACATACATGCATACATAAAAGGACCACTTATTCACTCTCTTTATGTTTCCTAGCACCTGTGGCAGGCCTGAACATAGAGCAGTGTTCAGTAAACACTTTTTGGTAGATTGATCGTTGTTTTGACCTGTTAAGAGCTGTGTCAATTCAGTAAGTCTTCAAAGGAGACTTCTACTAATTCCTTGGACTTTCTTCAAAACAGAGGAGGTATAAAAATGATAAATAAAGGATACTTTTTTCTCTTCTTCTCCTATGTCTTAATTTTTAAAAGCTTTTTTTAATATCTTTATTTTAAAATTGCAGAAGTGTCCACTCTTCAAAGTAGAAGAAATTCACAAAGAAATAGCAAGACTGCTAATTTTCTTAACATCAAGCAATTAAGTACAATGCAATTTGAAAGGCTTTAATGGTCATTTAAACTTGAATTGCTAATCATTTTCTTAGGAAAACATAACACAACAAAGAAATAAAGGAAAGAAAACATAAATGAAAGGTCTTACAGGATATTCAAGACGGTCACACTTTACAAACCACACATGGGTCAACAATGAACAGTTCTGTCAATGCTATTCTGGGAAATGGATGAGTTAAAACCACCAAGAGAATCTTAAAATCTAATCTTAAAATTTAGTCAATTTCAGACGAGCATATAGATTTGTAAATTTCATAATATGTTAATGATTTTGTAAATTTCATGACATATTAATGATTTTACCATCACAATTTCTTATTCTGTTATGTATATGGCCACCCTCATAAGCAAGTTGACGTAATAGAATTCATTATCAAACCCTTTAATTAAATACTTATAGATATTACTTAAAAAGTAAACCATGTGCCACGGTGCCTGGCTGGCTCAGTCGGAAGAGCATGTGATTCTTGATCTCAGGGTTATGAGTTCAAGCCCTATGTTGGGTGTAGACATTACTTAAATAAATAAAACTTTAAAAAATATATAAAATAAAAACAAAAAAAACCCACCTAAACCGTGTACAAACAAAACAAAACAAAACAAACCTGGAAAAAAATTGTAGCAAATTTGACAACAACAATATGTTGTCATATAACAATATGTTGTTATGTAAAAGGCTATTAAAATGAAATAGAACACTCTATCCAACAATGTTGATGGGCAAGCAGCTTGAAAGACAGATCACCAAGGAAGTAATATGATTCATAGTTACTATGAGAAAGTCATTCAGTTCTAACTTCACCAGAAATCAATATACCACTTTTTGTTGAGCAAACTAGCCAAAGATAAAGAAAAATTAGTTTATCACCCGTGCCTCGTGAGTATGTGATAAAACAAGGAATAATACAATTCTGGTGGCGGGGCGCCTGGGTGGCTCAGTCGGTGGTTAAGCATCTGCCTTCGGATCAGGTTATGATTTGAGTCCGGGGACCCAGCCCTGTATCAGGCTCCCTGCTCAGCGGGGAGTCTGCTTCTCCCTCTCCCTCTGCCCCTCACCCCACTCTTGTGCTCTCTCTCTTTCTCTCAAATAAATAAATAAATAAATAAATAAATAAATAAAATCCTTAAAATATATATGTGTGTGTGTGTTGTGTGTGTGTATATATATATACATATAGATATATTTCTGGTGGCAATATAACATTGGGACAGTCCTTTCATAATGCTATCTGGCAACTGTGTCAAAGATCTTAAAAATGTTTGTGCTTTTTTGGTAATTTCCCTTCTGGGATCTTTACTAAGGGAATAGTCCTACATGAGGAAAAAAGAAATATAACATGCAGAAAGATATTTGTCAAAACATGATATATAGCTCTTTGGGGTCTGCCGCGGAAACAAGATGACATAGAGGACCTCATCGTTTGGAAAGCGTCGCAGTAAGAGGCACAGGTTGTGCCCCTGCTGTGGCTCAAAGGCTTACCGCCTTCAGAAGTCCACCGGTGGCGAATGTGCCTATCCTGCCAAGCGCAAGAGGAAGTACGACCGGAGCGCCGAGGCTAAAAGAGGAAATACCACTGGGACCGTCGAATGAGGCACCTAAAAATCGTATACCGCAGATTCAGGGATGGATTCCGGCAAGGAACAAAACCTCAGCCCAAGAGGACAGCTGTTGAAGCACCCAGTTCATCTTCATTTTAATGATTAGTCACACAATAAATGTTCTGGTTTAAAACAAAACAGAACCACCCCCACATTATACGTTAGTTGCAAACCACCTAAATATTCAAGAGTAGAACACGAGAGAAATTCTTATATATTTATTTGATGAATGTGATACAGCAAATAGGAATCGATATGAATGACTCCCGTGAGCATAATATTGAAAAGACAAAGCAACTTGTAGATTACCTACTGTATGAAACTAATTATGTAAATTTTGAAATATGCAAATAAAACTACTTAGTGAGGGTTACATATATATGTGGTAAATGTATAAAGAAAGGCGTGGACTGAATAGTTTCTTCAGAACTCACAGGGGAGGCTGCAAGTTTTGGGGGTAGGGCTAGAGGGAAGTAAACTGGTATAGTTCTATTTTTAGTTCCCATCTGAAATTGAGGATGACTTTAGGAAACACTAGAGGGATGAGTTAATAGGACTTGGTTAACAGTTAAGTATGGGGCTTGACAGAGTCAAAATCTTGAGGATTTGATCACATAGTTAGTTGTCTGGGACATGGAAGATGGGTATTAATAAGAGGGGAATTGTTCGTTTATTTTTTTGTGTTAAGTTTCAGATGTTGGCCAAACTTCCATATAGGTATTAATAATCTTGGTAAGTCAATTATAATAAGCAGATGAGAAGAAAAATAAAGTGAATGTGAAAGAAAGAGATGATCCTGTCCCTACTGAAATAATAATATGTATTTGTTTTGCCTGTTTCTTTTTCTTTTTTTTTTTTTTTTTAGGTTTTTATTTACTGAGCACCTGGGTGGCTCAGTTGGTTGAGTGTCTGCCTTTGGCTCAGGTCATGATCCCAGAGTCCTGAGATCAAATCCCGCATGGGGCTCCCTCCTCAGCGGGGAGTCTGCTTGTCCCTCTGCCCCTCCTCCCTGCTTGTGCGCACCATCTCTCTCACTCTCTCAAAAATAAACAAAATTTAGGACACCTGGGATACTCAGTTGGTTAAGCATCTGCCTTCGGCTCAGGTCATGATCCAAGGGCCCTGGGATCGAGTCCCTCATTGGACTCCTTGTTCAGTGGGGACCCTGCTTCTCCCTCTGCCTGCCGCTCCCCCTGCTCATGTGTTCTCTGTCTCTGTCTCTCTCTCTCTGACAAATAAATAAAAATCTTTAAAAAATAAAAACTAAAAATAAAATTTTAAAAAACCAAGATTTTATTTACTTATTTTAGGCGGGAGGGGCAGAGAGAGAGGGAGAAAGAATCTCAAGCAGACTCCTTGCTGAGCATGGAGCCTGATGCCCGCTTCATCCCACCACCTTGAGATCATGACCTGAGCTGAAAGCATGAGTTAGACACTTAATCGACTGAGCCACACCAGTGTCCCTGTTTTGTCTATTTCTAAACCTGTTTATAACAAGGCTTTGTATGACTTGAGAGAGGGCAATATTTCACGGTCTTGAAGATAATGTAACAATGGCAATTTTTTTTTTTTAATATTGCCAGGAACACCATCAATTTATGTCTGTCTGTACTTGGGGACCAGACAGCATCCTATTAAACTCTAAGAAAACAGTTCTATGATGGGAGGGGTGGTGAAAGAAGTACAAAAATAGAAAATTCAATCAGAGAGCTTCTATGATGTATGACATTTTCAAAAATCAACTTCAGACATCTAAATATTGGGGAATGGTGTCAGTTTTCATCTCATGAATATACTCTTTATTCTAAGTATGGCAAAAGTTAATGCTGTTAAGTGTTTACTTTCCTGTCTTTGCTGGACATTAGGGTATATTGACAAGTAAGTCTTTGAATCTTCTTAATGGGTGAAATTTTCTGAACTCTGCATGGGGTCCTCCTTCGGGTGTGTCATTTTTGCTCTGGCTCTAAGTGTGACCCATGCACCAGCAGCAACAGCGTCACCTTAGAATTTGTTAGAAATGCACATCAGATCCCACCTCAGCCCTTCTGAATTATAATCTGTATTTTATACAGGATCCCCACAGGACTCATATGCAAATTAAAATTTGGAAAGCACTGATGTAGCCAATTAGGAAAATGAAATTCAACGTAAAAGTCCCCTGGATTTTAGTAATTATTAAAAGGCAGTGATTCTTGGTCTTTTATAGGGTTTTGGACTCCTTGGAATGTGCTGGAAATTATGAAATCTTCCCTCAGAAAAAAATGCGCATATGAACTGGAACATGATATTTAGCATAAAACTTTTAGAGGGATTCAAGAGTTTCAAGGTTAAAAGCTAGGGTCTTATTTTTCTTCTCTAACCTGGGGGAAAACTTTTCAATAATTTGCGTATGAATGGACTGAAAGACTAGGGCCTGAACACGACCTGAATAGTTGAAATGTTTGTGTGAGCCTGTGACTTTTGTATGAAGAAACAAAAGAACCTCAAAAGTATTTTTTCTAGAAACCAAGTTACCAGCAATGATTGCATTTATAGATATTGGTGATTAATGTTTCTTCCTGGTGAGGAAATAAATTTAAACATAAAAGAACTTGATTTTGTCTTGAATAAAATGAAGATATTGGACGCCATACTAGAGTTTGAAAAGGAACCTTGAGAGAAAAGAATTCTGCTTAATTCTCAAGCTCTCCGCTGGTTACTTTAATACGATAAGAAAGAGAAGTTAAGAGAATATTTACATTCCATGACCACAGGAGTAGAGTAAATAAAAAACACTGTTTAAGGAGGAGAAAAGGTCTTACTTAAATTTATATCTATGCAGAACCTGTCTCTTGTTAATGTTTGCTGAGAAGGAGCAAAAAGCAACTTAAAATCCAAACGTGAAGTATCATGGTAGCCATGTAGTACAATGGACTTTTCCCCTTACTTTTCACTGTGTCGTACTTTTAATAATCAGAGAAATATGGTCCTTACTAACAGAGGATTATTTGTCTAGCCAATGGCACTTGGTTTCCTCACAGTCTTTAAAATTATGCATCTATACCCCTGGGACAATATCCCTGCTTTCCTCTTCTTTATTGCCATATATACTAGAAAAATCCATCCCGTTTTTTTAAGCTGTTTTGTATCAGCAATATCTCTTTCTGAGGACTATTCGCGGATTACCCATACATATTCAGAACAATGTTTCTGTGGATCTAAATCTGCACTATATTTGGCATAGGGTTTTGTTTTCTAAAAAATTTTCCATTTCCTTTCTCCCATTCAGCATAAGACTTACCCCAGTTTACTGTTTGGCCAGCAACATATTTGCAATCTCACTCGGATCCAGCAGGGCCACATGAAAGGTTCGGCACGCTGTAAGAGCATTTATACAAAAAGAGGGGTTTAACTCAAAATAGAAATTGCACTGTATTGATTTTTTAAAATTAAGTTTTAAGTGAACCAAAAGAGGTGCTCTGAATGCTTCATCACCAAAAATTCTTAGTATTTTCTTTAATGTTTTCTGGGAGCTATCTTTTTGGAAACCGGTCCTTCACATCCTCTTAGCATACTCTACTAAATTTTTTTCCCTCTCCATTTTGCTACCCCATACCACTTTTCCCAATACCGGCTCAGAATCTGCATTTGTCTCCCTCATCCATCCACCATTGTGTCCTGTTATTTTTCTCCATCACTATGCAGCTAGAGGTTAAGCCAAATCAGAAACAAGAGGAAAAAGTTGGCAAGAGGCCACAGCTTGTTTAAAACCTTCTATGTTTAATACAGTTCTCAGGCTCTGCCTAGAAAGTAAGTTTCACTAATAAACAACTAGCAATTCAGCTACTCTAATAGTTGAGCCGCAAGTGAAAGCCTACCCCGGGGCTGCTGGGCTGTTACTTACACACCACTTTGGAACCAAAGGTGCGTTCAGAGAAAAGAGAAACATAGATCACCAGTCCTGTTTCCTGCTGTCAGTGAGCAGTGCAGAGAGGATCATTAAGTAACCTTGGCAAGTAAGCCGACCACAGGCAACATGGTAAAGCAGGTCAAGTGTGCCTGGGGCAGAAACGTCAACCCCTGGGACTCCAGAAAATCCTTCTTTAATAATTGACGCGTCTCGTGCATCTCATTTCTGCTTGGAATGCTCTCCATCCCTACATATTTTTCTATGGTGTTTCCTATCACTATTGTTACTATTTAGCAAAATTACTAATTTGTATTTATTTATTTATTTATTTATTTATTTATTTGATGGGGCAGTTGTGGTGAGGAGGGGCAGAGGAGAGCGAGAGAAAGAATTCTGAGCAGGCTTCCCACCCAGTGAAGCCTAGTGAGTATCCTTATAATCATTATTCTGAACTCTAGTTTCGACATCTTAACTTATATCCTTACTGATTAGGTCCCTGGCAGTCAGCACTGCCTCTTGTTCTCTTTTTTGATGTGAGTTTTTCTGTCTTGTCATTCTTACAGAAAGCAGTTGCTTCTCTTTCTTTCCCTTTTTTTTTTAAGAAAGTCTTTTTTTTTTTTTAAGATTTTATTTATTTATTTGACAGAGAGAGGGAGGGAGAGAGCGCAAGCAGGGGGGAGTGGCAGGCAGAGGGAGAGGGGGAGGGGGACCCCTCAGAGCAGAGAACGGGACTGCAGGGCTCTATTCCAGGACCCTGGGATCGTGACCTGAGCCCAGGGCAGACGCTTAACTGACAGAGCCACCCAGGCGCCCGTTAATTTATGCTTTTGCATGTATCAGTTTATTTCTTTGTCTTGCTGAATAGCACTCCATTGTATGGATATACCACAATATGTTTACCCATTCATCTGTTAACTGAAATTCCATTCAGTGTTGTTTCTCATATGCAGAGCATTGTTGGAAAGTTGAGAGTATAGGCTTTTCCACACATTTTACACTTGTGTTTATTACGCGGATCAGTTCTTGCATGTACAATAAACAGTGTGATTCAAGAGAAGGCTTTTCCACCCTTAGTACATTCATAGGGCCTCTCTCCTATATGAATGTTGTAATATTTAATGAGGTACGGAGTCTGCTGAATATTTCTGCACATGCATTCTATTTATAAGGATTTCTCAAACATGAATTTTCATTTGCTACTGAATGTTTTTTCACCTTCCTTACATAAATAGCGTTTATCTGCAGGTATGACTTCTCTAGTGTCTAATGAGGCTTGACTTCTGAATAAAAGCGTTCTCAGGGGCGCCTGGGTGGCACAGCGGTTAAGCGTCTGCCTTCGGCTCAGGGCGTGATCCCGGCGTTATGGGATAGCCCCACNAAGCGTTCTCATACCTACTACATGCATAAGATTTCTCATTTGTATGGATTGTTTGGTAAATAATGATGTTTCTCCTTTTGGGTGAAGATTTTCCACATTTATTACAATCATAGAGTTTCTTTCCAATATGAATGGTTTTTGGTTTTTGTTTTGTTTTGTTTTTTTTTAAAGATTTTATTTATTTATTTAACAGAGAGAGAGACAGCCAGCGAGAGAGGCAACACAGGCAGAGGGAGTGGGAGAGGAAGAAGCAGGCTCCCAGCGGAGGAGCTTGATGTGGGGCTCGATCCCAGGACCCCGGGATCACACCCTGAGCCGAAGGCAGACGCTTAATGACTGAGCCACCCAGGCGCCCCTCCAATATGAACGTTTTGATCTTTAATGCAGTATTGCTTCTAGCTAAAGACACTTCCACATGGATTACATTCGGGGGTTTCTTTCCAACACAAATTTTCTCAGGCTCTGTGAGATTTTTTCACTACTAGAGGCTTTCTCACTTTCTTTAAATCTATAGGGTTTCTCTCCAGGATGCCTTCTTTGGTGTCTAATGAGTCTTAGCATTTGAAGAGAAGCTTTTCCACATTCCTAAGGTTTCTCCTTAGAATGAGGAGTATGAAGTTTATCTATTACAGCCGAAGGATTTTCTGCATTTATCGCTTTTACAGGATTTCCTCCCTCTGTAGATTTTTAAATGTAGAGTGAGGGATGAGATTCAAGAAAACACTTGGAAAAAAAAGAGACAACACTTGACTACCTTCAGCACATGCATGAATGCACACTCTCCAGTGTGCATTTTCTCATGATCTCTGAGTTATTGCTTCAGGCTAAATGTTTTCCACATTCGCTACAGTCATGAATTTTTCTCCAGTATGATTTTTTTAAATTAATTAATTTTTTTTATGTGTAAGGAGATTTGAGTTGGCTGGAGGCTTTGCAGTATTCCTTACATGGTATAGTTTCTCTTTTGGGTTATTCTCAGGTATCTGTTGACATTATATTCCTGAGAGAAGACTTTTCTTACAATGATTACCCTTAAATGAGATTACTACAAATAGGATGAACCATAGCATCCTCATTATATTTATAATAATTCTTGCTTACACAGCTTTCCTCTATCAAAATTAAGGTATAGCCCTAATTTTTCAAACTAAGCCACATTCATAAAGGTGTTTTCTTGAAAAGAACAATGTTTGATGGAAAGTACGTTTCCATTTCATATATTTCCTGCCTTTTACTGTGACTGTGTTTCAGGGGAAAAGATGCTACTTGACTTAAAGTCTTCATAATGCTTCTTTCCATGCTTATGAAGCTTCCCAGTCTTCTTCTGAACATCACCTCCTTTCCAATTCTCTCTCAACATCCGTGAATCTGGCTGTTTGAACTGAAGACGATATCCAGTCTTGTGACTTAAGATCTCTAGGAGTCTGGAACACCTGGAGAGTTCAGTCAGAAGGGCATACAACTCTTAATCTTGGGGTTGTGAGTTTGAGCCCCACATTGGGTGTAGAGATTACTTAAATAAATAAAACTTAAAGAAAAATCTCTAGGAATCTGGGCCACAAACAAAAGCAGATACCCCATAGCAAGTTCTTTTGTAGTCGTCTATTTTTTTTTTTTAAGATTTAATTTATTTAAGTCATCTCTATACCCAATGTGGGGCTTGAACTCATGACCCCAAGATCATGGGTTGCACACTCCACCAACTGAGCTAGCCAGGGGCACCTCTTCTTCTTCTTCTTTCTTTCTTTCTTTCTTTTTTTAAATATTCATTTATTTATTTTGGAGGGGAGGGGTAAGGGGAGAGGGAGAGAAATCCTCAAGCAGACTCCGCAACACAGGGGCTCGATCCTGGGACCCTGGGATGATGACTGGAGCCGAAATCAAGAGTTGGATGCTTGGGGCGCCTGGGTGGCACAGCGGTTGAGCGTCTGCCTTCGGCTCAGGGCGTAATCCCGGCGTTATGGGATCGAGCCCCACATCAGGCTCCTCCACTACGAGCCTGCTTCTTCCTCTCCCACTCCCCCTGCTTGTGTTCCCTCTCTCGCTGGCTGTCTCTATCTCTGTGGAATAAATAAAAAAAATCTTTAAAAAAAAAAAAAAAAAAAAAAGAGTTGGATGCTTAACCCACTGAGCCACCCAGGCGCCCCAGTCCCTATTTTTTTTAAATTTTATTTTCCTCTCCATAATAAGTATATTTAATTTTATATAAAAATATCATTTAAAAATATTTATCTGCTCAATTCCTTAGACTTTTCCTTTCAAATCCAACAAATAAGCAAACAAAAACAAACCTACTACTGCTGCTATTTCATAAATGCGTATAATCCCTGCCATCCACATTCAGTTCATACCCCCTCAACACACACAATCTTTTTCTTTTTTTTAATATTTTATTTATTTATGTGACAGAGAGACAGCCAGCGAGAGAGGGAACACAGCAGGGGGAGTGGGAGAGGAAGAAGCAGGCTCATAGCGGAGGAGCCTGATGTGGGGCTCGATCCCATAACGCCGGGATCACACCCTGAGCCGAAGGCAGATCCTTAATGACTGCGCTACCCAGGTGCCCCAACAACACACACAATCTTGTACCCACATAGGTTCCCACTCACTTCATAATGTTGTCTCAGTTTCCTGTGGCTTTCATAACAAAGTACCACCAACTAGGGGCTTAAAACAATAGAAATTTATTCTCTCACAGTTCTGGAGGTTTGGTGTCCAAAATAAAGCTGTGGGCAGGGCAATTCTCTCTCTCTGAAGACTCTAGGGAAGAATCCTTCTTGAAACTGTTGAGGGTTACTGGCAGTCTTTGGTTTTCTTTGGCCTATAAGTACATGGTAGTTCATCTCTGCCTCTTTTTCTTTTCTTTTTTTTTTAAAGATTTTATTTATTTATTTGAGAGAGAGAGAGACAGCCAGCAAGAGAGGGAACACAAGCAGGGGGAGTGGGAGAGGAAGAAGCAGGCTCATAGCAGAGGAGCCTGACGTGGGGCTCGATCCCATAACGCCGGGATCACGCCCTGAGCCGAAGGCAGACGCTTAACCGCTGTGCCACCCAGGCGCCCCTCTGCCTCTTTTTCTAAAAAATATTTTTATTTTTAAGTAATCCCTACACCCAACATGGGGCTCAAACTTACAACCTCAAGATCAAGAACTCCATGGTCTACTGACTGAATCAGTCAGGTGTCCCTCTGCCTCTGTCTTTATATATCTTTCCCTGTGTGATGTGTCTTTATTTTCTCTTCCTACAAGAATACCCATCAGTATGTTAGGGCCCAACCTATCTAGTATGACATTATCTTAACTAATTATATCTGCAAAGACCCTATTTCCAAATAAGATCTGTCACAGGTTCCGGATATGAACTTTGGAGGACACTATCAGCACAGTATAAATTTCAAACACTCAGGCAGAGGCATGGGGACTGGGTGATGGGCATTAAGGAAGGCACTTGATGTAATGAGCACTGGGGGTTATATGCAACTGATGAATCACTAAATTCTACCTCTGAAATTAATAATACATTATATGTTCATTAAATTGAAAATTTTTTTAAAGATTTTACTTATTTGAGAGAGAGAGAGAGAGACAGAGCATGAATAGGGGAGTGGCAGACAGAGATCAAGAAGCAGACTCCCTGCTGAGCAGGGAACCTGATGTAGGGCTCCATCCCAGAATCCTGAGATTGAATTTAAATAAAAAATTAATAAATTAAAAAAAATAGGGGCATCTGGGTGGCTCAGTCGTTAAGTGTCTGCCTTCAGCTCAGGGCATGATTCCAGGGTCCTGGGATCGATCCCCACATCAGTCTCCCTGCTCTGCTGGGAGCCTGCTTCTTCCTCTCCCACTCTCCCTGCTTGTGCCCTCTCTCGCGGGCTGTCTCTCTCTCTGTCGAATAAATAAATAAAATCTTAAAAAAAAATAAATTTCAAACATTTAGTTACTCTCATAGTTACCCACACCTGAACCCTGTTAGGTTTTTTCCTGAACAAGAGTGAAGTTTGCGGGGCGCCTGGGTGGCACAGCGGTTAAGCGACTGCCTTCAGCTCAGGGCGTGATCCCGGCGTTATGGGATCGAGCCCCAC
>NC_048225.1:24719902-24776986 GCF_002007445.2 Ailuropoda melanoleuca | reverse complement strand
TTGCTTGTGTTCCCTCTCTCGCTGGCTGTCTCTATCTCTGTCAAATAAATAAAATCTTTAAAAAAAAAAAAGTGTGAAGATTGGGGGGCCTGGGTGGCTCAGTCAGTTAAGCGTCTGCCTTTGGCTCAGGTCATGATCCTGGAGTCCTGGGATGGAGCCCTCATTGGGCTCACTGCTCCTGAGGGAGCCTGCTTCTCCCTCTCCCTCTCCCTCTGCCCCTCCCCCTGCTTGTGTTCACTCTCTCTCTCTCTCTCTCTCTCTCTGTCAAATAAATAAATAAAATCTTAAAAAAAAAATAGTGAAGCTCTGAACAACTCTGGCCTGGTCACAAACTCCTTGATTCTTTCTCGAAGCCCACCCAGCCAGTATCAGTTATCCCCTTTCCTCACAGTGCAGACCTAAAGCTGAAGGACTAGTCTTTTTGTTTTTTTGGACTATTATCTTGCTTTATTATTTCAAACTTACAGAAAAGTTGCAAAAGTAGTACAAGAATTACCATACACTTTTCATGCGGGTTCTCCATATGTTAACATTTTAGTCATATGTACATGGAAATTTTTTTCTTTTTCTGAACTGTTTGAGAATAAACTGCAGATACATTTCCCCTTCACTTGGTGTATATTTCCTAAAAGTAAGAAAATACTTTTATTTATCCACAATATTTATTTATTTACAATGCTCAAAATCAAGAAATTCATATTTATATAGTATTATTATCTAATCTACAGAGTTTATTCCAACGTGACCAATTGTTTTCTATACATGTAAAAAAAGTTTTTTCCTGGTCCAGGATCCAAATCTGGGGCATTTAGTTGTTGTGTCTTTTTAGTCTCCTTTAGTCTGGAACGGTTCCACAGACTTAGCTTTTCATGATGTTAACAATTTTCTTTTATTTATTTTTTATTTTTTTTTAAAGATTTTATTTATTTATTCGACAGAGATAGAGACAGCCAATGAGAGAGGGAACACAAGCAGGGGGAGTGGGAGAGGAAGAAGCAGGCTCATAGCGGAGGAGCCTGATGTGGGGCTTGATCCCATAACGCCGGGATCACGCACTGAGCAGAAGGCAGACGCTTAACCGCTGTGCCACCCAGGCGCCCCAACAATTTTCTTTTTTTTAAGTAGGCTCCATGCCCGATGTGATCAAGAGTCACACGCTCTAGCAATTGAGCCAGCCATAAAGTCCCATGACATTAATCTATTTAAGGTGAGTACAGGCCAGTTATCCTGGAGAATGTCACTCCATTTGGGTTTGCCTATCATTTCCTTATAATCAGATCCAGGTTATTAATTTTTGGCAGCCATATTGCAGAAGAGAAGCTGTATCCTTCCCAGTGCATCACAGGGAGAGGCACATGGTCCCCATTGTCCTATTCCTGAGGATAGTAACTTCGCTTTTTTAAAAAATACTTTATTTGAGAGAGAGAGAGTGTGTGCGATAGCACAAGCAGGGGGAGGGGCAGAGGGAGAAGCATAATCTCCACTGAGCAGAGAGACCAACGGAAGACCCTATGATCATGACCTGAGCTGAAGGCAGACACTTAACCGAGTCACCCAGCCACCCCGAGAATAGTAACTTTGATCACTATGATGGTATCTCCAAATGTCTTCATTATAAAGTTATCTTTTTCCCTTGTAATTAATAAGTATCTTCTGTGGAGATATTTCAAGAGGGTGTTGACATCAAGCCATCAAATTTTCATCTATTGGTTTCAGTATACGCCTATAATTCTTGTTTGAGAAACTTTAATAATTGTTTCGGTTGCTGTCAAATGACAGTTTTTCGTTTTCCAGCATTCCTTTTTCTTTATTCATTTGCTTTCCTCTATAATGATGTGCTTTCCCTTTTTACTCACTTTGTTAACCTTTGTAAACTCCTCACTCTGTTGCCAGCTCTGTGATACATTTAAGGAAGGTCTTTTACAAACCGCATATACAGCATTTTAGCTGTTTTTGTTGGCCTATCTTATCTGCTACACTGTTGGTAACAGGTGTCAGTCTTCACCTCCCATTCTTTCTTCAGGCAACTCCCTCTATGTTTCCGAATCCTCCCCTGAAACTGCTATTGACAAGTTATCAGCTACTTCCCCTCCATCTTTCCAGATCCACAGGTTATCTGACTTTATCTTTCTTCCTTTCTTTCTTTTCTTCTTTCTTTCTTTCTTTTTTCTTTCTTTTCTTCTTTCTTTCTTTTTCTTTCTTTTAAAAGATTTTATTTCTTTGAGAGAGAGAGAAGGCAGGGGGAGAAGCAAGGGGAGAGCAGGGGGGAGAGCAGGGGGAGAAGTAAGATACCTGAATGGGGAGCCCAATCTGGGGCTCAATCCCAGGACCGTGGCATCACTATCCCAGCTGAAGGCAGATGCCCAACTCACTGAGCCACCCAGGTGCCCCTGACCTTATCTTTCTTTCCCCTCTCAGTAACATTAGCTGCTGCTGACTACCACACCCTTCTTGAAACACTTCCTTCTTGAGGCTTCTCAGACACCATCCTCTTCTGTTCTCCTCCTGTTTCACTGGCCTTGACAGTCTCTTGCTGACTCTCCTCCTTTCCTTCATCTCTAAATTCAGCAGCTCTCAACTGCTTAATCCTGGACCCTCTTGTCTTCTCCATATACACACTCTCCCTCACCTAAGCCTTATTAGATGACCTTATCTAATAAGACTTCATGTAACCTTATGTATTTCATTTTTTTTTTTAAGTAGCCACTATGACCAGCATGGGGCTTGAACTCACAACTCCGAGATCAAGAGTCACATGCTCCATCAACTAAGCCAGCCAGGAGCCCCAACCTTATGTATTTAAATACAATTTATAGTCTAATGAATCCTGAATTTATCATAGCCCTGATCTCTCCTTCAATTCCAACTGCCAATATAGTGTGTCCAATTGGATTTCTAAAATATATACTTGAATCTAAGCATGACCACAATGGAACACTTAATTTTCTAACCATTTCTCTCCCAGTCTTCCCAATTTCAGTGGAGCCATCAACATTTACTTGGTCACTCAAGACTCAATTTTTCTTCCTTTCTTTTTTTTTTAAGTCTTAATTTTTCAAGTCGTTCTTGATGACTCTCTTGTCATCACTAAAAACACCCATTCTGTTCCATTATCTTATCTATTTGCAAGTTCTGTGGCTTCACCTCCAAAACATATCTGGTATCCACAATTTCTCCCATGTACTCTACTCCTATTTTAGTCAAGATCACCAATTTCTTGCTTAGAGAATATTGCAACAGACTTGTAACTATCTTCCTTGTCTCTTATTTCTCTCCCTCTCACCCAACAAGATAAGCTCCATAGAGCAGCCACAATTATCTTAAAAAATAAAAGTTTTACCCCTGCTTAAAATGTCCAACTACTTTAAATTGCACTTAAAATACAATAACAACTCTAATACCATAGCCTTCAAAACCTTGTATGATCTGGTTGTATGATCTTCCTATTTCTTCAAGTTTTCTTGTATCACTATACTCCTTGCCCTATATTCTAGCAACTCAGGCTTTCTTATTGTTTTCAGTGTGAAAAAAAAATTCAACACAAAAATCCCTGCCTTCATGGAGCTTTCACTCTAAAAATGGCAAGATTTCATTCTTTTTTATGGCCAAGTAATATTCCTCTGTGTGTGTGTGTGTGTGTGTGTGTGTGTGTGTGTACCACATCTTTATCCCTTCATCAGTTGATGGACACTTGGGCTCTTTCCATAATTTGGCTATTGTTGATAATGCTGCTATAAATATAGAGGCGTATTATCTCTTCGAGTCAATATTTTTGTATCCTTTGGGTAAAATACCTAGTAGTGCAATTGCTGGATCATAGGGTAGTTCTATTTTTAACTTTTTGAGGAACCTCCATACTGTTTTCCACAATGGCTGCACAAGTTTGCATTCCCACTAGCAGTGCAACAGGGTTTCCCCTTTCTCCACATCCTTGCCAACATTTGTTGTTTCATGCGTTGTTAATTTTAATGGCTGGCTTCTTTTTTTTTTTCATTATTCAAGTCTCAGCTCAAATGTTAGTATCTTAGGGGTGCCTGGGTGGCGCAGTCGTTAAGCGTCTGCCTTCGGCTCAGGGCGTGATCCCGGTGTTCTGGGATCGAGCCCCACATCAGGCTCATCCGCTAGGGGCCTGCTTCTTCCTCTCCCACTCCCCTTGCTTGTGTTCCCTCTCTCGCTGGCTGTCTCTATCTCTGTCAAATAAATAAATAAAATCTTTAAAGAAAAATGTTAGTATCTTAGGAAAGACTTCTTTGGGTGCACCTGGGGGGCTCAGTCAGTTAAGTGGCTGCCTTTGGCTCAGGTCATGATCCCAGGGTCCCAAGATCAAGCCCCAAGGCAGTCTCCCTACTCAGTAGGAAGTCTGCTTCTCCCTCTTCCTCTGCTGCTCCCCCTGCTTGTGCTCTCTGGCTCTCGTGCACTCTCTCAAATAAAGAAATAAAATCTTAAAAAAAAAAAGATTTCGACACTGTTTAAGTTGCCAGCATCTCCCACACTTTGCATTTTTTTGCTTTACTTTTTTTTTCTTTTCTTTTCAGATTTTATTTATTTGAGGGGCACCTGGGTGGCTCAGTCAGTTAAGCATCTGCCTTCGGCTTAGGTCATGATCCCAGGGTCCTGGGATGGAACCTCTCATTGGGCTCCCTGCTTCTCCCTCTCCCCTTGGCTCCTCCGCCTGCTCATTCTCTCTCTTAAATAAATAAAATCTTTAAAAAAAAGATTTTATTTGAGAGACAGCACGCGCTCGCAAAAGCAGGGGGAGGGGTAGAGGGAGGGGGAGAAGCAAATGGCCTGCTGAGCAGGGAATCCCATGCGGCCTGATCCCAGCACCCTGGGATCCTGACCTGAGCTGAAGGCAGGCACTTAACTGACTGAGCCACCCAGGCACCCCTGCTTTACTTTCTTCATAGCACTAATTGCCTGGAATTATCTTACTTTCTTCTGTTGCCTCTACTGCACACAGGACATATTCAATAAATACTAATATACCAAAAGGAGTGAATTTTACTGAATATAATTTTTTAAAAAAAATGTATATGAGGCTGGCTCAGTCAGTAGAGAGTGCACCTCTTGATCTCGGGGTTGTGAGTTTGAGCCCCACATTCGGTAGAGAGATTACTTAAAAACAATCTTAAAAAATTATATGAAATGCAGATTGCTGAGGTTCACTCAAGGCCTTCCTAATAAAAAATCTTTGGGGTGGTGTCCAACTGTAATATGTGTGCACTCTAAAGTTTCAGACCACTTCTCAAAGTTCATGAGGGTAATTTGTGTTCTGCAGTCCAGATAGCCCCATTCCTCAGGTCAACTTCCCCTTTTGGGTTCCTTGACATTTCTGGTCAGCGGACCTTCTTTGGGACCATCCTACTCCATCAGAGAGCATACGTCACATCGCAAAATGGGGAAAGTTTTCTCTAGAGGCTAAAGGATACAGGAGTGGACCTGTCCAACCTCTGGCATTGTTTGTCCACTCACGGGGCTAGAGGGGAACACTGGAGTGAATTTCTTAACCAATACAATCTTTCCTAAGGCAACTGACTTCCATGTGTCTATAAGTCCAGTGAAGAGTTATTTGCATCTGCCTCATCAGGCTCCGAACACGTTTCCTTCTCAATTAAATTCAGCAAGTGTTTATGGATCACCTAAGTCCTGCCTAGCCTCTGCCCTTGCGGAGGAACAAGACATGCTCTAGCTGTCAAGTTGCTTACAAGGTAATCAATCAACTGACCAATCAACTGTCTTGAAGTTTTAAAAAAGCAATGTTCTCCTATTCTTTCCACTTTGTTTCCAGTTTTTTAAAACAAACAAAACAGTGAGGAGAACATTGTTGATTTTACAGAGTCCCCTCCCCACCCTTGGATGTTTTCTATTCCCAAGTCTTTTGCTTGGGCGTGCTTTCTTCCTCTTTTTCTGGGTTAGCCAATTAGTTTAGTAGTTTTGTCTGGTTTATCATCATTAACACTTCCAGGGTGGGAGGTATTTTTACATGTAAATCTCACTTAATCTTCAAAACAATGTAGCAAGGAAGATGTCTTGGAGGGGAAAACTGCTCACTGAGGGTCGAAAGGTTCAAGGTCTCTTCCAGATCTAGTTGCCATTCCTATTAGGGCTGGCCAACTAGAGCTGGACGTCTTGCTCCAAAGCTTGGGTTCATTTCTGTGCACTTGGCCACCCTTTGGGAAGGTAATTTTATGGGATGGTAGGATGTGGAAGCCTGAGGTTAAGAAATGAGTGACCGAGTCACTGGTTAATCAGTGTTGAATAATACTATGTGTTTCTGAAAATCCTTTCCTTTTTCAGAATGGGAAAAGGGAAAGGAGAATGCAGTGAGGCGCTCCAGGGTTTGGCAAGGACTGGGCACAGACGTAGTCGCGGGATCAGAGGTGGGGCACCGTCAGCCCCAGGAGGAGCTCGCGGCCGGCGCTGTACACCCAGAAGCCTGGAGCGCGAGGCCCGGGAAGGCGCCAGCCGACCGGCCGAGGCCCGCGCTGCATTCGGGGTTGGCGCGTAGCATCGGTTCAGCGGAGCCTCCGCAGGCAGGTCGGCTTCAGGTGCTCAACCGTGCGAGGGCGCCAAGCCGGAGCACGCCTGTAAGGCGGCGGCGCGCTCGTCCCGCCACATCCCCCGGCCCGGCGACTCAGGACACCAGGCCTCTCGGGTGTGGGGGGCTGGCTCGGACCCCGATGAGCACTCCAGCCCCTCTACCTGGGCCATCGAGGCTGGACGTTTTCCCACCTCTGAAGCCACGGGACCCTCAGGGCCGGCTTGACCCTGAATCCGAAGAGTCGGCTTTTCTGATTGGCTTAGAGTACAAACGCAGGCGAGCGCTGCCTGAGACCCGCTCTTTGATTGGGTTTTAAGTGAACAGCAGAGCACGAAATAAAGAGGCCTTCAGTCATTGGGCCATTGTGTGAATCTCCTTTTGGCTTTCTCTGCCGCCTGAATAAGCGTTTCAGGATCTTCGTCATGAGTCTTAAATCTGGGCCTGTCAGTTCGCCCCAGCGTTACTCGTCTCTAGGCAGGGCATGGGGGTTTACAGAGTTCAACCAATCATACAACGTCGAGATCAGGTTGCCAGGCAGATTATGCTAATAAGGCCCCGCCTTTTATGCTGCTCCCACTCTGCGGCGGGAAGAACCACCTGGAGGTGGCGGGGGGGGTTTGATTTCCATCACCCCTAGGGAGAGAGGATCGGGGACCCGCTGATCTTCCAGCTCCCCTCACCCAACGTCGTGTAAGTACCTAAAGGATTAAGGGAACCGGATAAGCCAGCGTCCAGAGTACCCCATCGACTGGGAGGGTGTTTCGTCTTTGCTTAGTCCCACCCAAAATGGCGCCAAGCTCTTTCCGCGTCTCAGAGCCCGGCCGGGGCCAACCGACCGCGGACCCGGGTGGGGGGGGAAACTGATGGTGGTGGTGGGGGGGAGAAATCCCGGCGGCACCGCCCGATGGTACAGTCCAGCCGGGGCTGGGACAAGGCACCTCACTCGGGGTGGGGGGTCAAACCATCTGCACCTTCTAAGGGGAAAGGGGCAAAACCCCCTAAAGGAGCCCCTCCTGGCGCTGCGTTCAGCGATGGCTTCGGCGCCTCTTGGCCCCTGCCTTCCCCGCGCGCAGCCTTCCCCCTGCGACCCCCGAGTGGCTTGCACGCTCCGCCGGCCGCGCGCACCTCTCCTCCCCTACCCGCGTTGGTTGGGCCGGGACGGCAGTTGGGCGCCCTGCGCGCTCCTGCCGCGGCGGTTGGGCCGGCGCTCGGGGTGCGGCACGCTTGGGGTGCGGCGGGCGGTCTCTGCCCGCCGGGTATCCGGGGGGCGGCGCGGGGGTGGCCGGCGCGGCCCCGGCCTCGGGGCCAGGCGGGCAGTAGGCCCGCGCGATGGAGGGCTCCCTCGGATGGGGCGCCCTGCTTTGTCTCGTGAGGCCGCGCCACCCACCTGCCATTGACTGCCGGTCCCCCGCAGTCCCATATTTACAAGTTGGCTTCGCCGGGACCCGGGGAGGTCCGGCTTGGAGGGGCGTGGGGATGGCACGTTTGGGTCAGTCTTGGTAAACAGCGTCCCGGGGTGGGCAGGGCGGAGGCCGAGGTCAACCTGCGCCAGGTGTTGAGTACAAAGGCGTGAGCCAGAGGCCCTTTGGGAGCGGGTTGATGGTGTATAGATTCCAGCCGATCATCAGCTTTCGTTAAGCATTTTTTAGTCAGTAGCCAGGTATTAGGTACTCTACCCAGTAAAATGAACGCAGCGCTGTTGAATTTTGTGTGCCTGCGTGTTTAGCCTTGTTTGGCGGATTTGTTGGATTTCAAAAAATTTTCAATCAATGTTTGTGTACGCTTAAGCACAGAGAGGGCTGGTTTTGGTGCTGTCATCGAGGATTAAGTGTGCGATGAGTCCCACCCAGCTCAGCCATGTGGCTAATTCTGCACCATCGTCTGTTCAAATCTGTTCCACAAAGTTTTTTGACCTCAACAGTACTTAACCTTCATTATTTTAAAACCAACACAATCACTCGTGACTGTTTTGTGGCCTCTTTGCGCGACCTGTTCCTTTGTTAAGGCAGGAAGGTACACTGTTTTTGATACTCTTCTGCCCACTCCATCCCCGGCACCACAATAGTTTCCACGTTGCTGAACCATACTTCCATGTTGCTCTAGAATTGAGAAAATTGCCTTTGTTTGGCAAAGCCGCGTTTTAAAGCCGTGCTGATTCAGTCTAGTATATTTAGAAGTAACTTCTACGTTTACTTTTTTTATGACTTGAGGTGAAATTGATAAAAAATGGGCCGTTTTAAAGTGAACAATTGAGGGTCGCCTGGGTGGCTCAGTCGGTTAAGTGTTTATCAGCCTTCCGCTCAGGTCACGATCTCAGATCCTGGGATCGATTGGGGTCCTTGCTCAGTGGGGAGCTTGCTTCTCCCTTTGTCTGCGTGTCCTGCTGATTGTGCTCTCTGACGAGTAAATCTTAAAAAAAAAAAAAAGTGAACAATTTGTAGATCTACATTTTAAAATTTTGGACCAAGACATTATTCCCACCTTGTGACTCCTCTTACTGCGTTATTCCTTGACCATCCACGCTTAGGCTCTCCTCTTTGTTTTGCAGGTGTGCTTCTGCTCTCTCTTTTCCTAAATGAACCATTTTTAGTTTCCTAATGTTTTTCAGCACAAGCATTAATGTGCACATCATACACTGTACATGTGAGTGTAATCAAGTATGTATTACAGATAAGGCAAAGTGCATTTCTTCAAGGGCCCTGAACACTTTTTGCTTAGAATATGGTGGTATAAGGGATAGCCTATCAATCCAATATAATCCTAAATTGATTGGTAATGCCTCAGTTTCCACTTGTCTAAATTTATTTTTTCTTTCTAGTTTTAACAGTAATACATGATCATTGTAGAAAACACAGAAAATATGGAAACAGTGTAAAATTAAAATTACCTAAAGTAAATTACCAGAGATAATCCTTGCTGGTATTTTAGTGTGCTTCAGATCTTTGTGTGTGTATATATGAAACATTTTTACAAACTTGGCATCATGATATTTGGTTTTTGTTTTTAGTTTTGTTTTTCCTGTAGATGGGTACCCTAATGACTTCATTGATGATTTGCCACTGTCAGTGCTTTTCCCCATTACTTGAAGGGGGTGTTATGAAATCCTGTGAACCGAAAGAATTATAACATTTGATTCATTTTACTTTTTAAAAACATGTCCTAATGGGATAGGTTTCTGAGTAACAAGCAGAATTGATCAGAGTTGAAAAATATTGAGCTATAATTATGGTGTCCTTAATTTTGCATTTCAAGCACTAGTAAACACATCATAACTACATACTTCCATTTGGTAAAAGTGATAAACTGTTAAACATGTTGTCATTGCAGTGTTTGAATTGTATAGTCAGAGTTTGTTTTAAAATTGAATGCTGATATACTTTGACCTGTTACCACCTAAAATACATAATCTTCCCCCACCCCACCTCTTTCCCCAAAGACTATAGACACACCCCCTCCAGCAATTTGTATGTTTTTTTACAAGCAGAATTTATTGATTATTGTTTAAATTTATCATAGGTACTTTAATAGATTAGCAAAGGAGAATTTGGTCTGGTGTCTAGAAAGAGCCAGTGAGTTAAGAAAAAAGGAAATGTTTGCTACAAGCTAATTTTTGCAGAATGGTCCCTCTGGAATTCTCCTTGAGTACTGTGTAGGGGGAGGAAGGTGAGAGGGGAGCGGCTGATTTCATTATTTTGGTCATTCTCCGTTGAAGCCTTGTCTCCTTCTGGCATAATACTGTTTACCTGATTTACTTGAATCACTGCTAAATCTGGTCTCTGTCCTTTTTTTGTTCTCAAGGCTACGACCCTATTTCAAGATTTATGTAGAACATTCTGAACTGGTGCCTTTCCAGTTTATTTCTTCCAGCTCCTTCTGTGACATTGATACTTCACTATTAGTACTGAAACATTATTTCCATTCCCTTCCCCAGATCCTTCAGTGGTTTACACATTAACAGTGTAGATTTTAAATTTGTTCAGGTTGTGGAAAGCACCTGGAAGTAGGTTTTGTTTTGTTTTTTGATAACTTTGAAATAGTTAGGAAATTCCTTGGTGGTGGTGGTGGTGGTGAGGAAATGGAGAGGGAGGGGGAGATTATGGATAATCTCAAATCACAATTATGGCAAGACTAGTTACAATGTGGGGAAAACAAACATTATAGAATCATTACTATGCAATATTTTAAGAACCCCAAGTAGGTTGCTGAAAGGTCATTATTTGCTAAAATGGTCCATTATTGTTTGTTACTCATTTCCTAGTTGAACTCTTATTTCAACATTATAATATTGGAGCTACATGCTCCATTTCTTGACCCGTGTCTTTCACTTTCTAGGTCTGATTCTCTGGTTGTAATCCACAGCCTTTTCCCTATTGTGATCTTTGGAAGAGCTATCCCTTCGATCTGTGCAGTCCAGTTTGGTAGCCAGTAGCCACATGTGGTTATGGAACACTTGAAATTTGGCTAGTGCTGTAAGTGTAAAATACTTTTATGCCAGATTTTGAGATTCAGTATGAAAAAAAATTCAATTGATAAAATGTTGATTATAAAGTTTATTTTAAAGTCCTCTCTATACCCAACGTTGGGCTCGAACTTATGACCCTGCGATCAAGAGTCACATGCTCTTCCCACTGAGCCAGCCAGGTGCTCTTAAAATATTGATTATATGTTGAAATGATAATATGTTGCATATACTAGGTTAAATAAATATATTATTACAGTTTGACCTGTTTCAACTTTTTAAAAAATGTGACTACTAGAAGAAAATTACGTATGTGGCTTGTCTGTGTGGCTTGCGTGATATTTCTGTTGAACTGTGCAGCCTTAGACTTAGTTTAATAGGGGTGGGGTGTTTCCAAGTAGCAGTAAGCCGTCATACAATGTATTATCTTTTCGTTTCTTTAGTTTCATCTAATAGATACTGCTAGTATGCAGGTGTGTCTGATTTTTTTCTTTGTGCTTATGATAGCTCTCACAGAAGCATTATTCTGTTGAAGAAAACCTTAAAACCACTTCCAGATAATTGAGTTAACTGTTATTGAATTAATAAACTCAGTCATTTGAACTTAAAATAATAAAATGAAAATCTATTGAGCACATTATCCATTAAAAAAGAGTTGAGCTAAGCATAATCAGCTGAATTTTCCCAAACTTGGGTCTGCTACTTACTCATTGATTTTTATAATGTATCATTTTTTCAAAGATTTAAGAAATACTTCTGGGAGAAAGTTGAAATTGAAAATCAAGCTCACCCGCCCCTTTTAAACATAAAAGAGTCATAGCTTACAGATAAAATCATATTCTTTTTATGCCTGTATCTGAAAACATTGAGAGTTTTGCTCTAACTTACTTTTATAGAAATATTTCCTTTTACTACTCTGTATAAGAGATTTGATATGTTGTAGCATTGAATAGCATGGGCTCTGCGGGCAAGTGAACCTAGAGTCATAGACTAGATTGAATTGACTCATCTTGGGCCCATTACATAAAATCTGTAAGCTTAGTTTCTTTCTTTATTTCTTTCTTGCTTTCCTTCCTTTTTTTTTTTTTTTTAAGATTTTATTTATTTATTTGACAGAGAGCACATAAGCAAGGGGAGAGGCAGGCAGAGGGAGAGGGAGAAGTAGACTCCCCACTGAGCAAGGAGCCCAATACAAGGATTGATTGGACTGGGGGGGTTATGACCTGCGCCAAAGGCAGACCCTTAACAGACTGAACCATCCAGGCGCCCCCCCCCCTTTAAAAAAGATTTTATTTTATTTATTTATTTGACAGAGTAGTTTATTAAATCCCAAAACTAGTATTTTTTGTTTTTTTTTAAGATTTATTTATATTTTAGAGAGCGAGCAAGAGAGACAGAGAGCCTGGTGTGGAGGGAGAGATGGAGAGGGAGAGAGTCTCAAGAAGACTTCGCTGTGCTGAGTACTGCGGGCTGAGTGCACAGCCCCATGCGTGGCTCCATCTCACGACCCTGAGATCACAACCTCAAAAACACTGAAACCAAGAGTCAGTTGCTCAATGGACTGTGCCACCCAGGCACCCATCATTTAACTAGTTCTTAATTATTAATGGGGATAATAATAGTACCAATCTCATAGTCTTGGTATGAGAATGCTTGTTGTCAGTCACCGCAATAATATAAATGGCTCGATAGTAAAGCACATTGTGATCAGTGGCTCAGTATACCGATCTTGGACCCTCTGCTTTAGCCAAACCAGTCTTCCCACTGTCCTTGCAGTATTCTGGAGTTTTCCTTCATGTTTTCACACCTTCATTTCTTAAGTGGAATGTGTGTGTCATCCCCCCGGCCCCCCACGCCCTTCTCTAGTTCTCTCCACCAAAATCCCATCCATCTTTCTGGAGCAGTTGGTCGGTAAACTTTTTTTTGGGTAAAGAACCAAGGAGTAAATATTTGTGGTTTTTGTGGGCCATATGGTCCCTGTTACAACTGCTCCTTCACCCCTGTCATGTGCAGCATGGCTGTGTTCCAGTTTAATTTATTTATGGACCCTAAAGTGTGATGTACTATAACTTTCATGTGTTATGAAATATTCTTTTTTTGGAGTCTTTTCAACTATTTTAAAATGTAAAAACCATTCTTAGCTCACAGGCTATATCCAAAAACAGGTGTTGAGCCACTCTTGGGTTGTAGTTTGCCAACCCCTGTGCTAGAGCAAGTTGAAAGCACACATTCTTCATTGGGTCCTGTTGACCATCTTACTTAAAAGTGATCCCTTTTGTCTCTGAATGTCCTACAGGATTTT
The DNA here is from genome assembly GCF_002007445.2 of Ailuropoda melanoleuca. NCBI lineage: Eukaryota > Metazoa > Chordata > Mammalia > Carnivora > Ursidae > Ailuropoda > Ailuropoda melanoleuca. Next base: position 24,763,684 of record NC_048225.1, on the reverse strand, counting down.
TGTACTGTTTTGTAATAATTGTAGCATTTATTGAGTACTTTGTATCATGTAGCAATTATTTGTACTTATTTCTTTTCTTTTTTTTTTTTTTTAAAGATTTTATTTATTTATTCGACAGAGATAGAGACAGCCAGCGAGAGAGGGAACACAAGCAGGGGGAGTGGGGAGAGGAAGAAGCAGGCTCATAGCGGAAGAGCCTGATGTGGGGCTCGATCCCATAACGCTGGGATCACGCCCTGAGCCAAGGCAGATGCTTAACTGCTGTGCCACCCAGGCGCCCCTGTACTTATTTCTTGTTTCCTAAATATGTTATAAATTCCTAGAACTGATGGATACATTTTAGCCTCCTCATCTAGAATCCAGTACAGGAATGCCTTTTATTTACTGGATTCTAAGATGTTTGGAGGAATAAACGAGTGAAGGTTATTAACTTTAAGATATTGAAAGTGATTTCTGAAGTTTTCTTCCCTTTTCTTCAAGATTTTTATTTTTGTGTGCAAATCTCTTCTTGCTTGAAGATTCTGAGGCCAGTCTGTTGGGGGTTATTTTCAGGCTTACTACAAACCATGATTATAGGCAACCTTACTATCATGTCCTTCTGATGGCAGAATAGCTCTAACACCTTTGGATAATTATTGCTTTGCGTTTGATTAAACTTTGTAGTGTGTTTTCTAAGGCAGCTGTTTACATTTCATCCTTTTTTTTTTTCAGAGTGCTCCAAAGCAAATTTTATTTCACAACTTGTTTTGAACTGATGTTTGCCAGCTTTGACAAAAGGGTAGACACTTTTCCCTGAAAATTTTGTGCAGACCTCAATCACTTTTATCATTGTCCACCTAACATTTACTGTGCAAACAAGTGCCAAGTAGGTAGCAAGGCAACTAGGCACTTTACATTTCATCCTTAATGTGTGACATTGACGGAACAGTATTGTTACTACTTTACAGATGAGAACAAGGAGACAATTTTATGGAATGATGTAAGAGTGGTGAGAGCTAAGGCTAGGAGCTAGGCTAAGTGTGGATTCTCAATCTCAGGCAAGGGTGTGTATATTAATTAGATTTCAGTCTCTTATTCATTTATCCATCTTCTCTTGAAGTTGATGAATGAAATTATTCTGGATTTTAATTACATACTTCATATGTTGATAGATAGAAGGACCTACAACCAGTCAGTGTTTAGGACACTCCACTTGTTTATGTGACATGTAAGTTTCCTCAAGTATGTTAAACCTGTTGAAGTAAATAAGATATGACATAATTATAAAATGTTAATTCTGGAATTAAAACTAAATTATGGGGGGGGGCCTGGGTAGCTCAGTCGCTTGAGAGCTCAGGTCATGATCTCCTAGTGGTGGGATCAAGCCTCGCTTTGGGCTCTGTGCCCAGCGCGGAGTGGGCTTCGGAGTCTTTCTTCCTCTCCGTTCCCCTCTGCCTCTTTCCGCTCTCTCTCTCTCTCCTTCTATCTCTCTCTAAAATAAATAAATAAATAAAACTTTAGAAAACAACAACCACCCCCCCACTCCCTAAATTATGAAGAGCCTGGCTGGCTCAATCAGTGGAGCATGTGACTCTTCATCTTGGGGTTGCGAGTTTGAGCCCCAGGTTGTGGGTAGAGATGACTTAAAAAAATGCCCCAAACTAAAGTAAATTATGTAGCAGAAATTGTACCTTGATGAACTTTGTTCCATTAAACAATTTTAAGAACGATTATATTCATATTTATACATGAATTATATATGAGTTATCCCAAAAGTCTAGGTGTCTCATCAAAAAAATGGTATCTTTTGGGGTGCCTGGGTGGCTCAGTCAGTTAAGCTTCTGACTCTTGGTGTCAGCTAAGGTCATGATCCCAGGGTGGTGAAATTGAGCTCTGTGTTGGGCTCTGTGCTCAGTGGGGAGTGTGCTTGCGATTCTCTCTCCCTCTCCCTCTGTTTCTCCCCCTTCACTCTCAAATACATAAATAAATAAAATCTTTTAAAATGATATCTTTTTATACATCATTAAAAATATAGTATCTTTTTGGGGAAGCTGGCTGCCTCAGTTGATGGTGCATGTGACTGTTGATCTCAGGGTTGTGGGTTTGAGCCCCATGTTGGGTGTAGAGATTATTTAAAAATAAAAAAAAATTAGAAACAATCATATCTTTTTTCAGGTCCGTGGTTTTTCACCACTGTAAACTGTAGGCAATATGGGACACCTGGCTGGCTCAGTTGGTAGAGCATGTGACTTGATCTTGGGGTTGTGGGTTTGAGTACCAGATTGGGTGTAGAGATTGCTTAAAAATAAAATCTTTGGGGATGCCTGGGTGGCTCAGTCATTAAGCATCTGCATTCGGCTCAGGGTGTGATCCCAGATTCCTGGGGTCAAGCCCCGCATCGGGCTCCCTGCTCCGCTGGGAGCCTGCTTCTTCCTCTCCCACTCCCCCTGCTTGTGTTCCCTCTCTTGCTGGCTGTCCCTCTCTCTGTCAAATAAATAAATAAAATCTTAAAATAAAATAAAATAAAATCTTTGAAAAAAACTGTTGGAGATATATTTGAAATCTAACAAAATATGTATAAAGAACCTTCACAGAAAAAATTCTAAGACTTTATTGAGTGACTTGAAGTGAAACCTGAATAAACAAAGAAGATACACTGGCTCAAGGATTGGAAGATTTGTTATTGCAAGGTGTTAATTCTTTGGAAACAGACTTAACAGAGTTATTGTAATCCCAGCAAATTTAAAAAAATAGACAAGCTGATACTAAACTTTTTGTTAATGCCCAAGAAAAGGTAAGAGACTCTTGAAAAAGAAAAAATAAATTGGAAAAACATCTCTACTGGAGAGTGAGAAGAGCTGTCATAATTAAGACAGTGTGGTATTGGCACCAGGATAGACTAATTGATCAATAGAACACTATGAGGAGTACAGAAATAGATTCACATGTATTTAGACACTTAATTTATGACCCAGGAGGCATGGCAGATGAAAGACAGAATGATAAAGCTTTTAGAAGTTAATATAGGAGAATATATTCATGATTTCAGTATAGGTCTTGGATATAGAATCTTAAATCAGTTATTACCTGCACTCATAACGAGCAGAAATTTTGAACAGGCACTTCAGAAAAGGAGATATCCATATTTCTAATAAAAGCATAATAAAGTGTTCAACCTTGTTAATAATCAAGGAAATGCAAATCACAACCACAGTGCCATATTTCTGTATACCTAAATTCCAGTTGGCAATACCAAATCCTGACGCTGTTGAGCAATAGGAACATTCATACCTGGCTGATAGGAATATAACTTGGTATGACTACTTTGGAAAGCATTTTGGAATGATCTAGAAAGTCAAAGATATGCAGACTCCGAAGCCCAGAAAGTTCCCTGCTAGAGAAATGCATATACATGAGATACGTGGAAAAGATATTTGGAGTAATTCATTTTCCTGATATGAGTTGACTCAGTTAATATTTGAGGGCTGCTACGTTCTGTTCTGTACCCACAGGTAGATTTTTTTTGGTACAACAGTGAATTCATGTTATTTATATTTTCCCTCTCTGCTGAAAATTTTAATACAAATCTTTAATCCAGTCTGTTCTTCAGTTCCTAAAACAATGCTGGGCACAGAATGGGCATTTAATAAATATTATTGTGTTTTTAAAAAATTATTGTTTGATTTTTATAATGGATACTCTTCACTCTAGCTTTGTAGTCACCTCACCTAATCTGGCTATAGACTAATTTGCCCATGTAAATCTCTCTGTGGGTTTGGTGAGGTTCCTTTGGGAGCAAGCCTAGCCTAGTGATTGCATCATCTGGTGGGAGGCCAAGGCGACAGGAGCAGATCCAAGCCACGCTCGAGTTCTGGCAGTTTTCTCTAGGAGAAAGCTGTGCAGCGGACAGGAAAGTGATCATCCTCCGTAGTAAAAGGGATCTGGGTTCAAATCCCACTTAGGGGCATTATGACCTTGGACAAGTACAAATCTTTGGTTGTTGTGAAGATTGAAATTGAGTATTTAAAGTCCATCTCACAATGGCTGGCTTGTGATAGATGCTGAGTAAATGGCAATAGCTACAATTATTACTATTCCACTGGTGTTTACTTAAGTAACATTGGATTTCCACAGTATACATTTTCACTGAAATGGACTATGATTATGCTGAGTTTTAAAATAAAAAACTGCATCCATTAGGGGATTCTAATATTGTGGTCTCCCTTAACCACTTCACTGGATTTGCAAATGAATCCAACATGTTATAGTCTGCATCTGAATGAAATGGTTCAGCTAAGTGTTTGCAGAGTAGATGTGGTTGAGACTTCTAAACAGGAACTCGATGCCACTGTTTTGTCTCTCTTTATGGAAGAAAGTGCTAATCACAGAGTTTTAAAATTCTATCCATTTTAATTTGAAATCTACATATTTTCTAGTGTAATATGTCAGTTGAGAAAACCCTTGCGTATTCCCAAATCAATTGTTTAATAATGAAAATGTATTAAAACACCTTTTAATTGGAAGTAAGACTTTTCTGGATAAGATGTCTTCATGATCTAGTGCTTAGCCTGTGGTGATCATAATTTAAATAGTTATTAACATTTGTAATACACTCTGTGCTATTGTACTCTTATTATAACAAACATCCCACTCTGTCTTAACAGTAGGCCTGTGAGTTAGCTAAGACAGGTGATGTTATTTCAGTTGTCAAGATAACCTTTTATTTGCCTTCACATTCAATATATTTTTTTAATTTTATTTATTAATTCGGCAGAGATAGAGACAGCCAGTGAGAGAGGGAACACAAGCAGGGGGAGTGGGAGAGGAAGAAGCAGGCTCATAGCAGAAGAGCCTGATGTGGGGCTTGATCCCATAATGCCGGGATCACGCCCTGAGCTGAAGGCAGACGCTTAACTGCTGTGCCACCCAGGCGCCCCCACGTTCAATATTTTTACACTGCTCTGTACTTTAAGAAATGTCCTGGCTTGCAGAAGACAATTCTGAATACTAGACCAGTGGGCGCTGGCCTCCTATTGTTCATTTTATTAAGATGGAGGAAGTTGAAATTTGAAGAAGGTTGAATTTAGATTTTAAGTTTTAATTATATGCCAGTATAGAGATTTACGAAGGCAATAAATGCCTCATAATGTCATCTGTCTGGGCTCACCATCTTGTTCATCAAACACTTGTCTTTGACCATTCTGTGTTTTATATTTAAATTTGCAAACAAGGGATTTGAGATTGAGGAATGAGAACTTGGAAATGAACAGCAGGTGAGACCCTCTTTAACCTGTTCGCGGAGGAAACTAATTGGATAGTATCAATTTGCTTCTTAGTCCTGAGTCAGCGCAGTGGCTCTGCCTGTTTGAGCAAAAGGCTGCGTAATGTTTCAGGAGTTGAGGTAGCATGAACAGGTAGTTACACTGTTTTCTCTTGTATTAAACACATAGTGTTAAGGAAAAGTTGGGTTCTGCAATAATTTCCTGTAACCAATTTTAATATTAAATTCTTTTTTTTTCCAGTTAAAACATTAAAGCACTGGAATTTAAAGAAACAGCTTTCGTACTTAAGAGTACGCCTCTTTACATTATCCAGTATTTCATCCTAACAACTTGGAATTGTCGATTGTTGAGTCATAGCTGCCACCCAGAACCATCTGTAAGAAAGGCTTTCAGGGCTCCAGAACACCCACATGCCAGTCCCCTACTTAGTTACTGCAATTGCTAATTCAACAAAAGAGCTTGAGATATTTGGGCCAGATAGCTTTCTGTGTCCAGGTGTGTCAGGGGCCACAGCTGGTGTTTGTACCCAGGCCAGTTGTCTTGTGAAACAAGGCCACCGTTCAGAAAGGGAGCTAGGGTAATGTGCTTAAGGCTATGTAAATCCATCATCCGGAGTTGAAACACAGGGGCACTCAGTGTTACTTGATGAGTCATTTGTATCAATATTTCAGTCTTCAAATGTGCCTCATAAATCCATATTTACATACAGAGTTTATTTCAAATATTCCTCATAAGGGGTGGAACAGATTTGCTTGTTAGCATGTGGCGAGGGAAGCTGGAAAATCACATACTCATGAGAGTGATGTGGTTGGCAAGGAAGACCACCTAAATTAACAATCACCTCAGCCTTTTCAGAATTCTGACATAAATACCACAAACATATGAGGGAGGCTGGTAAGTTGTATATTTTGAGCAAAGGTGTCAGGATTCTTGCTAAGTTTTTGTTTAGTAATAAAGTCTTTTTTTTTAAGGTGATGATTTTGAGCACTGAAAGTTTGTGTATGAATGTCTATTTATATCACTAAGTCGCAGTAAGGATTCTGAGCTCTGATCCTTGCTTATTAAAGGCAGGTCTCGGCCTCATTATAATCAGTCTCTCATATTACTTCTAGAATGGTTTTCCAAAAAGTGTTATTGCCATGATAAAAGATTTTTCTTTCCTTGCTATCCAAGAGTTAGCCAGATCTGACTGACATCCGAATCACCTGGGGATACTTATTGATTATTTTTTTAAAATAAGAATGCCTGTTGTCCTTGTGCAGGGGCATGGCCATCTTCTCTGCATCTTTCCAGTGTTAGTACCTGTGCTGCGGAAGAGAGCACAACCTGGGGATGTTTAAAAACAAAGATGCCTGCTCTGCCCCTCTGCTTCTGCAACTGATTGAATCAGAATTCTCTGGGGGGGGGGGGCGTTCCTGGCTGGCTCAGTCTGTAGAGCATTCGACCCTGGATCTCGGGGCCATGAGTTCAAGCCCTATGTTGAATATAGAGCTTACTAAAAAAAAAAAATTCTTAGGGGTAAGGCTCTGGAATTTGTCTTTTTGCCTACCTTCTTAGGTGATTCTCATAAAACCAGTTCATGAACTTTGGGAATTGTGATTCTTTAACTTGAAGTCTTTTACAGGCTCATCTTGTTCGAGACTTTTCTCTCTCAGTTACGAGGCCCTGAGCATTCCTCAATTCCTCTTGAGTCTAGAATTTTCTCAAACTGTTTATATATACATAGGGTGTGTATATATATATATATATATACACACACACACCATAATTATGTAATAATATAATATAAATTATATATATATGTATATATACACATACACATGTGTAAAGTTCTTGGTACTTATTGCCAAATTGCTTCCTAGACATTCTGCATTGATTTAAATGTCCACTTTTTTTCTTTTTTTAAAAAATGGCTTTGTTGAGTTATCATTTATATACCATACAATTCACTCATTTAAAGAGCTTTAGTGTATTTTATTGAGTTCCGCAGTCACCACAGTCAGTTGTAGAAAATTTTCATAACTCCACACCTTTTGTCTTAATTCCCATCTCTGTTCTGCTTCCTGTCTGTATTCATTCTGCAGGTTTCATATAAGTGAAATCATTCGATATGCAGTCGTTTGTGAGTAGCATCTTTGACTTAGCCGAGTACCTTGCACCTCGTCACATCAGACCTGCTTTCCTTACCAGGGCCTAAACAAAAACTGAGAGGTCTGAGAGGCAGAGAAGCCTGCAGAGCTTTAAGCAATCTCTTGGGACGGAAGGCATAGAGATCCGAGTTGAAGGACTACAAAGGCAGGCGTGCCTGGGTGGCTCAGTTGTTAAGCGTCTGCCTTCGGCTCAGGGCGTGATCTCGGCGTTCTGGGATCGAGCCCCACATCAGGCTCTTCCTCTATGAGCCTGCTTCTTCCTCTCCCACTCCCCCTGCTTGTGTTCCCTCTCTCGCTGGCTGTCTGTCAAATAAATAAATAAAATCTTAAAAAAAAAAAAAAGACTACAGTCAGAATAGGAGGGCCAACATCCCAGAGGCAAAGAAGACACAGAGAGGTGAGCCTGAGATTAGTCCTGGTTTTCCTCTTGAGGCATTCGGGGATAAGCTGTGCTGGTCAAGTGGGTAACAAGCAAAAAGCAACTGAATAGAAGAGTGGGGATTTTGGTAGTCTCACAGTGCAGGGGAGACAAAAACTGAATTCAGGGCCCACCAAGGAAGAAGCTCCCTAGGAAACACCTCAAAGTCTCTGTTGTAACTTCTGGAAGGTCGGACCTAGGAGCCGACCCAATCTGAGAGTTTCACAGACAGCAGACCAGCCTGGAGTCAGCTCCATGGACTGAGTGCCCTGCCCTTCTGCAGCCTGCCAGAGGATAGGTGGATCGTGGAGGAAGATGGTGGCTACCTGTGGGAGAGGACGCCTTGAGGCTTTCAGGCACCGGTGGTGTTCCGTGCTTTGATCCACCATGTTTGCTCTGTGACGGTCCCTCGAGTCAGATGCTAATGATTTGTGTGCTCTTTTCCGTAGGCCTGTGATACACTCTACCGCTTTGAGGTTTCCACCTAAAATCTTGTGAGAGGAGAATAGAGGACTCCTGACAGATTCTCTTTGAAATTCTCTTCAGATTTTACCAGCCAACCAGCTACTCTTTGTAAAAAGGAAAAGGCAAACATCAAGGTTTATCATTCTTTAGAACTCACACTGAGCGGTGGTTCCTTTTGAACTCTCAGGGATTTTAATGTGGAATTGTCCGGCTAAGACCCCCAACAAGCCTCTTAGTCCAGGTTTTTCTTTTCTTTGAGGAAGGAGGAGGACTCGGTGCCCGGTGGGAAGATTTCTGTATGGGGAGTAGGCGGGCAAAGGGACATATAAATGGAGAGGGACAAGAAGGCCAAGGGGACCATTTCAGATCTGTTTGAGCCACTTCATTCCTTGATTGTTTTTGTCATCCTCTTTTCTAATATTTTTCTTTTTCTTTTTTTTTTTTTAAGTTTTTTTTTTTTTTTTTTTTTTTTTTTTTTTTAAAGAAAAAAANGCTCGATCCCAGAACGCTGGGATCACGCCCTGAGCTGAAGGCAGATGCTTAACCGCTGTGCCACCCAGGCGCCCCTCTTTTTTTTTTTTTTTTTTTTTAAACCTTAGTTCAGTTCTCTTCTGGTTACATAGTATTGTCTTTGATGATGGCCAGCAATGAATTAGGAAAATTTCTTTAGGATATATTCTGCAGTAGTTTTTAGTCTGTAACACATCAGTCCCCTAATATTGAAAGTGCTCCTTACTCTGAAATTTTTCTGCCATTGTCTGCTCACTTACCCAGCTTTTGAAGTTTTTTCTGAAGTTTTTTTCCAATGGCATAAAATTTTATCTGGAGAGGTGCCTGGCAGGCTTAGTCGATAGGGCATGTGACTCTTGATCTCAGGGTTGTGAGTTCAAGCCCCATGTTGGGCGTGGATTCTACTTAAAATCAACCTATCAGTCAATAAAGCAAATAATGTTTTATCTGGGGGAGTTTTCTGGAATCCTGAGCATTTCATTGTTTGCTTCTCTGTTAACACATAACAAATGTTAACTGTGAACGGTATCAGTAGAAATACCTGGAGGACCCTATTGTTATCACTTTCTCACTTTTTATCTTTACACTCAGACCTCTCTGTTTGTATGGAAATATTCTGAATCCATAACAGCTTGATGAAAAACACTTTTTAAATTTGGAACCTAGTCAAAGGCTTATTGTTATTGTTTTTTAAATTTGTTGGAAGCTTTTATGAAAGTCTGGTTTCCCTGATGATTTACTCTCTCAGAAACCTTTAGTTCCTTAGGCATATTTTCCCTAATTAAAATTGTGTTTCTTTTACTTCCTTGTGGAATTAAAAACAATATTTTCATCCTATGACTCCACCCTCATTTGCAGGTTTCCAGTAGCTCTTTAGCTGGGGGCAAAGGGGGACAAGAGGATGGGGCCCAGGGCTGGCAAATGGAGGGAGTTCGGGCTGGGCGGACCCACGACTGGGCAGGTTACGTCAGCTCTCTCAGTCATTTACTGCTCTGTGAAATGGAGCACGATGTTACCTTAGCCTCATCTGGGCTGAGATGAAGAGCAAATCAACAGTATCTGTCAGGGCACTTGGGACACCTTGCGAGGCAAGGTTATAGTATTGTTATTTTAAACACCTCGTTTCCAGTTTTTCTCGGTGTTAACAATTTGTGAATTTTTAGAATTGAGAAACTCATGTGACAGATTATTTAGGCTTCCTCTTTTCAGCAAGAATGGGGAATTTGCATTGAAATTTCTAGAATTTTGTTATTCATCCATTGCTACTTCCGCCACCAGTTCCTGTTCATCTTTAAAAGCTGAGTCCAGTAGTTTTTTGTCTTTCCTTCTGAGTTCTAAAACTGTTTCGTCCAGAAATCAGTTAAATCTAAAATTTCTGCTTGCCATTCCAAATGCGTGAGCATAATAGAAGCCCTTTATTTTCATTTCACTTGGTCTAATTTTGTAGCTTTCAAATTTAGTATTACATCTCAGTCATGCAGTGGTTAGCAGCTGTTCAGAGCACTCCTTTATGATTCAGTACTATTGTTTGCTGAATTGTGAGGATACAGGCTTTAAAGATTTTATTTATTTATTTATTTTGAGAGAAAGAGAGCAAGTGTGAATGGGGGCAGGGGCAGAAGGAGAGGGAGAGAGAGAATCTCAAGCAAGCTCCACATGGGGCTCGATCACAACTCTGAGATCATGACCTGAGCTGAAATCAAGAGTTAGACCTTAACAGACTGAGCCACCCAGGTGCCCCAAAGATAGGTTTTAAACAACTTCATTGGGTTGGTGTGACATTAAGTTAATGAACAAATTGGTAAGCGTTAATTGCTTAGGCCAGTAACTAGCGCATGGAAGGTACTCAACACGCGTCAGCTATCCACATATCCTGTCCCCATGATTGGCCCTGTGCACTCCCTCGTCCCTTGGCCACGCCCAAGGGGCACAATGCCGGAACCAGAGGGCTGTGAGTAATGGTAGATGCCTGGCTGGCTGGTGGGATAGGGAGTTTCCCAAGCCCTGCATTGAAAAGTATGGTGTAAAACCCAAAATGAATTGGGTCAGGAGTCAGAGATCCAAGAAATAAATCCAGAACCCAAGCCTGGGAGTTTGTGAGCTAGGAAATTAGGATGTGGGGAAAATTGGAACAGTTGAGATAGGTCCACAGAGTGGCTTGTACTGACTGGGCCTTAACAGGAAAGTGAACTGGACAAGGGTCTTCCTCTGTACCTGCTGACCCAGCCACCCTGCTCTCCCTAAAAAGAAAGCCTTGCAGGTCCCTCATGTCGGGGAGGTATTTGTACCAAAGAAGTGGTTAGAATGAGACTGAGGTCTGAGAGGACGTTGGCAAGAAGAGCAGTCACTGCTGGGACATCTGGGTGGCTCCGTCGGTTAAGCATCTGTCTTCGGCTTAGGTCATGATCTCAGGGTCCTGGTGACGCAGTTTCCGAATGGTGGTGAGATCAGGCGCTGAAGGTCAAGAAAGAATTCTTAAGATGTCCTCGGTGCAGAAAGGTGATAGCTGCGCTGGGCTTTTGAGGAGTGACTGATTATATACTGTGGGGTTGGGGCAGGAAGGACAAAGAGGGTCCAAAGGGACTTTCATATGCTAAAGAAGGCCCTCAGGATCCTGGAGGCCTGGCTATTATAAACTAAGGCTATTTTCCCTCTAGCAAAACACTAATGTTAAGATAGGTGGAAGTTTCCTGGAGGAATGTCACGGATCCCACCGAGACAAGGGATCTAGCCTGCTCAGCAGGGAGTCTGCTTCTCCCTCTCCTTCTGCCTCCTCCTCCTGCTCCTGTGCTCACGTGCTCTCAAATCTCAAATAAATAAATAATAACATCTTTCAAAAAAAAAAAAAAAAGAACAATCTCTGCTATTTGTTGTTCACTTGCGGTGTACCAGACCCCGTGGTAGGTGCCGCACACGCCGCCCTGCCATGAGGAGAGAACAGCTGATTGGCTGTCAGGAATTCCAGAAAGGGGTGAGTCGGAGGTCAGCCCCTTTGGCCTGAGCTGGGAGCGATTGCCGGTAGGAGTGCGGGTTCAGTCTGGCTGGGCAGAGGCAGGCCCCAGTGGAGGGCAGGGTTCATCTGGAATGGGAGGAGGAGGGGCCCGGAGTGACCTGGGGCTTCTGCATGGTCTGGATGGAAGAGGGCCCCGTGACGGCCTCTGTCTACTGCACTCATCAATGGCATATTTTTTTTTTGTTTTGTTTTTGTGGTAAAATATACATCACATACAGTCTACCATTTAACCATTTTTAAGCGTACCATTAGTGGCACAAAGTACATTCACAGAGTTGTACAACCATCACCATTATTGATTTTCAGAACTTTTTCATCATTCCGAACAGGTACTTTACTTATTAAAGAATGACCCGCCCGGGGCCTGGGAACCTATCTTCTACTTTCTGTGTCTATGTGTGGGGTTACTCTCAGTACCTCATGTAAGGGGAGGCCTACAATTTGTGTCCTTTTGTGCCGGGCTTATTTCACTTAGCGTTATGTTTTTAAGGTCCAGCTACCTTGTAGCATCTGTCAGAATTTCCGTCCTTTTTAAAGCTGAGTAATATTTCATTCGTGGTGTAGACCGCATTGTGTTTATCTTTTCATTTGTTGAAGGCATCTAAGGCATGTTTTAGAGCAGTGTTCTGGCTTGTTGTCAGGATCCCATTTGGGCATGTTGTCAGGATCCCATTTGTTCTCAAAAGGCCACTGTCCTTAGCAGTCTCGAGAATGGTGGAACCTACCAGGTGTCTCCTCCCCCAGCCTCCACTGTACCTGTCAAGAGTTTCTTTTACCTCAGGAAATCTTTATCAGGGGAATCATCTCCTCTTCTGCTTTCACTTCTAATTCTTATCCTCTTACCTCAGAACAATCAGATGCTTTTTTTCTCCCTGACTTTTTTCTCTCCCTTCTCTGCCCCACTCCCCTGCCTACTTTGTTGTTCAGTTATTTCTTTCTTAGACTTCTCTTTACCTCCACTCTGTTTATTCCTTTGTCCTCCTGCCTCCTTTCCTTCCAGTCTTACTGTTCTCTTCTGGAATACTCTGATCTTCTTCTGTTTCCTCGTTGCTTTCCTCTTTTCTTTTTTTCTGGCCTTTCTTATTCCCTTCTGTCTTTCCCCTAGTTAATTTCTTCTTGTACCATTTTAAATTTATGGCTCAAAATTAACCCTAATTATTATTTCTTTTTTTTTTTAATTGACTTTTTTTTTTTAAAGATTTTATTGATTACTAGGAAGATCGGTAGGGGAAGAAAGGGATAAAGAAAGGGGGGTAATCAGAAGGGGGAATGAAGCATGAGAGACTATGGACTCTGAGAAACAAACTGAGGGCTTCAGAGGGGAGGGGGGTGGGGTAATGGGATAGACTGGTGATGGGTAGTAAGGAGGGCACATATTGCATGGTGCACTGGGTGTTATACGCAACTAATGAATCATCGAACTTTACATCAGAAACTGGGGATGTACTGTATGGTGACTAACATAATAAAAAAAGTTTAAAAAAGAGTAAGTGATACACGTAAGAAAAGTCTACAGGAAAGGGTAATGTGATAGAAAAAATGCCTAAGTTCATCAGAGTGTTGCAGCTATTTCAGTGTTATCACTATGCATGGTTTCTATGGTTGTGGTAGCACTACATGCATGTATTGTATCTACATTGTATCTTGCTTTTTTTTTTTTTCTTATCTGTAAAGTGCACTTTCCACATTATTAAAAGCTCTTTAAAGCAAAAAAAAAAAATTTTTTTTTACTGATTTATTTGACAGAGAGAGACAGACAGCCAGTGAGACAGGGAACACAAGCAGGGGGAGTGGGAGAGGAAGAAGCAGGCTCCCAGCATAGGGAGCCTGATTCGGGGCTGGATCCCAGAACGCCGAGATCATGCCCTGAGCCGAAGGCAAACGCTTAACGACTGAGCCACCCAGGCGCCCCTCTTTTTTTAACTTCTAAGGTGTTTACCATATTCCAGTGTTCTAAGCATTTTGCAAATATTAACTCACTTAATCCTCTTTATACCTCTGTGAAGTAGATCGTATTCCTGTTTCCATGTTGCACCGGATGACACTGAGCCCCAGAGAGGCTAGGTAATTTGTACAAGGTCAACCGTTGGTGAAGGGTGGAGCCAGGATTGGAACCCACAGGTATGGCTCCAGGTTGTGGGCCCTGACCCACTTCACTGCACTGAATGCGGCTCCCTATCCCAAGGGCAGAGGGGTGTTGTAGTTCAAGGTTAAGTTACACATGTAAAATGCTTGTCCCACCAAGCTCTGAATGTTTCCAAGTGCTATATCCAGAAGTCTCACTATAGCCAGTGCAAAGGGGTGTAAGAGCACCTGGCTCCAGGGGTTGCAAACAGATGGGTTCGGCAGCTGGCTTCTGACAAAATCCAAAGGCAGTGAAGCAAGTGATGGGGAAACAAGAAAGGAATTTATTTCAGTGAGACCAACACGGGGAAGACAGCAGACTAGCATCTCAAAGGCTGTCTCCAAAGTTCTGAAAATAGTTCAGGTTTATGTAAGGAAAATGTGGGGCAAAGGTGGGTGGGTAAGCGTAGGTGGGCAGTGAAGGTCAGGTCAGTCGTTATCTTGGGGTCAGTCCCATGGGGTCTTGCTGGCTTAGGGCAGCCCTTATTGCTTGAGAGGGTAGTTTTGCCAACAGGGTCTTCTTCTTCTTCTTTTTTTTTTTTTAAGATTTTATTTATTTATTTGACAGAAAGAGAGACAGCCAGTGAGAGAGGGAACACAAGCAGGGGGAGTGGGAGAGGAAGAAGCAGGCTTCCAGCAGAGGAGCCTGATGTGGGGCTCCATCCTGGAACGCTGGGATCACGCCCTGAGCCAAAGGCAGATGCTTAACGGCTGAGCCACCCAGGCACCCCTGCCAACAGGGTNTGGAATGCTGGGGATCACGCCCTGAGCCAAAGGCAGATGCTTAACGGCTGAGCCACCCAGGCACCCCTGCCAACAGGGTCTTCTGCCTGAGCTGAGAGACCTGCTGAAAAGGAGAACCCAACTAGAAAGGTTAAGGTCAAAATGGAGGCAGCCAAAGCCCTTTTTCATTGTCTTATATATTCACAGGAGTTTTTATTTACCTTTTATCTAATACTGTTTAAATCTGTATTTTTTTTCAAGTACCATGATTTAAAAAAAATAACTTAATCTTAATTATAGATTAAGAACTGAAAAGATATGTAGAATTGAATTATAGATACAGATTATAGATATAGAACTGAAAAGCAGTTTGATGAAGTTATTATATAAAGAGGTAACCAATTTCCCTTAATACATTTAGTTTTGTTTTCTAGCTTTGTTTAATCACTGACCTCTGACATTGTAACAGATGGTTCCTTAGGTTTTTATTTCAGCTAAATTTATTTTATTTCAATTAAAGTATTAGTAAATAAACTTTTTTATTATCCAGGGAATCAAAATATAGTGTGTAACATAACTTTAAAGGGACTATACAAAGCATTATCCACCAATTTAAATTCTCAGTGTTTGGAGTGTAATCCATGCCTAAATTGCTTTCTGTCTTGTACTCATCTTTCCTGGGATGGTTTAATTGGGAAGTCAAGGACAATAAGCTTAAAGGAAAAAAAGGGAAGCTAAGGCAAACAGCTTTAGGCAGTGTAAGAAATCTCTGCTTAAAGCATCATCTAAATCCTTTCGGCTGTCAACCCAGTGTGGTGGGGGGGTGCGAGCACTGACAAGTCTCGGGTTCTCACCTCTGTGCTGTCTTTATTTGCTGTGTAACTGGAAATGATTCGCTTTATCTCTCTGGTTTGTGAGTTTGTCATGTATAAAATAGAAGTTGCTCCAGATGAGGGGTTCTCAAACTATCTTTCCCCCCCAAAAATAGTGTTCTATGGCTGCACCAAGGTATTCTTCCATTTAAATAAAAATAAAGGATAGACTTTTCTTACTTTTGAGTTCTTACCGCCTGAAGTTTCGTTAACCCTTTGTAGCTATTGCTGCCAGTCATCTTAGCCAGCGCTAGGAGGTGGCAAATGAACAAATGGCCAAAAAAAGGGGGGGGGGGACTTGGGAATACTTAGCTCTGCTTAATTTGATAGTTTTTGAAAAAATTATAGAGTGAGGTTGGGCGTGATTTTTATATAGCTCTTATAATGCAGTTATTTGTGCTGGGATCAACACAGGGGAAGCGTTCTTAGTTTACAGGATGAGAAGCAGTGTGAAGAGTGGCCAAACGCATGGCCTCAGTGGCCACATTGCCGAGTCTCGGATTGCAGCTTTGCTACTTACTGACTAGCTCTTACCGGCTCAGTTCCCCGGACAAGTCCTTCAGCCTCTCTCTTTCTCAGTCCGTCACCCGTACAGTGGAGGTAATAACGTACCTACTTCATAGGTTCTTGTGGGGATGACATGAATCAGTGCATATTAAAGTACTTAGAACATGCCTAGCACATGGTAAGTACTTCACAAATATCAGCTATCATTATTCTGTGATATTAACAAATATATTAATATTTAATGGTACTCAGCAAAGAACGTTGATTTCCGGGGCTGTCTTCCACACATATTTGAGAACCATGGGCCTGGAATTTCTCTTCTTGTTCTGAAATTCTATTATTCCATGTCACAGAATTGTATTCCCTATAATTTTTTTTTTAAAGATTTTATTTATTTGAGAGAGAGAGAGAAACCATTGGTGGGGTGAGGGGCAGAGGGAAATGGAGAAGCAGACTCTCTGAGTGGGGAGCCAGACATGGGGTTTGATCCCAGGACCTTGAGATCATGACCTGAGCCAAAGGCAGACACTTAACCGACTGAGCCACCCATGCACGCCTATAACAGCATTTTAAAGTCAAATTGTATTTATAGCTCAACCTGTTATCTCGGGTCCGCATCCACCTTTGAAGGCAGGTCTGGGCCTTGTCTTCTACCTCTCCATGGGCGTGATGGAGTGAGAGCTTCTCAACTTTAAATCCTGGGTGGTTTTAGAGGAGTGGCTTCGTTCAGCACTGTGGGCCCAGTGGTGGTGGAAACCAGGCTGGTGGATGATGAGGGGTATGGCTCAGGGGCCAGTGGTGGGATGGGAACTCTAGGAACTAAGAGGAGGGCAGGCGTTTGGGGAGGCTGGGCTCATGAGGGCACTCCATTGTCCTATCTAGAGCCAACCTTATTAGTGAACTGGCTGGAAAATCTGGCATTTATCTTCCCTTCTTCCTTCCCCTTCCTCTCTAGCTCTGTCACTCTTCTCATGCAAGTGCCATCTGGAGTGGCCTGGGAAGTGGGCTGTCCATCTCCCCAGCCAGACTAGGAGTTCTGCAGGAACAGGGTTTTTACTCACCTTTTTATGTATCTGATGTTCACAAAGTCTGAAAAAAATTTCTACCATTTCTTGAATGTTCATCATTACACTATGTGATCCCAAGTGTTACCATGTTTTATTGAATCTGAGATGTCAGTGGTAAGATACATAATTGCTTTATGTATTGTTACGAAAGAAAAGGCCTTGCCAGTTAAGCTCTGATACAAGTGCTTTTGCCACTTAGAATTTTTATTATATACTTATTGAAAGAGCTCTTTTAGATTTATTTAGACATAGATTTTTATCACATCACTCTATGCACACATAAAAGGGAAAATGTAAGTGAAATAAATCGATTAAGGTATTCCCCAAACTTTATCACTTTCCAAGTCTGACTCTTCAGAATCACTGTCGACTCAGAGTCATTGACGTATCTCTGTGCCATCAGGAGTGTTGGTGATGCAGTGTTTCTTAGGGTGCCTGGGTGACTCAGTTGGTCTTAGGCCCAGGTCATGATCTCAGGGTCTTGGGATCCAGCCCCACGTTGGGCTCCTTGCTCAGCGGGGAGTCTGCTTCTCCCTCTCCCTCCACCCCTCCCCACCACTCGTGCACGCACACTCTCTCTCTCTGTCTCAAGTAAGTAAATGAAATCTTAAAAAAAAAAAAAAAGAGTGTTGGTGATGCAGTGTCTCTTAAAAGAGGTCACAATGCTGTCTCCAGGAATCTCCTCCAAGCAGCTAGTATCTATTCTGGGAGTTTTGATCCTGGGTGTTTTTTCACTCGGCAGGCTAGTCTCTCCACATATCTCAGGAATGATAGGACATATTGCAGCTTCATCCCTATCACTGTCTTCCATACCCAAATCCGATAGGCCTTCGGTTGTTAAGGTTATTTTCCCAGTGACGGATATTTGCTTCCCTAATCAGATTTATGCTCAACTGCTGTTCTCATGCCTTTCAGTTTTAATGCCAAATTATAGCGTAATTTCTTTACATTAATTGGCAGTTAGACTCAGGGTGTCCAGTGTTGACAACACACATGACTCAGCGAAGCGAGGACAGAACTAATAAATGGCTATAAGCAAGGCCGCACACAAGGTCACACCCAAGCAGGCGGTGGCATCCACATCCTGACTGACACCTTGAAGACAGCGACCACAGGACACCACAGTTGTAAAATAGATCCCTAGTTCGGAAATGTGAAAATGCGGAAAAAAAGTGCATTATAGGCTTGACAAAATACAGATTGTTAATTCCAACAACATCCATGCTAGGCAGATAATTTGGATTTTCAGACAAGGAGACTGGGGGTCAGTGTGTAGCTTACTAACATCATAGCTACTAAGCACATGGTAGATTTGTCAGAGTAGAACCCAGATTTGTCTGATTCTAAAGCTCATACTTCCAATGACATTATTCACGAAAAAATAGACTAGAAGCTTCAAGGAAGCAAGGATCTATTTGTTTTGTTGTTTTTGANCCATGCTGGGCAGATAATTTGGATTTTCAGACAAGGAGACTGGGGGTCAGTGTGTAGCTTACTAACATCATAGCTACTAAGCACATGGTAGATTTGTCAGAGTAGAACCCAGATTTGTCTGATTCTAAAGCTCATACTTCCAATGACATTATTCAAGAAAAAATAGACTAGAAGCTTCAAGGAAGCAAGGATCTATTTGTTTTGTTGTTTTTGATAACACTGATTTTTTTTTAAGGATCTAGAACAGTACCTGGCATATACTAAGTGCTTAATAAATATTTGTTGAATAAAGCCCTTAAAGAGAAGATAGAAATGCAATCATGTCCTTCTCTTCCTAGCAATGAAGTCCATAACATTTTGGACAAGGGGTAAAAGCAGGGAAGATGGATGACCATTTTCTAGGCAAGGTGTAGTTTGTGGTTCAGCTCTTTCAGGTCTTAGAAGAGGAGTGGAAGGGCGTCTATCCCTAGCTAAGAGAGTCTGTCAGCACCAGCCTGTTGGACAGCACCAAGGTAGTTCCTGGACTCTTCCTCCCCATGTCCTGTAAATCAAGGTCAACAGGACTCTATGAACTGTGCAGTTAAAAATAGATAAAAAAGGAAGCCAATCTGATAAGCCTTACTAGAAAGGAAGTTTGTGTACAGGGCATTTATATTTGCTCAATTGCGAGGTTTTAAAAAAATATGAAATGTTTTTGAAAATTCTGAAGCTCTGATAGCTCATCTGTGAATATAAAAGTTGACATATTTGAGCACCACTTCGTGCTAATCTTGTGCCTAGAATTTTTCCGTATATCTTGTAACCCTCACAGTAACTCTAGGAGGTAATTAATTACTGTCTCCATTTTCCGTATGATGATATTGAGGACTCAGAGAATAAGTGATTTGGCCAAAGTTACATACTAATGAGCAGTTGAGCCAGTCTGGGAGCCAGAATGTTCAGCTGAGATTCTGTAGATTTTCTCCTGCTCTCTGCTGCTTCCCCTCTAAGCTTAAGGCAGGACTAGACTTTAGAAACCACTTCACACTCTTTTTTTTTTTTTTAACATTTAATTTATTTATTTGAGACAGAGAGAATGAGCAGAGAGGGACAGAGTGGGGAGGGAGAGAATCTCAAGCAGATTCGACAGGAGCTGGATTCAGGGCTCGATCTCACAACCCTGAGCTCATGACCTGAGCCCAAATCGAGATGGAAGCTGAACTGACTATGTCACCAAGGCACCCACCACTTCCCACTCTTATTTTACAATGGGGACACTGATGCTTTAGGATATAAAGTGACTTATTGAGGAGCACCTGGGTGGCACAGTTGGTTGAGCGTCCGACTCTTGGTTTCAGCTCAGGTGGAAATCGCAGGGTTGTGAGATCTAGCTCAGCGTGGAGTCTGCTTGGGATTCTGTCTCCCTCTTCCTCTGCCCCTCCCACTTGTGCTTGCTGTCTTTCTCTCTCTAAAAATAAAGAAATAAAAATCTTTTTAAATAAGTGACTTTATTTAGTAGTGGAGTCATGTCTAGTATTTAGTTTTTTTTTTTAAAAAAAGATTTGTTTATTTTAGAGGGAGAGAACAAGTGGGGGCTCGGGTAGAGGGAGAGGGAGAGAGCAGACTCCCCGCTGAGTGCGGAGCTCGATGTGGGGCTCCATCTCATGAGCCTGAGATCAGGTCCTGAGCAGAAACCAGGAGTCAGAGTCTTAACCTACTGTGCCACCCAGGCACCCCAGTAATTTTTTTTTAAGATTTTATTTTTAAGTAATTTCTGTACTCATTGTGCAGCTCAAACCCACAACCCCGAGATTAAGAGTCACATTCTCTACTGACTGAACCAGCCAGGTGGCCCTTAGAATTGAGTTTTCTTGAGCAATTTATTAAATAATAAATAATTGCAGAATGTCACACTGGTGTTTTAAGTAGTTTCATAGGGACAGAAACTCAATAGGTTTTATAACTATATCTTGAAGACAAGAACTACCAAGTGGATATTCTATAGTACTGCTCTGGATTCCACACACTTTCTCAATTAGAGTTTTCACCATCTTGGGTTTCTTTATTTGCTAATGGTATTCTAAAATTATTGAGAACTGCGACTGGGCAGTATTTCATATCCTTGTTGCTAACTGTTACTTGCAAACTTTCCTATGTGTAGATTAACCATTCTGTTGCTTTGTTCCACATCTGCTAAGTAGTTTTTTCCTTTTTTCTCCTCTTTATCCTTGTCTTATATAGTTTACTGGTATTTTATGCCAGATGTAATGTCTGCTTCCTTATTTGGGAAAGATTAGGAACAGGGTATTTCAGTCTGGGGTAAATGTCCCATTCCTTCCTGTTTCTGCTTACTTGCTCCTACCTTCCTTCAGGGGTCCTCTTCTCGGAGGTCATCCCTGAGCATCTAGCTGGGATTAGGTGTCCTCTTTTCCCATGGCATACTGTGATAGCTGCTGCTTCTTCTGCTGCTGCTTCTCTCTCTCTCTCTCTCTCTCTTTTTGGTAAAGATTTTATTTATTTATTTGAGAGAGAGAGAGAGAGCTTGAGAGAATGAGTAGGAGGAGGGGCAGAGGGAGAAACAAACTCCGTGAGATCAGGGAGCCTGATGCAGGACTCGATCCCAGGACCCTGGGCTCATGACCTGAGCCGAAGGCAGACCCTTAACTGACTGAACCACCCAGACGTCACTATGATAGCTTTTAAAACACTCCATACAAATTATCGAGTGCCTGCCACATGCCAGATCTAGGGTTACTCTTGTGAAGACACACATTCCTTGGCCTGTAGGAACTTACAGTTGAGATGGAGAGCCAATTTGACAGAAAAATGCAATGTGATTGAATACCTTTTTTAAAAAGCTAGTATGTGAGTGTTTGTTATGTAACAGGCATTGTACTAAGCACTTTACATGCATTATTTCATGTCATTCTCTTAATAACCTATGATCCCCATTTTCTACAGAAGGAACAAGAATTTAGAGAACATCTGTGTTTTGTGCGAGATCAGTTACGTTTCAGAATTGCTACCCAAATCCAGGTCCAGAGCCTGAGCTCTTTTTTTTTTTTTTTTAAGATTCTATATTTTATTTATTCATTTGAGAGAGAGAGAGCACAAGCAAGGGGAGAGACAGAGGGTAAGGGAGAAGCAGACTCCCCGCTGAGCTGGGAGCCTGACATGGGGCTTGATCCCAGGACCTGAAGATCATGCCCTAAGCTGAAGGCAGACACTTAATCATCTGAGCCACAGGTGCCCCCAGAGCCCAAGCTCTTAACCACTGTGCTTTGGACTGACTGCTGCTTCTCTGGAGATCAGAGCACTTCTCCCTGTGCGTCCCCTGTGCCCTCATGCACTAGGCACAGGGAGGTGGGTGCCGCTGTTGGAGTTTGAGAACTAATAATGACTTACCAGTCAGACAGCCACTATAAGTGATTCGACCTCTTCCCTTAGAGACTTCAAAAGAATTCAGGATGCTAACAAATGTAAAACAGCCTCCAAGTTATTCATCACAGTGTTGCTTGTAATAGTAAAAGACTGGAAATAACCTAAGTCTTTATCCACAGGACATTAAATAAATTAGGATATTTTTATACAATGAAATGATGCAGCTGTGATAGAGAATGAGGAAATGATGTATAGGTATGGAACAATGTAAAAGCTATGGTGTTTTGTAGAATAAGCATGGCTTCAAAGAGATGTTACTTTGTATAGAATCAGTAGTATGCTGCCATCTGTGGTGGGAGAGACAGAGTATTTATGTATGTATATACGCTTGTAAGCATGCATGCAAGTTCTGTGCCCAGCGTGGGGCTTGAACTCATCACCCAAGGATCAAGAGTCATGTGCTTTACCAGTTGAGCCAGCCACATGCCCCTGTATTTTTGTGTGTATATGCATAACATGTCTGTGGACGGGTAGACAAGAAATTGATAAATATAGGTTGCTTCTGAATGGTGATTCAAGGATTCCAGATAGGGAGATTGTCCATACCTTTTTATGCCTTTTGAATTTGAATTTGAAGTAATAAGCACCTTCCTAGAAATGAAAACAAATATAGAAAGGTACTCGGGGCTGCGTATGTTTCCTGAGTGTGTGGGATAAGCCTGCCTTGGTCCTTGTCCCATCCCAGTACCTGGCATAGTGTGTACTTGAGTATTTATGCAATCAATGAACCAAGTTGAAAAAACAATCTCAAATTCCTATATAGGAAGGCTGCAACATCTCTTTCATGGTATTCCTGCTAAAAGTACATATCCTGAATCTAACCATGAAGAAATATCAGACAAATTCAAATTGAGGAACAGTCTGAAAATAAATGGCCTGTGTATTTAAAAAATGCCAAGGTCATGGTCAAGAAAGACGAGGAGACTGTTCCAGATCGGAGGGGATGGAGGGACACGACAACTGGATACACTGTGTAAAATGCCAGATGGGACCAAGGCCAGAAAGAAAGTGATTTTTTTCTCTATGAAGGACATTAATTAGACAATTGGCGAAATACAAATAAGGTCTGTAAAGTAGGTAATAGCACTGTTTCATTGTAACTTTCTGGTTTTGGTAGTGTAGTACCATGAGAAAAAGTCCTGTTTTTAGGAAATAGGTACTTAAGAATTTAGTAATAAAGGAGCATGTGTCTGCAACTTACTCTCAATTAGCTAAAGAGGGAGAGAGAGAGGAAGAGAAGAGAATAATAAAGTGAGCATGTAGAATGCTAACATTTGGTAAATCTGAAGAAATACAGGCATTACTTCTACCATTTTGTAACTACTCTGTCAAACTATTTCAAAATAAAAAAACCTGCTTCCTATATGGAACATTTTGTGATTTTGTAATACTGAGCCTTTTATGTCCTGTCGTACAGTTTTGTAGTTTTCTTCATGTAGATCTTGATATTTTTGGTGCCATTTATTCCTAGATTTCTTAATATATTTGTTCCTCTAAAAAAAATAATAGCTTTGGTGATGTATAATTCACATACTATACAGCTTGCCCTGAATATTATACAAGCTTAAATAGTACTCTTATGTAAGGAAGGTATGCTTTTAAAAAAAATAATCAACTTCATTAGGGCATAATTTACACATAATAATTTTTAAGAGAGTTATTTATTTTAGAGCACGCGTGTTTGAGAGCACACAAGTGAGGGGAGGGACAGAAGGAGAGGGAGAGAAAGAATCTCAAACACTCCCCATTGAGCACGGATTCCCGACAGGGGGCTGCATCCCAGGACCCTGAGATCACAACCCAAGTGGAAATCAAGCGCCTGCCGCTCAACAGACTGAGCCCCCCCAGGTGCCCCTAATTGACACATATTTTGTTTGAATAGGTTGATGACTTTTGATACATGCATTCCCCACGTAGACTACAACCCCAGTCTAGATACAAGAGATAGAACATTTCCGTTTATCCAGAAAGCTCCCCCATACCTCTTTGTTTACACATGCACCTATTGGTAGACGTGGGCTTTGTTTCCAGCACCCTCTGATACAGAGAAGAGTAGGGTGTGTGCGAAGTGAATGTGTGTGGGGACGGTTTTGGGTGGGGTCAGGATGACAATTCTGAGGTGAAGCAGGCTTCTCAGTGGCTCAGGGGAGTCTCCCAGGCAGTTATGATGTGGCAGTTCCTGTGTTCCAGAGTAAGGCCCAGACATTGGATGTTCCAGTCTTTTCTTTTTTTATTAAAGATTTTATTTATTTATTTTAGAGAGGGGGAAGGGGCAGAGGGAGAGGGGAGGGAGAATCCCAAGCAGACTCTGCCCTGAGCACCAAGCCCAATGCGGGGCTTGATCCCACAGCCCTGAGATCACGGCCTGAGCTGAAACCAAGAGTCGGTGGCTTAACGGCCTGCACCCACCCAGGCGCCCCTTCAGTCTTTCCTTTCCTTCTTCTTTGAGTCTTCTTCTGGTTCAGAGATTGGAGCACATGCAGTCTAAGAGTGTGTTTCTTGGCTTCTTTCCATTAATAATGGGGAATCTGACTGGATCTGGGCCAGTGGTCTTCCCTACCTTTGGTGGAGTGGTGTTCTGAGCAGTGTTACCTTTCCAGTTTATGCACGCTGCTTTAGTGGGATGGCGGGAGGAGGTATATCAGGCGTGGCTGCCCTATTAAACAGCAAATCTCACATGACTCTCAACATGTCCATGTTTTATCATCATCAGAAGGGAAGATTGTTTCCTTAAAACACCTGTTTTGGAAAAGAATAAGGTTTCAAGGTGTAGATGTAATGCAGGTTGATGTTTACGAAGGCTTGTGATTTGTTCATTAATCGATCCTGCGTTAACCCAATGGGAAACAGAGTCTGCATTTGTATTCACCAGATTGTGGCCCAGAAAATTCAGTCTCCTCTGCCTGCCATTTTCCCCTTGTTTTGTGACTTTTATTATTCTGCTGTTCATTTCGAGTAGGCGGTATAGGAAGTCAGTGTCTAAGCAAGTGTGCAGGGGATAGCTGAGCTGGGCTGTGCCGGGGTCAGGCTTGGGTGTGTACCCATCACTTACCTGCATTTACCAGCTGGGAGCCTCGTTCTCCTCATCGGTAGAACTCACAGATACACCTGCAGCATTTTTTTTTTCTATTTCATCCCATGTTGTTGACCTTCAGTATTTATTCATACATTTATTTACCCCAACATGGGGCTCGAACTCACAACCCTGAGATCAAGAGTCCCATGCTCTACACATTGAGTCAGCCAGGCGCCCCAGACCTTCAGTATTTTTAGTGAGGGTTACACCTACCTGATGAGTGTCTAGAACATAGCAAGCATGCAATGCACTGTGTTATCATTACAAATAATTTCTCCATTTTGACCTTTTTGTCCAGATGTATTATCTTTTACAAGGCTTTTTTTTTCTCTTTGTGGTTGAAACTGTAATTTATTAAAATGTATTCATCTATTTAAAGAACTTGGTTCCCTTCCTCTCTTTTTTTTCAGGCACATTGCAGAGAGGTCTTTCTGTCCTTCATGAGCACGCACATGGTGGACAGATGACTGTCCTCTAGCCGGTGCTGCTCTAGGTGCCCTGGACGTGGAGCTGTCCAGCAGGGGGAACGATGGATTCCAAAGATGAAAGCTCCCACGTGTGGTCTACATCCGCAGAACACGAAGAGAACGCTGCCCAGGTGAAGAGCGGTCTTCCCAGCTTGGTGTTGGTAGTTTTGCAGTTGGGTACAGCTTGCTGACAGCCAAAGAAATAGCAGCTTCTCTGTGGTAGCTGGGAGGGCGCGGATGAGCAGGGCATGCACGGGAGAAGTAGGGAGTGTGTCTGGCACTTTGAGTGCTCTATCGGGGTGGGTCACAATGATTTACAAGGGCTCCACGACCACCTGCAGGCTTCTCTGCCGTTTCCGCATCTTGCTGTCATCCTTTGTTTCACTGCCCCGTTTTATGTTCTTGGTCCTGAAAGCCTCCAACTGTAGTGTTTCTTTCCTGTTACCTAGTATAGGGTTTTGATTCTTCGTGTGTAATGAAGTACGAGGTATGTCTATAGAGTGGCTTTTTCTTCTCTTTCAAATTCAGAATGTAAAGGTCTAACGGAAAGTTGTCGCACTGAGTCAGCCACTCTGGAGCCAGTCCCTTATTCAAACGCTGCTGTCGTGGATGGTCACTGCCTTTCGGACTGCGATCACAACCAGCTGCATGTTCTTTTGACTGTTGTTAACGAAGGCGAATGTCTGCTTTTTTGGTGTGGATTTGAATTTTGGGAACAGTCGGCAGTCATAGGGAGCCATGTGTGGCCAAAGTATAAATTTTTAAGCATTGGAATAAATATGCAATTTTAATTTAGTTTTTCATTAACTTACATAACCTTAGCACTATTATCAAAATTAGGAAGTTAACACTGAAACACTTAAATATACACATTTATTTAAGTAATATAGCAAATATTACAACAAATAAAATTAATCTTTTAGTATGAGTTAAAGTCTGAGTCTGAATACTTATAAAAAAATGTTCTAGTGACGCTTCCAGTAGAATGAGAATGCTGTTCTGATTCTCCTAGAAACCATTTTGAAGATGACTTTCATGTAGTTATGTATTTTGGTATACTTTGTTTATGAACGAAAATGTAGTCCATTCAAAAAACAGGGTCACCATTTTGTAGGTAACCAGACAGTGAACGGCAGAGCTCAGCACCCCTCATCTCTCCCTCTCCCTCCCAACACCCCTTTGCTCTCCCTATTCCCAGTTGTTTCTTTTCCTAGCCAGGAACTCTGATTTAGCAAAATACTGGAGACCAAGTTTTGATGTTAATGAACAAACCTACAGTCACAAAATTATCTTGCAGCACTTAACACTGTGCCAATTGTTAGAAGTCTAATTCTTGCAATATACAAACTGTATCTTCATGGACAAAACAAATTTGTGTAGGAGTTGAATTAATCACTTAGTATAGAAGTGGAAGTTTATTTTATTTTCATTTTATTTCTGTTTGATTACATTTGGTCTCCAGGTTTCTTTCTGGGGATTAAATATGCTCATATCATCTTTGGAATCTACTATTTTCTGCTGGAGAAAACTGAAATAAAAAAAAAAAGTTAGGTCCGAAGCCAAGATAGCATAAGAGTAAAGATTCCAACCTAACTTCAGTATCAGCACATAAATTATTTCTCTCCCAAATGTGTGCTTTGACCATCTGCTTCCGTACCTTCAATATCAGGTATCAGGCTGTGTGCCAAGCTCTAGCCTTCAAGAATTCAAACCCCCAAAGCTGACTATCCAGAAAGCATTTTACAGAATTCAGTTTCTGCTTTAGTTACTTGGTAGGTAGAAAATTATTTACCGTGGTGACAACCGAAATAGTTTTCCAAAACCCCTTAAGAGGACTTGATTAGAATTTTCTGTGTCTTTACCTTGCTGACAAGGAAGAGTCCTGCAACATTCATTGACTCAGCCTACGGTTACTGACATGCCTCCAATACAGCCTTGGAGCGTGAAAAAAACGTGTAGGAAAGAAAGTGACCTTGTTTTAATGTATCTGCCGAAAGGCACTATTAGTAATAAAGCAGAATATTTATGACATGTTGAGGGCAATTGGCTTTTGAGTTGACATTGTTTTACATTGAAGACTAATTTGTATTTTATATTTTGGTACTGCTGTCAACCAGAAATCTTCAGTTACATTTCCAGAATCAGCTGACTGCCCCCTCATGACTCCCTAAAAAGAGATGTCTGCATTGGACATTTGAGGCAAAGAGGAATTTATTTCAGTCGCCTAATATTAAGTAGTAAATCAGTGACAAGGTCCTCGGATCCTGTCTCCCAGTCTCGAAGTGCAGAAGACTAAGGTGTATCAATTCTCCTTCTTTCGTTGGGGATATTGTAGAAATGCAGCCACGGACTGTGCTGGTCAGCCTTGTATCTTTGTGAGATTGTTTTTGTTCTACAAGGACACTTGCTACATACTTGCCGCTTTCTGCCCCAGGTGCACTTTGTTCCTGACGCTGGGACTGTGGCTCAGATTGTCTACACCGATGACCAGGTCCGTCCGCCCCAGCAGGTGGTGTATGCGGCAGATGGCGCCTCCTACACATCCGTGGATGGTCCTGAGCATACGCTGGTGTACATCCATCCTGTGGAAGCCGCACAGGCACGTGAAGCGTTCTTGTTTACAATGTGTTTGTTCATTGGTTAACTCACCGATGACTTATGTTTATTCTCTACCGGTCACTGTGCTAGGTGTGGTGATGCAGGATACAATTCAGGGAAGATTCGTGCTCTTCAGGAGCTTATAATCAACTGGGCAGAGGATGATATGCTTATTTATTTAAATTAAATATAATAAGGTATTAGATCACTAGCCTCCAATGAGTTCTGGTCCCACTGACCATTGACTAGATTGTCAACTTGTTACTTTTCTGATGTATCAAGAACCAAGTCAAAACTGGTGTGTCGTTCTCTATAGCTTAGTCACAGATGGATCAGGGAAAACATACAGATTATTTCAGTTAAACGTGTGAGCAAGAAGTCCTGCTGGCTTAGCAACTCCTGTTTATTAATAATTGACTGATTTGTAGGACTATAATAGAAGCAAAGGTAAAAGACCTACTTTTATTTTTTTGCTCAGTGACTTGGAGTGTTAGTTTCCAAACACAATGTATGACACAAATGTATAAATGTTAGTTTGTATGTTCACACTTTAGAATGTACAGAGCACTTTTAAACATATTTAAAAAAAATAAATTCCAACTTTTGTAGTAGATCTTGGTAATAAAAATTTGCCCATGCAGTATTTAATCAGGAGGCTGCAATCCCTCCCAAGAAGAAATGGAGCCCACCTAATTAATAACTTTCAAATCTATATAAAGATGAAACCACCAAGTAGTCAGGTGGTACTGTTAGAATGCCTCGGCTTCGTTTTAGTCCCCTGACTATATTAAAATAAGGTCAGATAGTTTATGTAAAAAATGTCCTGTGGGCAACTTTAGTTTATTACTGTGTTACTAAATGTCTGACGTATGATAATTTTTTAAAAAAGATTTTTAACATGTATGTTTTAAGATTTTATTTAATTATGTGACAGAGAGAGAGCACAAGCGGAGGGGGGCAGGTGGAGTGAGAGAGAGAAGTAGGCTCCCCACTGAGCAGGGAGCCTGACGTGAGGCTCGATCCCAAGACCTGGGATCATGACCTGAGCTGAAGGCAGATGGTTAACCACCTGAGCCACCCAGGCGCCCCTGACTTATGATAATTTTTTAAGTTTATTTATTTTACTTTATACCCACTGTGGGGCTCAGACTCACAACCCCAAGATCAAGAGTTACGTGCTCTTCTGACTTACGATAATTTTTGAATAGCAAGTCTAAGAAATCGTACAACTGGCTGAAATTCTCTTATATGTACCTCTGCAATCAAAACTTAACCATAGTTCTTATTCCTCTAGGTTTGCTAAAGGCTTGGGCAAATTAGAGGAAAGAATATTTTTCTGGATTGGTGATTTTCTGTGGTGCCCTGGCTAAAATAATTTTAGATCTTTCCCTTCTCTAGTTAGTTCTGCTGTATCATGACCCAGATTATTAGGTCTTCATAATGAGAACTTTATAAAAATTATGACTTTACTGACTTATTCCAGGAATGAATCTATGAAACATTAAATTCAGTTTATTTCCCTTATACTTCTTTTTTGATAATGAGCGTGCATTTATATTTGAAAGATACCCTTGTGTATATGCTAGTCTTCTGTGTGTCTGTATGGCTCCATTCATATTCACTTAATCGCGAGTCTACTCCTGTGATACGTGGTGTTATGTGTGAACGTATACACCCTTGTTCATGCCATGTCTTAACGTTTTTGTGACATACCTTTTTAATTAGCTGTGGCATTCAACCTCAAGAGAGATTTTGCTTAACAGTAAAATCGTCAAGTATGTTAGCCAGTTGAGATGGTTAACTTATACAATCTCTTTGGAACCAACTGAATGAAAAGCTTTAGCTAGAAGCGAGATTACTATCTTTATCTTCTTTATTAATGAAGGATTATTACTAGCCATATGGGAATTAATTCTGTCAAGAATTGCGCTTAGCAGTAGGATCATTTTTCCTGTGTAGACGAGCTGTCTAAAGATTTATTGGTGGTTTTTTTCTTGTTGTTTTTTTGTCTAGACTCTGTTTACAGACCCAGGGCAGGTAGCTTATGTCCAGCAGGATGCTACAACCCAGCAGGTAATGAGTTGTTTTTTTGCCTTTTTATTGTTTTCCATTCCCTGGAATGTACCTCCCCATCCCAGCCTCCCAAACCCTCTGCAGTCTGCATTCTCTTGTTGTCTATTTCTTACGTATTAAGAATGGTCTTTACTTCCTTTAATGAAAACAAAGCAAAACAACACTAACACATTACAATCAGTCCGTACTGAAGTAGCCTGGTAATAGAAAAAATGATTTGTCTTGGAAATTAAAAAAAAAACAAGTATATTAATAGGATATTGGTTCAAATTCTAAAGAATAATCCTGAGTTTATAAGTGTCTCTTTTTGGAAATTTGGAAACATTTGGGTACTTTGTCTATTTTTAAATATTGAGGAAAAAATTGAGATTTTTCTTAGTTTTGTTTTATCTTTTTGATTTTTTAGAAGATTTTATTTATTTATTTAGAGAGAGTATGAGCTGGGGGGGGGGTTGGGCAGAGGAAGAGGGAGAGAGAGAAAATCTCCAATGGACTCCATGCTGAGCACAGAGCCTGACGCCGGGCTTGATCTTACGACCCTTGAGATCATGACCTGAGCCAAAATCAAGAGCTGGAGGCTTAACCAACTGAGCCACCCAGGCTCCCCCTCCTTGGTTTTCTTTTAAAACATTTCTTTCCTTTTATCCATATTTCTAGTATATCCTATTTGACTTTGAGGGATTTCGTCCTTGTTTTTCTCCAGATTGTGAAAGTGATAAAGAAGATATAGAAGCTAGATACTTTCAGTCTTACTGTAAAGGGAATATGGATCCAAATAAGTTGTATTTTCGTGCTGTCTAGTATGACTATTATTTAGCTGTACCACTGAGTGTCATGAGTGATTATCAAGTAAATTCCCATTAGTAAGCACTTTGTGCATTTAAATTTTTTTAGTAGATGATTCAGATACTTCCATTTTAAAATTTGAAAAGTGAACAGTACTTTTGTTAATATTATTTATGAAATCCAGAGAGATTTCTGAGGAATCTTTATCATAGAAATTATGGTTGAATTTATTCCTGATTGATAGTAATCTGCAATCTTGTGGTGTCCGTGAACTTGAATGAGCATTTGTCTTAATCTGTTTAGGCTGCTGTAATAGAATGCAATACACTGGGGGCGCCTGGGTGGCACAGCGGTTGAGCGTCTGCCTTCGGCTCAGGGCGTGATCCTGGCGTTATGGGATCGAGCCCCACATCGGGCTCTTCTGCTATGAGCCTGCTTCTTCCTCTCCCACTCCCCCTGCTTGTGTTCCCTCTCTCGCTGGCTGTCTCTATCTCTGTCAGATAAATAAATAAAATCTTTAAAAAAAAAAAAAAAAAAAAAAAAAAAAAAAAGAATGCAATACACTGGATGGCTTATGAACAATAGAAATTTATTTCTCATCATTCTGGAGGCTGGGAAGTCCAAGATCAAGGGGTTGGCAGATTCTGGTGAGGGCCTCACATGACCGAAGGGGCGAGTGAGCTCTGTGGGGCCTCTTTTTTTTAATTTTAATTTTTTTCTATTTTTAAGTAGACTCAATGCCCAACATGGGGCCCAAGTTCAAGAGTCACATGCTCTATAGTCTGAGCCAGCCAGGAGTTTGGGTTTTTGTAAGGATGCTAATCCCATTCATGAGGGCTCCATCTTCAATACCTAATCACCTCTCTGAGGGCCTGCCTACTACCATTCACATTGAGGATTAGCTTGCCTGCCTGCCTTCTTTGTTTGTTTCTTTTTTTTTCTTTCTTCCTTTCTAAGATTCTATTTATTTATTTGAGAGAAAGAGGGAGAGAGAGCAGGAATAGGGAGGAGAGGGAGCAGACTCCTCACTGAGCAGGGAGCCCGACACAGGGCTCGATCTCAGGACCATGGGATCATGACCTGAGCCGAAGGCAGACACTTAACCGACTGAGCCTCCTAGGTGCCCCGAGGATTAGCTTTCTTTATTTTAATTTTAATTTTATTTTTATTCTCTGTGTAGTTAACATATGGTGTTTTATTAGTTTTGGTTTTGGGGATTAGCTTTCAAAATATAAATTTTGGGGAGAGACAGTCTATAGCAGTGTTATTTTATTTTAGTAATTTTGTAATAAGATATATGCTTGAAAAAACAAATCATGTACATTTCTGTATATATTTATTGATTCCATCAGCAAGCAAGGGATAGGTTTAATTAGTTTTGACAATTTGGCAAGAAAAAATTTCTTAAAAAATCCCTTTGTCTTTCATAGATCATTCGTTCATTCACTCATTTTTGGAGTAATGATTTTTTTTCATAAAAAGTTGAAGCAATGCAAAAAAAAAAAAAGTACAAAAAATAGATCCTGAACAAACAAATTCTGCCCAGAACTTTCCTCATTAAGTTAATGGTTGGTAACTATTATTCCAGACATACAAATAAAGATAAGCACGGGGAGAAATGGCATTGTGCTCTAAATGCTGTTATTAATCTAAATGTTTTAAACTGAAATTTACTTGAGCAGAAGAAAAAGCAATTGAAGTGAAAGTGAAGGAGGTTGGAGTCATCATACCCTCCAAACTGCGCTTGAGATCAGTCCCGTGTTGTCCTTGGCTCCTGCTGTGATGACAAGGGCATCAGCACAGGGACAGTGATGACAAGGGCATCAGCACAGGGACACTTCCTCCCACTGTCCTCTCCACTCTTCTGTGTTGTTAGGTGCATCATTATTGTGACTAATAAATTTACGTCCTGTTCGGTAACCACGGTTATTTGGAGTTTTGCTCCGTTCTCTGCTGGCATTTAATTTGTAGAAATCTTGAGTCTAATTTATTTTCCTCATTCCTTTTCTACCTTAATGCCTGCTTGATACTTTATCCTTGAAGTTTTTCTTGGAAGTCTAATGACTTCACCAGCATATGAATCAGAATTTCCTAGGACAGTATGTGTCCTTTAGATGTATAGGTTAAGACTTTATTTCAGGAAAGTTTTCATCTATCAGACCTTCGAA
Organism: Ailuropoda melanoleuca; assembly: GCF_002007445.2. Taxonomy (NCBI): domain Eukaryota; kingdom Metazoa; phylum Chordata; class Mammalia; order Carnivora; family Ursidae; genus Ailuropoda; species Ailuropoda melanoleuca. Next base: position 24,730,552 of record NC_048225.1, on the reverse strand, counting down.
AATCTTTTCAGTTTCATTTGTTATGTTCACTTTTCAGGAACATCAGTTGCGAGTATATTGACTCTTCTCAGCATTTCGTACCTTACTTGTTCTCTATAATCATTTCTTTTTTGAAAGATTCATTTATTTTAGAGAGAAAATGAGAGAGAGAGAGAGCACACAAATGAATGAGCAGGGGGAGGGGCAGAGGGAGATGGAGAGAGAGCATCTCAAACAGACTCCCCTCTGAGCTCTGAGCCTGATATGGGGCTCCATCCCAGGGACCATGAGATCATGACCTGAGCCGAAATCAAGAGTCTGATGCTTAACTGACTGAACCACTGAGGTGCCCCTCTATAATCATTTTTTATTTTATTTATTTGAGAGAGAGTGAGTGAGAGAGCACAAGCCAGGGGGAGAGGCAGAGGGAGAGGGAGAGGGAGAAGCAGACTCCCTGATGAGCAGGGAGCCCGAAGGGGGCTCCATCCCAGGACTCTGGGATCATGACCTGAGCCGTAGGCAGACTCTTAACCGACTGAGCCACCTAGGTGCCCCATAATCATTTTTATATCTATTCTTTTCCATGTTATTTGTTTAGTTTCCTTTATGTTCACCATATTTCTTACTGTTCGTGTGTTTTTCACTTTTTTTTGAAGATTTTATTTATTTATTTGAGAGACAGACAGAGACAGAACATGAGCAGAGGGGAGCAGCATACTCCCTGCTGAGCAGGGAGGCCGATGCGGGACTCGATCCCAGGACCCCGGGATCATGACCTGAGTCCAAGGCAGATGCTTAACCGACTGAGCCACCTAGGTGCCCATTTTTCAGTTTTTAAGTAACTTATACCTATAGAAAAGTACAAAAGATTATAAGCATATAGTGCAATGATATATCACGAAGTAAGCATGCAGTATAACCAACACTCAAATTAAACACTGGAACATTCCCAGCTCCTAAAAGCCAACCTTCTGCTTCCCCCAATCACTTCTCCTTCCTTTGTCCTCAAAGATAACTACTGTCCTGCTTGCTAACGTCATAGATTAATTTTCTGTGGTTTTGAACTGTATATAAGTGGAAATACTTACCATTTCCTTCCTTTGTGGCTTCTCTTGTTCAACATGATGCTAGGGGAGATCCCTTCATGTTGTTGGATGTAGCTGTGAGGTTTTGTTTCCTTCTCGTTTTAGTATTCAGGCTTATGAATGTACCACAATGTATGTTTAAGACTGTGACCCTTTCTCCACTTTGTTCTTTGAGAGTTTCTTGGCCCTTTGCTTTTCCATATACATGTTAGAATCAACCTGGAAGTTTCCACAAAAGTCCTGCAGAATTTCCATTATTTCTATGAATCAGTTTCTGAAGAATTGACGTCTTTATAATTTCGAGTCCTCCAATCTGTGAGCATGATATATCCCTAAGTTAAAAATAAAAGTTAAAAAACATGCTACATTGATAATTGGTCTCAGTAGGAATCCAGAAGCATTCTGTCGTGTTTGCTGCTGTCCAGTGTATTTTCATATTTAAAGTTACTTAAGAACCAAGATTTTTTTGAATGTGAAAAGAGATACAAATGTAAAAATCAAGCAAGTTAAATAAAAATCCAGAATCCTAAATCTGAATTAGAATATCAGCGTGAACTCATGATGTGTTTTCTTTTAAAACATATTTTCTAGTTTGGGCCACTGAAAACGTTTAGCCAGAGTCATCAATCCAGTAGCAATGAGCCAGTGTGGTCTCTAATACAATTTTCCAGTAAAAGGAATCAGGACTACTTAGGGAAATGGCAGATTCTAGCTCTGGGGCAGGAAATATACAAGATGTGCCTGAAATGTCATGTCTTATCAGAATGCAAGGAAGTTAGTGAAAACTTCTGGGTCCTGTGGGAAGAACTCATGATCCAGCTTGAAAGGGCCAAAATGGGGCATTTGACCTGTAAAAACAGGAAAATATCTATAATAGATTGAAATGCATTAAATATATTTAAAATCTGTGAGTTTCTACTAATATTAAAAGAAATAACTCATTGATCAATCTTTGAGGATGCTGGGGGACCACCGCATTATTAAAAAAACTGGTAAATGATGGGAAAGAGTCCAGCCTTTCTCTCTGAATGTACTCAGGTAAACAATTACTTGATGAGGGAAATTTCTTTATAGAAGCATTCCAACTAATAAATAAAGAGGGGATGATTGGCTTGGAAAATCACCATTTTTCATTTCCTAATGAAATGGGGATCTAGGCAATGATCATCAACAACAGTCTGAATCCATCAGGAAAAAGCTGATGAGGCACTTTATAATGGATGGCTCACCCTAACCCTCGGGACATTGTTAATATCACTAAGAAGAGAGAACCATTCGTTACAGGCCTCCTGGTGTTGTGTGCCTCCTATTGCATTTTACCACATACGAAGTGTTCCTCCCAAGAAACTGAACCTGAGTCTGACTGAGTCTCCAGATTCCACTTGCAGCTCGCAGGAAGCACAGTAGACAAAGTGGAACCAGTAAAAGACACACAAGGATGCAATCAGCAAAGTCTGACTGTGGGAAGACCTGTAGGACAAATGGCCTAGTTCCTTCCACATGTAAATTGTGAAGGAAAAGAAGGGGAATGGAAATTTACAGATTCAAGGAGACCTCACAGACATGTTAGTCAGATGTGATATGTGGACCTTGTTTGGGGCCTGATTTCAACAAATGAACTGTTAAAAACAGCGGTATGAGACAATTGGGGAAATTCTAACACTACTAGATACTTGTCGATACTAAGGAATGATTGGTTTCTTTAGATATGGTAATACATAAAATATGTAAGTTCTTTTCCTTTCAAGATATCTACTAAGCCATTTACGGATGAAATATATGTCTGAGGTTTGTTTCAAAATAATCTAGTGACGGGGGAAGGTGGGTGGGAGAATAGTTGACATAAGGTAACCGTGAGTTGGTAATTGTCGAAGCTGAGTGATGGGTGCGTGAAGTTCAATATACTATTCTCTCTGACGGATATATGTTTGAAATTTGTTATTATAAATAGGATAAGAAAAATGGCTTTTCAGATGCTTAAAAAATTTACATTCCTACCAACAATACGTGAGAATGCCTATTTCCACTCACCCTTGCCACACTGAGTATTTGCATTCTTTTAAAACTTTGCCAATCAGATAGGCAAAACGGCATTTTGTTGTTTTAATATTAAGGCATGATTTTAATTAGAACTTTTGCTGCCGCTGGCACCTCAAAGAGCCCTTCATCTTCTTTAATCTCCAGAAACAATCTGCTCCTTTCATGTTTTGTAGTCAGATAGCTCTATGAACCCTGACATTACAAGGCAGGGTAACTATTGGCTTCTACCTTGCCTTACTGCTGTTTCCTTTCAACCAGCACGGTTTTTATTTCTGGCTACAATAAGTACCTCTGAGATTGTCAGTGTATTCTGTGACCTGGAAAAATTCTGGATAGAAAGTTGGAGTGAGAGTTCAACACAGATAATCGGTACGTCCCCCTGCCACCTTAGCAAAAAGGTTCCTATTTTCAATTGTTTATAGTGGTAGCAAAATTCATTTGAAGGCTTTTTCATATATGCATTCCCTTGTCCTTAGGAAAGGCACTGGCAGTCTCCAGATCTAGAAGCACAGTCTCCCCTTTGTTTCTGAAAGTGAACATGTGTGACTCCCCACACACTGAGAAGGAAATATGCTACACTGATAATTGGTCTCAGTAGGAATCCAGAAGCATTCTGTTGTGTTTGCTGCTGTTCAGCGTAGTTTCATATTTCATTTCTCAGATAAATTGTATCCTGAAATGCATTATGTAATTTCAGAAATAATTAGAGACTGATATTAAGTGGGAAGGAGAAAGTATACCATAAATTTAACAAATTCTTTTTCCTTTTACCGTGTTTTATTGTGCATGACAAAGTGCGGGGGATTAACGTTTTTGTTGCTTATTCACTTCCTCTAAGCGAAATTGGCACACACAGCTCACCTCCGTACTGGTGGGCTGGTGCCTCGGGGCACGTGTGGTTACCTTGTTGCTCTGGCGTTCAAGGCATGTGTGATGTTTGCCTCCTCCGGTGCCCTCCTTGAATAAACTTCACACGGGCCACTGTGATGTAGTGGAAAAGGCAGGGCAGAGTCAGAATTTGAATTTCATCTCTCTCACTTAGGAGCTGTGTGGTTAGGTTATGTGGCCTCAAAGGAATTTAAATACATGCCTAGCTCTCCAGAAATGTCAGTCGAATTGGAATTGTTAATTAAACAAATGCGTAAGGCGTGCCTACTGTGTGTTAAGGTCCCTGCTACTTAGCACTACACAGTGGTTACCTAGACGTCATTATCATTAACCCCTTCATCCCTTTCTAACAGTAGCTCGCGTGATTCTGGTCTGCACGCAACCTCTGCTTTAGCATCGTTTCCTGAAGATACTGCTGAAGTGTTGAAGCCTTGTCTTTGCTACAGCCTTTTAGGAGAGTTCCAGCACGGGGTGGGGGAGGCGGTTGTTGGTACTGTTTTAATGTCAGCTTTCTCAGCAGTGGCGAGAAGCCAGCAGTCTTTCTAGCAGCATCTGTTGGGGGAAAAAACACATTACAGCTTCACTGGGATGACTCTGGATTACTGAATTCATTCTTTTCGGTTGGCTCTGCAAAGTGATAAAGAGTGTATGAGGAGTCGAGGTAGATATAAATGCTTTAGTTTGGTCAGTGTGTGATAACATTCATCACAAATGCTGGCCTGAAATTTAAGTGGCTTAGAATTAAGGGGTGAGAACGGAACTGCGCTCTGAGACAGCAAGAATAGCTTGGTGGCAGGATCAGGTGGGGGTGTTGGGGGGGGGCGACGGCACACACGGTTTCATTGCCAGGAGTCTCCTGCTCTTTTCCTTGTTGAGTCTCACTTCAGTGGGTATTTTATTCTGTTTTTATTGATGCTGAAACATCTCCCAGAATTCTGTCCTCTTATATAAAGCCTCTGAAAGGCCCTGCACCAGAGATGGAATGTCATATAGGAGTCTGGCTCCTGGGTTAAATGGATGCCCATTTAAACAGGCACATGCTATTTTGAGGTAACTGGTTTACCCGCTCTCTGGAGCCTGAGTGTTTCAGATGTCGGACAGTGGTCTTCAGCTGCTGGACAGGTCAGATTCTGTAAACACACAATGCTCTTTCTTCATGGAGTTTAAGAAGTTCATAGAAGCACAACTGAAAAAGGATTTTCTGTGAATACAGGAGAGTTTCTTTACATGGCTGAAGGGACTGATGTCATTTCCTAAAGGGCCAAACGTATTTCTACAAATGTATCTTCATTGAATCCCTGCCACGTGCTCAGCTGTCTTGTAAGGTTGTAAGGTTAGAGGACGTATGTGATATCTTGGTCCTTAAAGAACTTATGACAATAGTAATTGATTCTTACTAATACTAAGCACTTACTAAATGCCAGACACTCTGCTACTGGCCTCACGTACATATACTGCGTCATTTAATCCTCAGAGCAACTGATGCCGTATGTATTACTGTGTCCATTTTACATATAAAGGAACTGAGGTTCAGAGGAGTTTATTAACATGCCAAGTGGTGGGGCCAGGGTTTTGATCCAAGTCTGTGTGTCTCCAAAGCCCCTGGTCTACTTCCCTGAGGCACAGTTGGAGAGGCAAGAAGGGCTCACAGGAAAATGCATACTAATTGAAATCTAGATGGTATTTGGCATCGGGTACAAAGCTATGAGGGATACTAATATGTGATATGTCAGAATCAAGATTCTAAAAGATCTTGGCAGATTGGAAGAAAAGAAAAAGTGATAAAATGAAATATACTGGTGATAAATGCAAAATTCCGCCCCCCCCCCACATTTAAGTAAAAAATCTATTTAAGTCATGAGGAGGAGTAAAATGGTTTAATAGCGTGATGTGAGCGGAAAAAGGACTCAGGGATTTTAGTTATTTGCCAGTTCAAACTGGGTCAGCAGTAGAACAATGGCTGTCATAAATGTTAATGTAATCTGAAGCCATATTCATTAAAAAACGTGGAATCCATTAAGGAATAAATGAAGACAACAGGATGATGAGGGAATCTGGAAATTGGGCCATGTGAAAATGATTGAACGAATTAGGGGTTTTTGGTCTTGAAATATTTGAAGAACTTCTTGTCTTCACGGATTCTGTCTCCCTTGAGGGGGAAGGTACAGGTCCTGCCCACCACATGAAGATGCGCACGGGGAGACCTTGACCCCGCAGAACCAGCACTGAATGATTCCGAATGATTCGGGCTGTCTGGTGAGGCGGTGAAATGTTGGAGCAGAGGCTGAAGGATGTTGTGGGGTGGGATTCCGTGACTTCAGATGCTGCAGGGATCAGGGCAGAGGAGAGTCAGGGAGGGGTAGAGTGGTCAGGGAGGGTTCATGGAGAAACTGGAACATGACCGGGTTTGGAAGGTTGGCTGGGGAAGAACATGTAGGTGAGGACAACAACACAGGGGAAGATTAAAAATGGAGGGGTGCCTGGGTGGCTCAGTCATTAAGCGTCTGCCTTTGGCTCAGGGTGTGATCCCGGCGTTCTGGGATCGAGCCCCACATCGGGCTCCTCTGCTGGGAGCCTCCTTCTTCCTCTCCCACTCCCCCTGCTTGTGTTCCCTCTCTCGCTGGCTGTCTCTCTCTCTGTCGAATGAATAAATAAAATCTTTAAAAAAAAAAAGAAAAATGGAATAGGCATTTAAAAAACTTGCTTTATTTATTGAACAGGAAAGGGACATGGCTTCAGTATGATTTATGGTGCTAATTGGGCAGGAGAAATAAGATTGGATAAAGGAATCTGGGGTCCCATAGAACCCCATGACACTTATTCGGGTAGGGAACTTTTTAAGTTTTTTTTTTTTTAAGGTATTTAAGGTATTTTTTGCTAGTATATTTGGTAAGGTAGTAGTAACCCAATACATGCCCCCACCTTGTCTTATTTGCAAAAAACTAACTTTAGCCTGAAACAAATAAGCATCTCTTTCACTTACTTGAAAACCTTAGCCTCTCTGAAGTGTGTAAAAGGAGGGCTGTGAACCATTGAATTTTACCAACTGGGTGTTGTACCATGTGTTTTGTTTTGTTTTGTTTATTGGTTGATTGATAAGATTTTATCTATTTATTTGAGAGAGAGAGAGAGCACGCATGCACACAAGCGAGCAGGAGCTGGGGGAGGGGCAGAAGCAGAGGGAGAAGCCGACTCTCCGCTGAGCAGAGAGCCTGATGCAGGGCTCGATCCCAGGACCTTGGGATCATGACCTGAGCTGAACACAGACACACAATCGCTTAACCGACTGAGCCATCCAGGCACCCCACCACGTGTTTAGTTTTAAAAGTGAAGTGTTTGAAGATAGATCAGATCATTACATACACCGTGTTGTGGTCACCCTGAAAAAGGAGGGACCCCCTGACTCGAAATTGGGTTCAGATGTTGAGACATGATACCACACATGCACCAAGAGGGCATGGACAGGTTTATTATGTATTTGAAGTCTCTGGGGAGACAGGGCACGCACCAAAGGAGGGCACCCAGGCTTTCTTACCCGCTCTCCCAGATCTGGAGCAGAAACAGCAAAAATGAAGGCAGATCCATTACAGCCGAGAGTGGAAATCATTTCTTCTTCAGGGTCTTGAAGGAGGCTCATATGAAGACTGTCTTCCACAAAAACCTTGTATTGTGTGCGTGTGTGTGTGTGTGTGTGTGCGTGTGCGTGTGTGCGTGTGTATGTGTACCAGCTAACTAAAAGCAAACGGGTGCTAACTTGTTGGTTGAACTCTGTGCAGGCCTCATTACCGGTGCATAACCAGGTGTTACCTTCAATCGAGGGTGTGGATGGTTCAGACCCTTTGGCGACTCTGCAGAACCCTCTGGGCAGACTGGAGGCCAAAGAGGAAGAGGATGAGGATGAGGACGAAGATACTGAGGAAGATGAGGAGGAAGATGGTGAAGACACAGACTTGGATGACTGGGAGCCGGATCCCCCTCGGCCCTTCGACCCGCATGACTTATGTAAGTACGAGCTGTTCCTTGTGAGTGTGTGTGAGCACAGGGATGCGCTTAACTTCAGTTGGGGGCTTCCCGTGCGCAGACCCTGTGCTCCCCGCTCTGCACGCCCCTTCTTGCTCGGTCCTCACGACAGCCTGTGAGGGAGGCACCGAGGCTTCGTGAGGGCTCTGAGTTTACTGATGCCTGAACGGAAGGTCGGAAGAGGCTGAGCTGCCCGCTCCATGTCATACAGGGGTGAGTGGTGGCTCAGGCACGGGGCCTGTCTCTGACCCCCGGGCTTCAGCTTGTCAGGCCACTATGGTAAGCGTGTCCGGTCCCAGAATCTTCCTGGAATTTTCTGCCGTTTCAGCTTTAACGAGTTGGCTTTGCTGTCTTACCTCTTTTCATAGTAACCTTGTAAACATGCCTATTATGTTCCAGGCATCAGCTCTTTACATTTTCTAAATCGTTTAATGCTTTCCATAGTCTTATGATGGGGCTGGTGGTGTCCAGTTGTTTTGAGAGTCAGGGTTCCAACCCAGGTGGTCTGGCTCCCGTGTGCCCCTGGTTAACCACAACACTTACTGCCTCTCTGTACTGCCTGCTTTGGGAGAGGGTGGGAGGGTTCTTGCTTCCACCCACCAAATTACTGCTTCTTTCCATCGATTTTTCATGCTTATATGGCAAAGTTCTTATCTCACTTAATTGAGTTCCTGAGGCTGTTCAGAGCTCTGCGGTCTCACCATATCTCCTGGGACCTTCTGTGCGGTGCTGGTAAAGCCTGTTTACACGGGGCCAACGCTCACCTCCATATCCAACAGAGAACTTCCTCGTTTTATTTTTCCTTGAATTCGTAAGTTTTCAAGGCAACTCCTCAGTCAGATACGCATACAGTGACTTTATCTTACAAATAATAATACAAAGTAGCTCTCCATTATTGGAGAATTGTAGAAATTGAAAGTACCTGTTTCCTAAGCCAGGTCATCACCCAGCTGGACATGGGTAAAATACAGTTGGCTAATTAAATGTGTTAAAGGTCATGAGTATGATGCCTGTAGGGTCCAGGCACTTTTCCATGTTTTGTGGCCGTTTCTGTCTAGTTCCGGCGGTTAGTTTACAGATGGGTGCCACTGGGAAAATGGGAGTGAGTGTGGATGCTTAGTGCAAAGTAATGACTCCTAGAAGGAGCTGAAAGTGGGTCCTGTCTGAGCTAGGCTAACTGTGTCATTCAAGAGAATGAAGGGTGGAATGCTAAATTCATTCATTTTAGCATTATCTTCACACAGTATGCATTGAAGTCTCCAACTGCATAGTGCTTTTTCTGTTTGAGTTAGACATGCCCAGACAATGAGGCTTCTATGACTTCCTTTGAAGAAACTGATTAAATGGTATTGTCAGAGTTTTTTAAAATAGCTTTACTGAGATATAATTTACATACTCTAAAATTCAACTGTTTGTCATATCAGATTTTGTAGCATTTATCCTAATAAGCTCTTCTCTTTTTTTTTTTTCCCCTTTTCTTTTCAGACCTGTTATAATTGATTTGTAAATTTGCTGGGCTACTATTTGACTTAATCTCCAGTAGAGAAATAAGTCACTGCCTGTGTATTATTTTTGGCAGGCACAAACTAATTCTGCCTGATTTGAGAGGAACAGGGCAGGATTTTATTGGTCTTTGAAAGCTAGTATATTACAACTGAATGAATACTGTAATTGTAGAAGTTAATTGAATTTTGGCTTGCAAACTTAGATTTGGGGATTTTTCAGGTTAGAACTTTGTACCTGAGATCAAGTGACGTTGAGGAATTTGACTTTAAGATTTTCTTTCTTTTGCAGGGTGTGAGGAGTGTAATAATGCCCATTCTTCAGTGTGCCCAAAGCATGGCCCCTTGCATCCCATCCCTAACCGGCCTGTGCTCACTAGAGCAAGAGCCAGCCTCCCCCTGGTCCTCTACATAGACAGGTTCCTCGGAGGGGTGTTCTCCAAAAGGCGCATTCCCAAGCGTACCCAGTTTGGCCCTGTGGAGGGACCCCTCGTCAGAGAGTCTGAGCTGAAAGACTGTTATATTCATCTGAAGGTAATTTATGCTTTATCATAGTTCACTCTTGTTCTTAATAACTTTTAGGGGGCATGTGTTTTCCTACTGGTTCTCTTAATTCCATTCTATAACCGTCGTTTGCTAGTATTTTTCTTTCTCTGCTTTTGTTTGTTTCTGTTTCTTGTTTTTTTTCTTGTTTTTTTTTTTTAAGATTTTATTTATTTATTTGACAGAGAGAGAGACAGCCAGCAAGAGAGGGAACACAAGCAGGGGGAGTGGGAGAGGAAGAAGCAGGCTCCCAGNTTTATCATAGTTCACTCTTGTTCTTAATAACTTTTAGGGGGCATGTGTTTTCCTACTGGTTCTCTTAATTCCATTCTATAACCGTCGTTTGCTAGTATTTTTCTTTCTCTGCTTTTGTTTGTTTCTGTTTCTTGTTTTTTTTCTTGTTTTTTTTTTTTTAAGATTTTATTTATTTATTTGACAGAGAGAGAGACAGCCAGCGAGAGAGGGAACACAAGCAGGGGGAGTGGGAGAGGAAGAAGCAGGCTCCCAGTGGAGGAGCCTGACGTGGGGCTCGATCCCAGGACTCTGGGATCATGCCCTGGGCTGAAGGCAGATGCTTAATGACTGAGCCACCC